>NW_026652276.1:67320736-67714690 GCF_009828535.3 Hylobates moloch
TGTGGTTTTGATTTGCATTTCTCTGATGGCCAGTGATGATGAGCATTTTTTCATGTGTTTTTTGGCTGCATAAATGTCTTCTTTTGAGAAGTGTCTGTTCATGTCCTCTGCCCACTTTTTGATGGGGTTGTTTGTTTTTTTCTTGTAAATTTGTTTGAGTTCATTGTAGATTCTGGATATTAGCCCTTTGTCAGATGAGTAGGTTGCAAAAATTTTCTCCCATTCTGTAGGTTGCCTGTTCACTCTGATGGTAGTTTCTTTTGCTGTGCAGAAGCTCTTTAGTTTAATTAGATCCCATTTGTCAAGTCTTTGCCCGTGCCTATGTCCTGAATGGTATTGCCTAGGTTTTCTTGTAGGATTTTAATGGTTTTAGGTCTAACATTTAAGTCTTTAATCCACCTTGAATTAATTTTTGTATAAGGTGTAAGGAAGGGATCCAGTTTCAGCTTTCTACATACGGCTAGCCAGTTTTCCCAGCACCATTTATTAAACAGGGAATCCTTTCCCCATTTCTTGTTTTTGTCAGGTAAATCTTTTCTTGTATGGCTCAGTTACTCTTAGGTATTCCACATGCCTGTGAATTTCACTTGTTTTAAAGTGATGCTCCTTGGAATTTAGTAAAAGAGACAGTGAGATAATTTGGTGAAAGATTCATTTATCTTTGTTAGTCTTCCATATAATTGGTAGTATCTTTGCTTTTGGTGTCCCTGTCATTGAAAAGTGTTTCTTTGGTAGAATGTTTACACATTATAAGCTGTTTTATAAAGGAGATAAAGATTCATTTTATATTTCGTCTAAAGTGACAGTGGAGATGTATGTGTGGGAGAGTGTGTGTGTGTGTGTGTGTGTGTGTGTGTGCGCGTGTGAGAGAGAGTGAATATATCAGTGTAACTTCCTGCTGTTGTTCAATAGTCCTTAAACTAGTGAAAAAAGTAGTGAAATGAGCTATTGGCCCAATGGCTTGAAAACTCATTTGTGTCTATCTAATATGTTTAAAAGGAATAATAATACCATGGATTTCAGTGTATGTATTAACTATAGAATGACTGATTTTTTAGGAAGCTAATTCTGGTGATGGTGGTCAAGCCTTACTAACACAGATTTACCGGATATCAGAACTTAAATTATTATAGAAGCAACTGATTGACCTTCTTCCCATCTGACAGGTTACCCTTTCTTTTTAACCTTTTAAGAGAGATTGCTACCTGCTAGGGACCTATCAAAAAAAAAAAATTTTTTTTTTTTCACTTTTTCCGTTGTTTATCGAGCTATATACTCAAGGTCTTAGTCTTATTTAACGAAATACTTGTGTTTCTGTGTATATCTACAGCGTTTTCTTTGGGGTTGTGCTTTGAAATGCCTGGAAGAATATAATTTATGAATTCAGTATGTTGGTGTTGCTAGTAATATATATATTTTTACAAAACTTATTTTTGGAATAAACTTTAATTTGACTGGGAAGGCAATTCATACAGATTCTGTAAAAAAATTTATCTTAGCTTGTAGCTACTTTATAAATAAATAAAGAATGCATTTCTTTCATGTTAAACTTCTGGTGACTGCCTTTTCACAAGATTGCCTTTTCACACTGTCTTTTTAAGTTTCTTGTTAAAAATAATAAATTTTCTCAGATAACTAAGGTCAAATTCATCTGTATCAAGTGCCAGTGTATTTTGTCCTTTGCAGTGTTTTTGTATTTTGAGTGTATTTTGTCGTTTGCAGTGTTGCTGTCCCTGTATATAATTAATACTGTTACAGGATCAGTAATCCCTTTGTAAATTGCATTTAGGGAAATTTGATTTGTGGATCTTATATGAGAGTTTATAAATATGTATTCCTTGCATTCTCCCTTTTAATATACATATGATCCTAAATATTTGTTAGGTTCCTTCTGGCCACTTCTTTTCACTTAGGATTGAACTTGGTGCCATTTCATATGTTTTGTACGAACACAATGTTATTTATTCTACATGCAGTTCTTTGATTTGAATGTTTGGGGTCAGACTAATCCAAGCAAAGAAAATTGGTAGAATAAAATTCCTAGGCGACAACACTCCAACTTCTTATCTATTAATTTGTTGACTTTGCAGTTTTAAAATCTGGGACCTGCACCAAAATCCATTCATTCACAAATGTTTAATGATTGCCTTCAGTGGAAAAGCCACATTATGAGGTTCTTTGGAACATAAACTAAATCTTACTTTCAGATGCTTTTAGTGTAGGATGTAAGACACATATATTTAAAACAGCAATACAAAGAAAAAGCATAAAATATTAATGTCAGTACACTCTACAGATATGTTCATTTTCTGAGAACTTTGTTATTCAGCAGTCTGTCAAAAGTACCACTGTTTCTTATTTCCCCAAAATTGGGAGAGATTCTTATAATGATAAAGTAATAGGAAAATAGTACCTGGGTGGGGAAAAGTTTGATTGTGGTCCTACTGCCTATAGTTGGTGCCCACTAAATGTCTGAAGAGTGAAGTAGTGGAAGTGTTGTTGCATCTGAACACTCTCCTTCAGTGGTAATACAGGCAGGTTCTGAAGAGAGGTTATAAAATAATAGTTTTCTGTTGGTGTGCAAAGTAATCCAAAGACTAAGTGATAAAATGTAGCCAGATTAAATTGAAGTTGAATTCATCTTAATGAACAGTGGTTTAGGGTCTTTTTTTAACCCCCTCAGATTGATCTTTAAGATTCATCTATTTTATTGTAATGAATTCATTCTTTCAATTAGCATTTATTGAGTACTTACTATATGCTAAGTTTGGGGGACCACTGTAGGAGCTCAGCCTACTTAAAAGGACAGACATATGAAAATACGATAGGTGCTATAACCAAGGCATTGTGCCGCACATACTACGGCACATATGAGATGGTTTTCACCTCTACGGGCAGAGGGATAGTGGACTGGGCCAAAGATGTTAAAATGTTAAAAATGTTTCATTCTTTTACGTTGTGTTTAAGGTAACCCTAAAGCTACTATTATTAGTTGCATGAAAGGATATAGTGAATTGGATAGGGGAAGGAGACCACAAGAAATGGAATTCATTTTGATGGTTTGGGCAAACCAAGTTCAAGTATATATATATTTTAACATCCTCACTTGTAAGGTTATAAAGAATGAACTGAGATCTGTTAACTTAGCATTTTAAAGTTATTGCTCTGAAATAACAGAAAGCTCCCTATTTTCAGTTATAAATGTTGCTTAATGAGCATCTTCAAAAATGCTGATGTTCAGACATCGGAGATAATGCATTTATTATGTTATAATCATAAATGTTACCTTTGGCATGCAAAACTTATCCAAGTTAGAGGTAGGAAAAAATATGATGGATAACTTTAAAAATAAAATGTTTTAAAAATAATTTTGCTCCATTTTTATGTAAGAACTCTCAAGAAAAAATTACTTTGGCTACTTCAAAATTTTTTATTTTAAAATGAGCTGCTTTGTTATTATATCGGTTGCTATTTCTTTGCTGGATTAAAACAAAGGCATTCTTTTTTATGTGGTAACATAAAAATCGGATTTATTTCTTAATTTTGTCCAGGCATAATACTTTTATAAGAAAATTCTCTTTTAAAAAGTGGTAAGTAACCTTAAGTCTAGGTAAATATTAATACTACAGTACTTTCTTGAAAAGTCATTGTACCATGGAGTATAGTTTCTACTATTATAAGACAAATTAATGGTGGTCTATTTTTAGTATCCATAAGAAATTTATGTAAAGTTTCTTTGCCTCCAATTTTATTTTTAAATGCTCTCAAGTGAGTTGTGTGACCTAGCAATATTTCAGTATTGCTTATTCTTGAGTAATGGGTTTCTCTGTGATTGTTTGCAATCTAGTGTGCTTATCTACTAACAATAACGGATTCTTTTATAGTTTAAAAACTGCTATTTCACTGTTAATGGTGGTTTTACATGTTGTGGAAATTAATTTCCTAATCATTTTACTTATTTGATCAAATTGAAAATCTTAACTATATTTTAAAACTTTTTGCCACAGCGTTTTACCAACGAGGATCATTTGGCTGTCCATAAACATAAACATGAGATGACACTGAAATTTGGTCCAGCACGTAATGACAGTGTCATTGTGGCTGGTTAGTATATGCTTTTATTAATAGCTTGTATACATATTTCACCTGGAATGTGCACAATTTTTGTGTATTCTCTGTAAATAATATAGTCTGGTGATATTCCAATGACTTCATTATAGTAAATGTTGGCAACATGTATTTTACCCATTACATTTTCATGTTTCCTTCTGACCATTCATTTCACTTTTTTGTGTGATTTTCAAATTTATATTCCAATGTCGATTTTGTGGAAGTTCATTAGAACTCTGGGAACATTCATACCATCTACAAATTTTACATTTAACTAATAATTGAACTAACATGGTATTTAGTCAGCATTTCTTTTAGCTATCTTGTACAACTGACTTACAAGGCTGTGTGAAGATAGAAAATGATCAAGCTTCTCCCGTTGGAGAAAGAACAGTGAGCAGACTTGTTCATTAGAGTTGTTTATATTTCTTTTGAGACTAAACATTTGTATTAGTAAAATATTCTCAGTAAAGAGGCTCTAAATTCAGTCAATGCAGTTTTTGTGTGTTGACACTGTGAACGTACAGTATCACCTAAGCAGTTGATTATTTTTCACTGTATGTGAAAAGAAAAACCCAGTTCATACATTGGTTGATTGTCATTCCATGCTGTATTAGTTGCCTTTTTTTGGTATTTAAATATATACACACACACATCTATGTATATATACATATATGTCATGTATAATTTTGCTACTTTTTTGGTATATTTTATAAGTATTGTGATAAAACTATATAAATTTCAGATCTTTCGTGTCATAATCGTAGATTTACATATCATAAATATTCAGATTAACTAGGTTTTTCTTTTCTCTTGTAAGGCTTGTTATATATCATGTAAGTCTGGAATTACACCCAAATACTATAATACTTTTAAATTATTAGTATAGAGACCAAATTGTTCTGTGCAGTGTTTTGGATAGATAATAAAGCAAATATTCGGTGGTTTTCCCTCTACTTTCAGTATTGAAATTTTTGTAATGAAGAAATTGAAGGTAACAGAAAGTTAATTTATCAAAAACAATATACGTAGGAAAAATGTAGGGGAACTTCCAACATATCCTAAGTTCCGTAAGTAACTTAGAGATCTGTTACTTGTACAGAAGAGTGAGATAATGCTATTTTTTTTTTTTTTGGAGTATTTTACATTAGACATTAAGAGCTAGAACCAAAGGAACCAAACAAGCAAAATAGTAACAACCTGGACGGTTCACTCTCCTAGGCATGAAGCTTTTTGTTTTTCTGAAACTTTCTGCCTTAGCACAGTCTTTCTCTGTGTGTAACTCTTTAACTCAAATATGTTTTGAAATTGGTTTCTAGAAATTACTTTCCTGTCTGATCACATTTAATGCAGTAGAAAAATAGAGCACATTCAAACACAGTACTTGACCTTTTTTTTCACTAACATATGTTGAGATGAATAGGTTAACATTACTATGCAAATAAAATGCATGATGTGTGTGGTATATTTTTGGTGATCAGTAGCCATATGCAATGTGCATGTTAAATGATTGTGCCTATGTTGACTTTTCTCAAGTCTGATGGTTCCAGTAATCATTGATAAAAGTGACTTGTGCTTATGTATTTTATTTTTTTAAGATTTTTCCCTCTCTTTAATGTAAGTTAAGAGCCTTCTAATGAACTTAGATAGACAAACCCTTTGGGTGTGAACAGAAGAGTCACATTTAGATTTGACCTACTAATTTAGTCATGATGGACTTAAGCTAATACATGTACTTTACTTACTATAATGTGGTATTTGAGATCTTTTGGGAGTTGGGAATTAAGGGATAGGCTAGAAACTAGTAAAATTATGATATAATAGAGTCCTTCTAGTAATTCTGATATTACTAACAGTGCCTGAGACAGGCCTGCATTATGTCTAGTTTTGTATTACAAGTGGGTCATTTTAGTGTGAAATATATTTGTACATAGTAAAAATACTAGTTCTCTAGGTATACATGTGGGGGGCAAAGGTAAAATAGTAAGTAATGCCCTCTGTGGGGACATAATGGTTAACAAATATGTAAATTTTAATCTTACAAAAGGAATTAGGAGTATTTTCTCTTAAACCCAGAGTCTTCCTTAGTAGAGTACTTTTACTTCACTTAGGCGAGATCCCTGCTATAGCCTGTAAAATTGGTGCTCTAAAATATGTTAAATGTGAATAGAATTTGAATGTGCTACCAACTCTAATCAATATGAATAGACACCCTTGAAAATAGTAACACTAAATAGGCAGAATTTATAAGTTTCTTGCTTTTCATTCAGTGTAAATCTTATCTGGCATTTTTTGTAGCCTATACATGGACACTGAGTACATATGTTAATGTACACAGTAGGAGTACATATTCGAGTAAAGTTGAAATGTTTCATGTTGTAAGAAAATAGAGTAGACTCTTTCTTACTCCCTAGGAATTAAGCTAGAACATTCTGGAGGCATGTGACTGACACATATCCCTTGTACCTAGCTTGTAAAATGCATTAACTTAGAAAATTAGTTTCAGTAGATAGTGGCAAAAAGAGGATTTGTTGTTTTAGGGCTGTTTTAACTTTTATTTTCTTTCTTACAATATTTTTATCTACCTATTAAAGATTATTTTATCTTAGTTTGCTTTCATAATAGAGTATGAACAGCTAGTGGAAGAACCAAGTTAAAGCAGATACACATGCTCTTATCCTAGTTTTCCCCAAATTTCATTTATTTAAATAATTGTAGTTTTTAATAATGTAAATTTAAAAAATTCTTTATGCTGTGTTAGATAATAATAGTTTATCTCTTGAGTAGAGGATGTTTATGCCATTCTACTCAGAGAGAAGCAGTGGACTAAGGAGCAAAAAGGACTTTCCTACTTTCATAGTTCTTAAAGTTGGAGGAAATAAGAAGTACAACAAAAATTTAACCAAATTTTGTTTGCTTTAAAGGAAGAGGTCTTTCCAAAGAGAGAATTAACAACTGACTGAACCAGTCCTGCTAATTTGTTAACTTAGTAGCTATATTTTAGAGTCTTAACATATTTAAATATGCATGATTACTTTTTGACATTTATTTCAGATCAGACCCCAACACCAACAAGATTCTTGAAAAACTGTGAAGAAGTGGGTTTGTTTAATGAGTTGGCGAGTCCATTTGAGAATGAATTCAAGAAAGCTTCAGAAGACGACATTAAAAAAGTATGTTGTAACCATGAAATTTAAAGAGTACTTCTGACAGAGAAGTAATCATAGTTTATACTTCCTGCTTTTTAAATTTAGACATACTGTTTTTGACCTTATAACCTTTTCCTTATTATTTGAATTATAGATGCCTCTAGATTTATCCCCTCTTGCAACACCTATCATAAGAAGCAAAATTGAGGAGCCTTCTGTTGTAGAAACAACTCACCAGGATAGTCCTTTACCTCACCCAGAGTCTACTACCAGTGATGAGAAGGTTAGAAATTTTTAGAAATACAAACTAAGGGAGAAGAACAGTACCCAAATAAAGTTTACTATTTAATCTCCATAAAATGTTAATGTATTAGATTCAGTGTCAGCTTGCAATAGTTTCATATGTGAAAGCCTGTCAATACTCAGATATTTCAGAGTAAGAAGACTGCAGTTTTATTGTACACAAAAATTATAGGGAAGAACAGTCATGTTAGATAAAACTTATTTTTAAAAGATATATAAATTTATAAATTTAACATAATTTTTATGTGTTTTGCCATTTTATATTTAGCTACTTTTATACAGTAACAGCTTAATTAAGAATCTGTTCAAAAAATTAATTGAACAATGGTTTTTTAGACTTTTACAGGATTAAGGGACTAGTTACTCATTCTCAGGAGTGGATCTTTGTTAGCGGCACTTAGGACGATGATGATACTAGCTTGAATACCCAGATAATCTGGGACCACCTGGGCTACAGTTGTGTGTTGAGTAACATTATTATGGGAACTTCTTGATCACTCTTTTGTTCACAAGCACATAGAATAAGCACATATTTATTTGGGAGTACCATGCAGGGCACAGCGAAGAGGCAATGGGACACATAAAGAGGCAGTGGCAATATTCTTTTTTAGATTGTTATTCTAAAACCGTACTTATTAATAGACTTCTGTCATGGCAGAGAAGCTAGAAATAAGGAAACACAGAAAAAATAGCTTTTTGGCTAAGAATAAATGCTTTGTTTTCTGTTTTTGTGTGTGTGTGTGTTTTTTTTTTTCATTTTCTTTTTCTCATTTTAAAAGTACATTCTCATTCTTCTTCTCTAAGAATATAGAAACATGAAAAGAAAACCAAAATCACCTATTAGCACATAATTGAATAAGAATTACTATCTTGAAACATTTTTTTCTAGGTATATACATTTATAGGTACAAATACGTAAGTGAATAGTTAAATAGAAGGATAGATGGATACAAAGATCCTAGCTTTATTTTATATTGTGCTTTAGACCCTCAGTATTGATGAATATTTTCCCATGTCATTAGAGAGTTCCCCAAATCATAATTTTTAATGCTTGTACTTTATTTTATTATATGATATATATTATGTTATCCTGCTCTTTTTGGACATAAAGGTTGCTTCCACATTATTACAGTTATTGAAAATGCTTTTTAAATCTCTGATACAAATCTTTTTTCCTAGAGAGCATTTCATTCTTTTCACATTTAACAGTTTTTCATTGTTCATGGCTGCTTCAGCATCTTTTAGGAGTATTACTTCTTTCTGCATTCCCCAATCATTAGGCCCTCCTTGAGCAAGGTATACCATATTAAATTGATTAAAAAAAAAAAAAATCTGGACCTCTTCTTCTTTCTTGATTTTCTTCCTAGGTGATCTCATCCAGACCCATAACTTTAATAAACATCTACATACTGATGACTCCCAAATTTCTATGGGCATAAGTATCTCACCAGATTGCCAGATTTATATCCAACTCCATCTTGACATTACCTTTTCTATGTCTAATAGACATCTTAAGCTTAATAGGTCAAAATCAGAGTCCTTGATTCTTCCCCCAGTTTTCCCCATCTCAGTAAGTTTTCTCCATCCATTCACTTGTTCTAGCTGAAAATTTAGGGGTCATCCTTAATTTCTTATTTTCTTTTACACTGAAACTAACAGCATATTTTATCAGACCTGAATCTCATCCTCTATGTCTGTGTTCAGTGACACCACTTAAGCCCAAACCATCATCATCTTTTGTTTGGATTATTAACAGTTACCTTCTAACTTGTCTTCCTGCTTCTACCTCCAATCCATTTTCTGTTAAGATGACTTTTAATACATTAAACACTCACCTGCTTAAAATCTTTCAGTGGTCTACCATTGTATTTAAAATAATTCATACTCCTCGGCATAAGCCCTCTTTGATCTGGGCCTGTCTACGCATCTGTCCTCACCTCATGCCTCTCTATTGTGTTCGTCAAATATTCAGAGCTTTTTCCTACCTCAGGACATGACATATGGTATTGCTTCCTTCTCCCTATAATGAAATGCTCTCCTCCTTATCCTTTCATCATCAGTTCAAATGCTGTTTTTGCAAAGAAGCTCACCTATTCTTACTGTGCTATCTAAATTAACTGACTCTTCCTTACCTTCAGCTAATCTTTCATCCTTTGTTTCATTGCATGTATTATTCTGTAACACTTAACGTTTACTATAATCTGAAATTTTCTTACTTGTTTTATCTGTTTATTGTCTCTTCCTTGAGAGCTAGTCCTTGGGAGCATAAGTTCTCAACTTACTGAATAAATGAAGTTACAATACTACTACTTTATCCTTCTTCCTGTGTAGCTTAATAAGATTTTGATGATAAGTGGCAGCATACAGGCCAATTCATAAAACACAATAGACCCAATTTTTACACTGACTATTTAAGGAATTCTGGGTAAAATCTTTTAAAACTTTTTGTTCTCTAATCTGTAAAACCAGAGGAAATACCATCTTTAAGGTCTTGGCTGACAAATTCTGTTTTCCTAACTTCAAAGAGTTCACTCCAGTAATTATTTATTTTACATTCAAGATATCAGTATTACATGGCCTTTTGACATGAAGAAATTATTGATATAGAAGAGATAGCTAACTGAAATTAACAATTATTTGTATTGCTCTAAAAATTCTTATTTCTGTTACTTAATTTGTATCAGCCATAACACAGTCTCACTGGACCTGTTTCCTCTTCATACAGTATAATGAGGGAGGGGGACTAAACAGTCCCTTCTGGATTTTAAGTTCTGTGACTCTCTGAGAATGGATTATATTTTTATTTTTTATTAAAATTCTCTTGGTATCATAGCCAAGTTGCCCAGTCTAACTTATTTCTGGATTGATAGGAGAACAAGTTGTACTGAAAAAGAAAAAAAAAAAAAAAAAAAAAAAAAAAAAAAAGTCTTTTTAAAATTAAAATATTAATTGAACATTGCATTTGAGTCTTTACAGATCTTCTAAAATGTTCTTTTAATTAATTTTAGATACTAATTTGCTTTTAGCAGTTATTATTCTGTAGATGCTTTTAGAAGTGTGTTACATTCTGTTCACTAAGGTACATGATTTGTATTTTTAAATGCCACCCTTTTTTATCTCACTGTTAAATAGGAAGTACCATTGGCACAAACTGCACAGCCCACGTCAGCTATTGTTCGTCCAGCATCATTACAGGTTCCCAATGTGCTGCTTACAAGTTCGGACTCAAGTGTAATTATTCAGCAGGCAGTACCTTCACCAACCTCAAGTACTGTAATCACCCAGGCACCATCCTCTAACAGGCCAATTGTGTAAGTGATTCAGGCCAGTCATTGAACATATACATGAATTAAGTTTGTTTTGTTATGATTTTTCCTAAGACATTTGATTATTCAAACTAAGATCTTAGTTTTGTATGTGTGTGCATGCTTCGAATTTTGGAAAAAGTACTTGCGTAGTCTTCTTTAATATAAATGTTAACTAATAGAGTGGGAGATAAATGCAACTAAAAACAAATATAGAATGTGAATTTACGATAGTCTTATTTTCATGCTATTTCACACAAAATATAAAATTACTCCATCGGCCGGGCGCGGTGGCTCACACCTGTAATCCCAGCACTTTGGGAGGCCGAGATGGGTGGATCACGAGGTCAGGAGATCGAGACCATCCTGGCTAACACGGTGAAACCCCGTCTCTACTAAAAATACAAAAAAACGTTAGCCAGGCGCGGTGGCAGGCCCCTGTAGTCCCAGCTACTCGGGAGGCTGAGGCAGGAGAATGGCGTGAACCTGGGAGGCGGAGCTTGCAGTGAGCCGAGGTCGCGCCACTGCACTCCAGCCTGGGTGACAGAGCGAGACTCCATCTCAAAAAAAAAAAAAAAAAATTACTCCATCACCAGATTCCATTTCTTTTAGTTCTTACTGGTAGCTCCCAAGAGCTCTCTGATGAGAATTTTTCTCATTTTACAAATTGGAGATTGTCCTAAGTAAATCCATAACTTTTCTCTTCTTTTCAATACTGCTACACAGGTTATGCATTTAAGATGCAATTAAAAATAATTAAATTTTGCTATTTGCTTTGCTGTGGTTAGAAAATGTATTTTTAAATGATATGGTTATAGGAGTAAAAATACTATTGTATTTTTAAGAGACAGTTGGTATGAATCTCTTTTTTAAAATTTCTCTTCTTTTATTTTTCTTAGCCCTGTACCAGGCCCATTTCCTCTTCTGTTACATCTTCCTAATGGACAAACCATGCCTGTTGCTATTCCTGCATCAATTACAAGTTCTAATGTGCATGTTCCAGCTGCAGTCCCAGTAAGGAAGTTAGACTATTTAAATCTCTATTGCAAAACTGATCTTTGTAGTCAGAAAATAAAGTTGGCTGCTTGACTGGCTTATGAAATTGAATTTAACATAATATTGATTAGCAGTTGATAGTATTTATTTGTTATCATTGTAATAGCATATACCATTCAAGGTATAGCTATTTTTTCTCTTCCCCCCAAAATCTTAATTTTTTTTTTTATACCGAGATCTTCTTATTCAACCCATTTCAATTTGACTGGACTTGTAGCATTCAAATATTAACACAGATTTCAAATTTTAGAAAGCTATTTATACTAGAATACTTGTCAGGTAACTCTGTGGTATTTCTGTTAGTATGGAAATTGTTTATAAAGACACACTCTGAATTTTTGTGGTCAAGTAGGGTTTGCAGAATCTTTGATAGCCCAACATGTTAAAATGTAAATGTTCTAGAAAAATAATCTTTCACTTTCCCTGTGAAAAGACCCCCAAAAAAGTTTTTTGAGGGGTGTGTTAAATATATAAATTTTGAAAGACATAGACAAAATAGTTAACTATCTACTTATAATATTTAATGGTTTGGCCAGGCATGGCGATTCATGCCTGTTGTAATCCCAGCATATTGGGCGGCTGAGGTAGGAGGATTGTGTGAGCCCAGGCGTTTGAGACTGCAGTGAGCTGTGGATCCTGCCTGGATGACAGGGCAAGACCCCAAGTCAAAAAAAAAAAAAAAGTAATAGTTTAATGAACATTTAAAAACACATTGTTTGGAATAATGTGTGTTAGAAAATTGCTTTTTTCTTACTTATATTACATAAAACAGTCTTATTCAAACAAACTCTTCAGTTTTTTGACATCAAGTTTTCATCCTGAAAACCACTTTTTGAGACATCTAGCACAGTTTCCAGAACACATTATTTTCTTTTTCATCTAAATTATTTACAATATATTACTTTTTGAATCTCTCTATTATTCTCTCCCTGGAAATCTTACACCAAGCATTAGGTACTTATTTATGTAATAAAAAGATAGTTTTTTCTTTTACCTTCTAAGATGCTTGTTACTGATCAGTACAGTGTAATCATTTACAGTGTAGCTTTTAAAAATTATTTTTAGGCCAAGTGCAGTGGCTCACGCCTGTGATCCCAGCACTTTGGGAGACCAAGGTGGGTGGCTTGCCTAAGTCCAGGAGTTCAAGACCAGGCTGGGCAACATGGCGAAACCCCATCTCTACAAAAAATAAACACAAATTAGCCAGTTGTGGTGGAGGCACCTGTAGTCTCAGCTACTCAGAAGGCTGAGGTGGGAGGATCACTTGAGCCTGGAGGTTGAGACTGTAGTTAGCCGAGATTGCACCACTGCATTCCAGGCTGGGCAGCAAAGTGAGACCCTGTCTCAAAAATAATAAAAATTATTTTTAAAAGCTTACTTATAGTAACATTCCAACACTTTCGGTGAGATTACCCCCAAGAATATTACTAGGATTAATGTTTGAGATTTATGTCTTTTTTTCATGAACTAATTCTTCCAGGTGATCTTTTGAACTATCCAAAATTAGCATTGTTTTGATCATTTGACGTAATTTCAAGATAATGTGCCTTCTTTAAAAAGAACTTCGTTGTTCAAAATGCATTATTTGAGAGACTTTGTGAGGACTCAGATATAAGGTATCTGCTTCCTCTTTACTGAGGATATGTTTTTGAGGAGGGAAACATTCTTGCCTTGTTTTTGAGATTCTGATTATCCTGTTACATGTACCTAGTGATGAAAGTGACCAGAAATGAAAGAAAAGATACACTTTATTTATACAGTAACTGTGTTCACTCAGTGTTAGGTTTAAGAAAAAAAGGAAAAAACCAAAATGGTAAAACCTGTTACAGATTATTTGAGAAATTATTAGTGTGTTGTTTGTTACTACGTGGTATGTATAAGAAAATTCATTATATATATTTTTAGAAAAGCAAAGTTCATTGTTGAAATTATTTTTTATGCCTAAGTGTCACAAGTTTTGACATTCTTCCTTTCATATTCAAAATGGAAGTTTGACAGATCTTTGAGAATTTTTGCATTAATCACTTTGAATATTATGAATTTCCAACAGGGACCATTAAGAAAGAAATTGTAGAAACTGAAGCTTAAGAAAGCACATGTCTCAGAAATTGACAGCTTTTGAAGGATAAGTCAGGATATAAGACCAAATAAGGATTTGGTATAGAGATAAAATCAGCTGGTGATAAATTTACAATGTTCTGATTCTTAAAGTCTCAAATTATTATAACAGCAGTAAAGTACAAATCTCATTTTGAATATATTCTCTAGCAATTATTTTTCCTTATCTTATGCATAGCTCGTTCGACCAGTCACCATGGTGCCTAGTGTTCCAGGAATCCCAGGTCCTTCCTCTCCCCAACCAGTACAGTCAGAAGCAAAAATGGTAAGCCAGATTTTATTTGTTCTGTACATTGCTTGAGGCTGTTTTGAATTAATGTTTTCACTAAAGCCTGCTTCAAATGCACAATTTAGATCACATTTTTATAAAGTTACGGACTGTTTTATACTATAGATAAACCACAAAATTTGAAAAAAGAAATCTTCCTTTAGCATAGTGAGTAGTTAGTGACACTTTAAAATTAGTGGGCAGATTAGAAGTTCTGTTTCTTGTCACTTGTGGTGTGTCTGGCTTTTGCCTGTGGCTTTTTCTCCTCCTAGTGGAAAATAGGAGTATTACATCTGAAACTAGATGTGATCATCTGAAGGCAGTGCTGCTAATAATGATGAGTGGTTTTAACAGTATTAAAAAGAATTCTGAAATAATTTGCTAACTGTACAAGTTAGCAAACATGATACATATAAAGAAAACCATTTTTTTCTGTTGTGCTGTTTAGATGCTATTAAATTAATGTTTAGATGTGTATTTTAATTTTAATTTTAGTCCTAACTCCGCTATTCACTACCTTTAAGCAACTTTAACTTTCCTGAGATTGCATTTCCTCATCTGTAAAATAAAAGGATTAAGCTTTGGTTTCTGGGGTACTTCTTAACCCTAAATCCTATAAACTTTCTAATTTTCTTAGTAGAAGATCTGACGCTTCTATTTTAAAAAAAAAAACAGGGCCGGGCGCAGTGGCTCACACCTGTAATCCCAAGCACTTTGGGAGGCTGAGGTGGGCAGATCACCTGAGATCAGGAGTTTGAGACCAGCCTAGCCAACATGGTGAAATCTCATCTCTACTAAAAATACAAAAATGAGCCGAGCGTGGTGGCGCACGCCTGTAATCCTAGCTACTCGGGTGGCTGAGGCACAAGAATTTGCTTGAACCCAGGAGGCCCAGGTTGTAGTGAGCCAGCATCATACTATTGCACTCCAGCCTGGGTGACAGAGTGAGACTCCATCTCAAAAATAAAATAAAATAAAAATCAGTGTAATTCTCCTTGCTGTGTTATAATACAATAATATCAGTTAATTAATAACATCAATCAATTGGGTAGATGTTAACGTTCTATATCATAATAGGGCTAACAACAGCAATTAATTAATGTATCCTTAGGAAATCAATAGAATAGTAGTTATTAGCCACCTTCTATTTGCTTCAGTTATTTGCTAGGCACTATACTAAATACAGATTTTTACATGCTAAAACATATTGCAGAGCTGAATTTATTTATTTATTTATTTATTTATTTATTTATTTATTTATTTATTTTTATTATTCTTTTTTGAGATAGAGTCTCACTCTCTCGCCCAGGCTGGAGTACAGTGGCACAATCTCAGCTCACTGCAACCTCTGCCTCCCGGGTTCAAGCAATTCTCCTGCCTCAGCCTCCTGAGTAGCTGGGATTACAGGTTTGCACCACCATGCCTGGCTAATTTTTGTATTTTTAGTAGAGACGGGGTTTCACCATATTGGTCAGACTGGTCTCGAACTCCTGACCTTGTGATCCCCCCGCCCCAGCCTCCCAAAGTGTTGGGATTACAGGTGTGAGCCACCGCACCCGGCCTGAAAAATTTTTACTGCTATTCTCCATTAGTGCAGACAATCAGTCAGAAATTTGCACAGGACACCCTGTTTTAGCAATAAAGCTTACATATTATCTGAATGACAACGGTTGAAGAGTATAAAAATTAGGTGGTTATTGATTGTCAGAGAAGACCCTAAAAACCCAAGGAGGAAATTTTTCACATCATAGTATATTCAGGTCAGAGCTTTGGAAATACTAAGATGAATCTTCTTGATAGCAGAAGAGCTTCACCAGGGGCATTTTTTGCACTTCCCATTTTAGTATACTGATTGATGAAAAATTCAATTTAATTTACCATGCAGTGGGAACTGAGTACAGCAGATATAGATATTAAAAGGAGATCTTGTTATTGTATACTGCATCTAAAAGTATTTTAACATATTCATTGGACTTTTTTCTATAAACTCAAAAGGAACAAATCCACTTTTAAGAAATACTTTTCTTTACAAGAGTAGGCCATATTTTTAGAAACTGTTAAACTGAATAACTGTTTCTTTTAGGTCATCAGGAAATTAAATTACAAAGAATAAAAGTTTCTCTCTTTCCGATCAGTCCACTCTGTCTATTCTGATGTTTGTAACTGTAGATTAGTTATAGAATTTCATATAAATAGCCACTTCATACTCTTATGTCCAGCTCAGCATGTCTCAGATTTATCCATGTTGTTGAGTGATCACAGTTTGCTTCTTTTTATTGCTGAGTGGTATTCCATTGTGTGAATATACCACAATTTCTTTGTCCATTCTCCTGTTCATGGACACTTTAATGGTTTCTAGTGTTTAGCTATTGTGAATAAAGCTACTATACACATTCTTACATAACTCTATTCATGGCCATATATTTTCATTTTATTGACTAAACAGCTAAAAGTAGAATTGCCGAGTCAGAAGGTAGGTATACTTTTAACTTTATAAGAAATTGCTAAACCTGTACCCAAAGGTTTACATTCCTACCAGCAGTGTATGGGAATTCCAGTTGTTCCCAGATTCTTGTCAACATTTGGTTCTCCCTGTCTTTTTAATAGTAGACATTCTAGAGCTGTTTAGCAGTGTCTCATAGTTTTAATTTCCATTTCCTTTTTGGCCAGACATTAGTTGTGAGGTCTTTTGCCCATTTAAAAAATTGTGTTGTTTTTCTTTTATTGATTGATTGATTGATTGAGACGGGGTTTGGCTCTGTTACTCAGGCTGGAGTGTTGTGGCATGATCTTGGCTCACTGCGGCCTGGATCTCCCGGCTTCAAGTGATCCTCCTGCCTTAGCCCCTCAAGTAGCTGGGACTACTTGTGTTTTTTTGTAAAGATTGCTCTCCTAGGCTGCTCTTGAACTCCTGAGTTCAGGCAATCCGCCCTCCTCGGCCTCCCAAAGTACTGGGATTACAGGCATGAGAGTCACCGCGCCTGGCCAATTGTTTTTATTATTGCATTATTATTTTTATTTATTTATTTATTTTTGAGACAGAGTCTTGCTCTGTCGCCCACGCTGGAGTGCAGTGGCACAATCTCAGTTCACTGCAACCTCTGCCTCCCGGGTTCACGCAGTTTTCCTGCCTCAGCCTCCCGAGTAGCTGGAATTACAGGCTCCTGCCACCACGCCCAGCTAATTTTTGTATTTTTAGTAGAGATGGGGTTTCACCATGTTGGCCAGGCTGGTCTCAAACTCCTGACCTTAAGTGATCTGCCTACCCCAGCTTCCCAAAGTGTTGGGATTACAGGCGTGAGCCACTGCACCTGGCTGGAATTCTTTTTTTTTTTTTTGGACAGTCTTTCTCTCTGTCACGCAGGCTGGAGTGCAATGGTGAGATCTTGGCTCACTGCAGCCTCCCCTTCCCAGGTTCAAGCAATTCTCCCACCTCAGCCTCCTAGTAGCTGGGATTACAGTCACCTGCCACCACACCCAGCTAATTTTTGTATTTTTAGAGATGGGTTTCACCATGTTGGCCAGGCTGGTCTCAAACTCCTGACCTAAGGTGATCCACCCACCTCGGCTTCCCAAAGTGCTGCGTTTACAGGCGTGAGCTACTGCATTTAGCCTGGAATTCTTTATTCATACTGGATTAAGGTTTTTGTTAGAGAGAGAGGTACATATATTTCTACTGTCTATTTTCTGTTAGTGTGTAGCTTGCCTTTATTTTTCTTGGTGGTATGTTTATACTCCCATTGACTATTACTTTTGTCTTTAATATTTGTTTTCTCCTACTTAATTAAGCTTAATTTGCTTATCTTTTGGGGGTTTCTTAAAGTAGAAACTTAGATTATCTATTTAAATCTTTTTTCTAATATAGACATTTAAAGCTATAAAATTTCCTCTGTGCACAAATTTTGATATGCTATACTTTTTTTTTTTTGAGACGGAGTCTCGCTCTGTAGCCCAGGCTGAAATGCAGTGGCGCAATCTTGGCTCACTGCAAGCTCCGCCTCCCGGGTTCACGCCATTCTCCTGCCTCAGCCTCTCCGAGTAGCTGGGACTACAGGCGCCCGCCACCAAGCCCGGCTAATTTTTTGTATTTTTAGTAGATACGGGGTTTCACCATGGTCTCGATCTCCTGACCTCGTGATCCGCCTGCCTCGGCCTCCCAAAGTGCTGGGATTACAAGCGTGAGCCACCGTGCCCGGCCTTGATATGCTACACTTTTATTGTCATTACTTTTTAAATTTCTCCTGTGATTTCTTCTTTGACCTGTGAGTTATTTAGAAGTGCACTGTATAATTTCCAGATATTTCAAGGCTTTTCTATTTATCTTTTTCGTATTGATTTATATTTTAATTACATTGTGGTTTGGGAACTTACCATCTTTGGTATATTTGATTTTCCTTTATTTCCATTTTCTAATAGATCATAGCTATTTATTTCAGCTCATTTGTGAAACAGTAGATATTGCTATGCTAGTATAGTAACCTGAACTGGTAACTTAAAATGTCAGTGTACTGGATAAAGGAATTCTGATTACTTGAATTTTTTTGTTGCGTAGAAATTATTTCACACTTCAATATTCTTTTTATATTAACAACATCATTTAACAACTATTTCTATCAATTGTTACATGGCAAACATTTCTTGGGTTCTAAGAAATTCAATAGATACGATCTTAAATTTTGAGGTTTTTCTTGCAAATGTGTTCAGTGACCATCAGGAGAGTCAAAAAAGAATGTTCTTCTAAGAAGACCATTAAGAAGACCATTATGGGTTTTTTTTTTCCAGCATGTGTAGCAATTAGGATTATGTTTTATCAATGAGCTATTTTGTTTTGGGTTTTGATTTCGTATTTTTTTGGGGGGGCAGACTTTAATGCCCTTGATGGTGACTTGTACACATAATGATTATTCAGGGACTACTTTTAAAAAATAAGATTTATTAAGATTACAAGTTTAAAAACCTAGTGGTTTCCTAAGTTCTCAAGGCAATTTACATGTACAGTTATGTAATGATTGCTTTTAAAGAGCTTAAAATATAATCTTAAACACGATAAGCTATATACATGTAAAGCTATGTACTCAATAATTCTCTCAATTGTCTGACTTTCTTAAGTACTTTAATAATTCTTAAATTTAACTAAACTTACAGTGATACCTAGTTTTCTTAAATATTCATTAATTATTTAGAAGCTTACTTAAGATTATCTCAGCACTTACAACTAAAATCACAGGCCCATTATCTCAGCACTTACAACTAAAATCACAGGCTCAAGTCAATCTCTTAATTAAACATTTTCACTTAAAGTCCAAGGATAATGTGTTATTCCGCTTGGCAAATTAGATTAGACACTTGTAGAAGGTAAAACACCAAATAGGTATAGTTTATTTGAAATGAAAGTTTGAAATTAAAATGTCAGTGGTATTGGTTTACTTTTTTAAGTTTCAGTGGGCTTACGAAGACTCACCATATAGACAATTCTGTCATCCCAGCTGAAGAACATTGAAGATGGGTTCGTATCCCAGTGCACAGAGCTTTCTTAATGACCAGATAAATGGTCACAGAACTTGATTCTTTCCTGCCTTAAAGATAGAACTCCGAGTCCACGTTCTCCAAATAAGTGGTTCCCAGCTCACATTCCCTAGATTCATGTTACACATTAAGGGATTTTTCTGACTCTTCATCTTTTTGCGCACTGCCCCCCCACCCCGCCACCACCTTAAAACTTGTAATTTCTTCTTTTACTGCTTTTGTTGGATTTTACTTTGTTGTTTTCAGATCTTTGAAAGTATTTTAAACATCATCCTTTTGGGGTTCTGCATCTCTCTCAAGAATTTATTAGACCTTTATGATCACAATCTGTTAATAACATGCTGTATATTGTAGCAGGAGTGATTCTGCGAAATGACCTGTGATTAAAAATAATGGGATTGGAACATGGAAGAATGAGTAGCACACTACAGCTAAAGAGAAATTTACTTTGTATGCTAACATAGCCAAGGATGTTTTTGTAATTCCCTGATTTTCAGATGTTCAGTGCCTTTCCAGGAAGATATTATGTATGCATTGTGTTTGTGTGTGCTGTGAATACTGAAATAAGATCTTTCTTTTCTGCTAAAAAAAAAAAAAAAAAAAAAAAAAGTCTTCAGAGTAGGCTTGTATTTTTTAATTTTTAAGAACTTTAAGCATTTGGAAAAGTAAGAATGTGTTAAATGTCGATAGGGACCGAAAAATGAAAGACTATCTAGTACTTTTTAATACAACAGAAAAATTCCCAGGATATAATTTTCTACAGAATTAGACTAGTTGTCACTAAATTTTGGTTTCAGGGTTTTGTTTGTCATTAAGCCCGTAAATCATATTACTCTTCTAATAAAACAATTTTCTTTTGTAATATTTGTAATCAAAAAGCAACTCTTCTGAATAAGAAAATGTTAATCATCTGGGAATTTTAAGATTTAGTAAAGTATTTAAATAGTATCCTCCAGAATCTTTTTTTTTTTTAAGACGTGTGACAAACTGAGAAATATCTTTGCACACAGTGGGTAGCCAGTAGGTTTTCTGCAGGGGGTTTCTACTGAGAGCTGACAGAGGGCATCTTGGCAAATGTTCAGAAACCTACATTAACTTGGTTGGGCCCTGCATGGAACCTCATGTTCAGCAGAATTCTTCTGACCTGCCTCTGCATGCCGAGCTAATCAGCAAATACCTAATGAGCCCACTCCAAAGAAACAGACCCTCTCTCAACCTACTTGATTTTCATATGTTCTCTGGGGGTGGGGAGACAAGATTTCATGAGGACTGATGATGCTGCAAAGACCACAATAATGATAATTAACTTGCTGAATTTAGAAGATGATGCTGTTAATTAGTTGCAAAATAAAGATAAGTAATAGAGCAGCAGATGGTAGGATAACACCCAGGAGAAGGAGGGTTATTACTCTGATGAGCTTTTGTGGCACATATGAAATATGGATCTGACTTTTTCATAAATTATTTCTAGAGAACATTATCTTTTTTCTTTGAACTATGATGGAGTACTTTGTTCCTACTAAGTTCTGACAGATGTGATAAAATTTATTTTCAAGGGTGCAACATAGAACTTGAATGACAAATTATTTCTAGGAGATCACCTCTTAAAGCGAATGTGTCCGATGGGTCAGCACAACAAATTATTCATCCTTTAATTAATTGAAACAATCTATATCTCTCTAAGAAAAAAGTTTTCAATATAGTAGTTGAACTTTATGTCACTGAAAATTAAACATTAAAATACTGGTCTGTTTCATAGAAAGATAATGAAGACATTTTTGTTTATCAAACAAAGTCTACCCTTACTTTAAATTAAAATTATGCCTAAGTTTTCTTGTACATGTTGGATAATATAGACCTTGTAAAGTCCTCCTTTTTCTTTTTTTTTTTTTTTTTTTTTTGAGTCAGGGTCTTGCTCTGTTGCCCAGGCCAGAGCTCACTGCAGCCTCAAACTCCTGGGCTCAAGCAAACCTCCTGCCTCAGCCTCCTGAGTAGTTGGGACTACAGGCATGCACCACCACACCTGGCTAATTTTTAAGTTTTTTGTAGAAATGGAGTTTTACCATATTGCCCAGGCTGGTGTGGAACTCCTGGGCTCAAGCAGTCCTGCCTTGGCCTCCCAAAGTGCTGAGATTATAGGCATAAGCCATCACACCCCACCTTAAATCTTTAATTTTTATGAGTGCTCAATCTTTACTTCTTAGAGTACTTAATCCTTATTTACATGTACTAAATTTGTCTATTGAGAGAGATTTTGATCTTAGTAATGGACTGACCAATATCAGATGCTTAACTTAATTGATTACTAATAGATTTAGAAAATTTAACATTAGACTAGAGCTCCAGTTTGGCAAAGATTTTGTTTAGAATATGTTCGGTGAACTGGGAGTCAACAAATAGAATTTCTGGTTTTATCTCTGCTAACTATGATTCTGGGAAGTAACTTCAGGTTTTTAGAGTTTCTGTATCTGTAAGATGGTGATTGGACTAATTGACTTTCATTATCTCTGCTAGCTCCAAAATCCTATTGTGAAATAAATGTTCATTACATTTGTTTTCATTGATTTTTTTTTTAAACCAAAGTATTTGTTCTTCTTCAAATGCTCCTAACAAATGTGTATTGCTGGATTGTAGATATCCTTAGATTAATTGTAAAATTTATATGAATGATACTTAGTGACTGATTTTTGACCTAAGTCTAACTTTTTTAGCGTATGTGCATTTTTGTTGTAGTTTTAGAAAAATTAATGGACAGTTTAGAACAGTGTTAATTAATCCTTAAAATCTTTTTCTTCTGTTGTATACCCACTGGCATACTTTTCAAGTCAGACCCCTTGTAATCAATGTAACAGCATGGAGCAAACATTAGAGCTTCCTCACTGGATGAGTACTGTATACCCTAGGGCAGTCAAGGAAGGATAATGAATGAATACTGATGCCACTTTTAAGTGCTCTATAAGGTAGTAACTTGCCCTACTAAAGATTATTCAAGAGAGTGATGTTTATGTACTTCAGGCTCCCCTATGTGCAGTTACTGTATTTCATTAATTCTGAGAGTTAAGCTCTTCACTGTAAAACTTTAAATGCTCTTCAATTCTATGATAATTTCTACCTAAGGACTTAAAAATGTTTTCCAAACACATAATTTACTAAGCCTCACATTTCTACCTCTAGTTATATTTGTGCACATTTTAAAACTAGAAATGAAAGCCCCAATTTATCACTATAGACTGGGTACTAGTCATTGTATTTTGATATCTAACATTCTATTTATAAAATATATCAATATGCAGACTGGCAACCTCCCAAGACTCTCTCCCTTTGTTCTGACCCACACTTTTCCAACTCAGGTCTTTCTACTTTAAATACTTCTTGATCATTTTCCTAAGTATTCCTATGTGGTTCTAGCCAGCTACTACTTTAGTCCCTCATTTAATTTCAGTTTTAATCCATCCACTTCCACATTATCTCATCAATTATTAGGGTCCTAATTTCCTATGTTTTAGCTATTAATATAGTTGTTTCTGATTGTTTATAAAAGGAACTAGGAATCTTGTCTTGATTCTAAAAAATTCAGTTTTCTTATGGTCTTGAGCATGTCTCTGTTAGGAATGCTTACTTGTTCCCCGGTGCCGTGAAGAAATAGCACTTGATATACCTAATGCTAAATGACGAGTTAATGGGTGCAGCAAAACAACATGGCACATGGATACACATGTAACAAACCTGCACATTGTGCACATGTACCCTAAAACCTAAAGTATAATAATAATAAAAAAAAAGAAATAGCACTTGAACATAGATTTAATTTCCTCAGCAAGGCCAATTTTTTTACTTTCTGCAGAAAGGGTACACTCGCCAGCAGTTTTCCCATGAGATTACACCAAACAAAGGAGACAGGGTCATTTATAACCTGACGCATCCACCCTACTGCTGTGTCCGGTTTCCATTGCCTGGAATGGGACCTCACATTCTGTATTTGTCCTCAATTGGCTAGCAACTTAGAACTTTTAAAAGAGGCAAAGGCAGAGGAGAACAGAGGAAGGAGGAAGTAATTTGTGGAATGCTGAGAAAGGTAAAAACACCTTCAAATAAGGAAGAGGAACAGGCTATGACCTAATGCTTGCTTGGACCAGTATAAGCATGCCAGGGCAAATATTTAGGTAAATTGTAGGAGCTAAGAACATAAAGTACATTGATTTCTTTATTACGGCTAGCAGATATTTGAATGTTAGCACAGGTCTTTGAATAAATTTTGCTTCTAAGAGAAGTTACTATTTATTCCTAATTAGATGGGGAGGAAAGTCTTTGAAGAGGAACCTCTACTTTTTACATCTCACCCATAAAATATGTCTGGGATCAAACCAATGCTTAAGATGACCCTTAAGGACATTTTGAAAATTCAGAAACATAGGAACTATCCTGATTCTTCAGACGTCCGTGCTAAGAAAATAGAGGCCTCAATAGTATTCTTAAAGAAATAAGGAAACTGACATCTGAAAAATTCTTTTACTAGTCAGATAGTTTTACATGTTATATTTATTTTTCAACTCAACTCTGCAAGGAAGTTATTATTCCCAGTTTTATAGGTAAAGAAATTGAGACTCAAAGATCAATGATTTCTTCAAAGTCACAGATAGTTTGAGGTAGAGTTAGGTTCTGAACCTAAAGTGTATTCTCAGCTGTATAAGACCATAGTACATTGCATGTTCTAATCAGTGAAAGCACTAGGATATTACATAAGTGGTACTTTTTATAATTCATAAAGAAGTAGTCTGTCAGAAAAGAGGGAGAAAACATGCCTGATCCTGGCTTAGCAGTTGTAGCAACAGGTTTGGCACTCTAAATCCTTATGATTGTCTTTTGAATCATTAAGCCAAAGTTTCAGACTCTCTGTCTTGATCTTTCCCTGTGTTTTCTGGTAGCACCAAGGATAAGGTATGCAGCATGGTGCCATGGAAATATTTTGCACTTGAAATTAAAGAGATCTGGGTTTATATCCAGGATTTGAACTAGCTTAACAGCTCTGCATCCTTGAGCAAATGATACCTGGTTTCCTAAAGTGTAAAGTGGGGATTCTATACAATTAAAAACTCATTGAAAAACTACAGATAATAGGCTGGGCACGGTGGCTCACGCCTGTAATCTCAGCACTTTGGGAGGCCGAGGAGGGTGGATCATGAGGTCAGGAGATCGAGACCATCTTGGCTAACACAGTGAGATCCCGTCTCTACTAGAAATACAAAAAATTAGCCGGGCGCGGTGGCGGGCGCCTGTAACCCCAGCTACTCAGGAGGCTGAGGCAGGAGAATGGCGTGAACCCGGAAGGCAGAGCTTGCAGTGAGCCGAGATGGCGCCACTGCACTCCGGCCTGAGCAAAAGAGTGAGACTCCTTCTCAAAAAAAAAAAGACAACTACAGATAATACAACAACACAGGTGAATCTCAACTGCATTGTGCTAAGGGAAAGAAGCCAGATTCAAAAGGCTATGCAATGTATGTTTCCATGTATATGATCTTCTGGAAGAGACAAAACTCTTGGGATCAGAAAATAGATCAGTCGTTTCCAGGGCCAGGGAGTAGAAGGAGAGTATGACAGGAGAGGGCATGAGGATTTTATTGTGGTAAAACTGTTACGTACCCTGATTGTAGGGTAGGTTGCATGAGTGTATTTGTTTGTTAAAATTCAGTGGAGGCCAGGCGTGATGGCTCACACCTGTAATCCCAGAAATTTAGGAGGCCAAGGAGGGTGGATCACTTGACGTCAGGAGTTCAAGACCAGCCTGGCCAACATGGCAAAACCCCGTCTCTATTAAAAATACAAAAATGAGCTGGGCGTGGTGGCATGCACCTGTAATCCCAGCTCCTCAGGAGGCTAAGGCAGGAGAATTGCTTGAACTGTAAAGGTGAACGTTGCAGTGAGCTGAGATCATGCCGCTGCCCTCCAGCATGGGTGACAGGCAAGACTCCCTCTCAAAAAAAAAAAAAGAAAGAAATTTAATAGGATTGTACACTAAACAGTTAACTTGCTATGTGTAACTTATATCTCAAGAAAACTTTTCTTTTTACAAATTGACTTTATTTTAAAAATCACACCCAGAATATACAGTGATTCGCAAGAGAGAGAAAATGTCCACTAACATTTGTTCACGCATAATTACTGCCTCAGTTGAAATTCTGGCGATATTTTCATATATGCTTCAGTTTTTATGAGATCTGAATCACATATGATAGACAGTAAGAAGATAGGCCTAGATGAAAAGGAAGAAATTACAAGTTTTGAAATAGTTATAAAAATTTCTGAATTGTTCTTAGTTGAAGTGAATGGAAATACTTGTACTAGTATTATTTGGGGGTCTTTTTTAAAAGCTCTTCTCTCACTCACCCCTTTCTGCTATACTCAGGGAAGGAAGGAAGGAAAAGATTGCCAAGAATATGTGTTCTTAACACTTAACACCCCAGACAGTTATTTATTTCTAAGAAGTTTGGGAAGCACTGGGTAGGCTGCAACGTGGTTCTCACATCTCTGTCTCTCTCTTTTGTCTCTCACTTGCACTCACTCTCACTCTCTTATTAGCCTCCATCCCCTCAAAGATGCACCTCTATAAGAATCTTAGGAAAGTGTAATATACATAACTCTGACTCCAATTTCTGTAATAATACGTATTTGGGGCCCAAGAACTACATCTCAGTTATTAAGAACAATATCAGCAATAATATTATAATAATAATAGTCTCAGGTCTGTTGGATCCCTGAAATCCCTTTCATTGCTGAGATACTGTAGTATGATTATCTTTGCAAACTATTTCATATTTACAGATCATAACAAAGCCACCTTAAAGATCACATATGACCATTTTCACTAAAGAAACCAACTTCTATCAGTTAAGAGATATGTTTGTTTTGTACCTTTGTAGCAAATCATTATATCAGTTGCTAAAAGGAATACCCAAAAGTATAAGATAATCTGTGCTCTTAGAGAGCTTACTAACTGGTTGGGAGATAAAATAGTTTCATATGACAAATTTTTATTGACAGCATAATAAGCTTCATTCAAATTGTTTCTTGATAAAGTGGTAGACATAAATATCTAGATCTATCATGCTCTGAATGTGAGTCCAGTACAATCCAATAATTAACTGGCAAACCTGCAACAGCAAAAGAGAACTAGATCTGCTTACTGGGGACAGGGAAAACCTAAGAGAGACAAACCCATCTGTAGGTTCTTGGAGGAGGCTCAGTTTGGGCCCATTTGATCTCTGTTTGCAGGTTTGGTGCCAGTGCTTACTTGGACAGTGACATAATGTTACATTTTTGAGGCCTTTATTATTATTTTCTCAAAATTCACTAGGAACAGCAAAATACAGAATCCTCTAGTAGTACTAGGCAAAAAGACTCAGAGAAACTACCTAAGGTGTTATTGTTTGTCTTGTTGATATTCATGATGATCTTTAAGGACTTAAAAAAAATTTTTTAATGGTGTTTGCATTTCAGAGATTAAAAGCTGCTTTGACCCAGCAACATCCTCCAGTTACCAACGGTGATACTGTCAAAGGTCATGGTAGCGGATTGGTTAGGACTCAGTCAGAGGAATCTCGACCACAGTCATTACAACAGCCAGCCACATCCACTACAGAAACTCCGGTATGTCTGTTGTTTTTATTATTCAGCACTCTGTCATCTTTAAACAGACAAGTACAGTGTAACTTATGACTTATTTAAAAAATATTATTCTGGTCATGTTGTTATTCCAAAGGTGTATCAAAAGCCTCAGGAAAAGGTAGCTCAGTATACAAGTATTGATACAAAAATAAACATAATAGAGCAGTTTTTCTGTTCAGGACACCTGTAAATATTTCTGTGGGTGTCCATATATGTTGGTCACAATTCTTTTTAAAGAAAACATCTTTTTCTGTTGATTTTAGGACAGTGAAACTAAATACTGCTTTGAGAAATTTCCTTTACTCTCTAGTTCCTGATTGAGGAAGTTTATAGAGTTATGACTTTGGAAAATAGTTATATAACTAGAAAAATAATATTAGAACCTTATGGTGAGAAGAATGAAATTGTATCTTGTTTTCTTATTGTCTAAAACTACAAATTTGACATAAACTGTAACTATTAACACTAGATATTTTTTCTTGCTGTGGCATAAACAGGTTTGATTTGAACTGTTCTCCTATGTAACCAAAGTATTGACGTTACAGGAAAATTTAATAGGTTAAGTTCTGTAAATTTTATAGACAATAACAACTTCTTTGTTAAGGGATGCTGTGTTCTTCAGAAATGTATGTAACTAAATCTTACGTTCTTTTTCAAGTAGCAAAACTAAGATTTCTAAAGAATCTTTTTGGATCTCTTCTTAAAAAATTATTGATTTTCCTTTTTCCTAAAATGCCATATGTTTATGATTACAATGCATATCATATTTTAGTATTGTGTTGCCATCTACAACCATTAAAGCGTGTATGTCCCAAAGAGGCAGATGTTTTTTTCTGTTTCTGTTACTATCAGAACAAATAATTCTTGTTTCTGCTTTTAATATTTGCTCACTCATTGTAAAACATTACTCTTTGTTATTTATTTGTATAAGTAACCTTATCTCACTTGTAGGTAATCAGAAGTCTTTTAGAGAAATAGGTAAATATTCACACACATACACACATATGTAGGTATTACATGACTAACATAAATCAAATGATTCCTGAATTAAAACTTGTGAAACATCACCAAAGGAGCAAATATGCTTTGTGGCAGCTATTTATACTAGAGACCCCTTTCACTTATCTCTAGTTTGTGACTGCCTATGAGATGATTGATATTGTTATATGCCTGCAGTGCCTTTCTAATTCCTTCTAGTAAAGGATTATTTTACTCCTGTTAAATGTTTCAGAATTCTATTTAGACCTTTTATCTTTACTTGAAGAATATTAGCATTGGCATTAAAAAGCAAAAGTTTTCAAAGAAACACACTAGATTGCCACCTAAACATAGGTATTTACATAACTATATCTTGTCTTTTAACAACTTAATATATAATGAAATGTAGTTGTGGTTGTCATCCACTAACCGGCTTTACTTAGGGACCAAAAGGGAAAATGAGGGGCTGAGTGATTGTATATGTGTGTTAATGTTATACCTCAGGGTTTAACAATGATTCACAGGCTATATGCACCCCGTGGGTGTTTTTGTGTGGTCTGCAAGTTAAGTATGATTTTTTAAATTTTTAAAGGGTTGTTTTTAAAAAATGAATATAATTTATTTTTATTGTCCTTACTTTCTTACGCTAAGTTTCCCGGGATCTAATTTTTATTTATATCTTTATATGTTATTGTATTGGATGGAAGCCCCATAAGGGCAGGACTTCTGTTTGTTCACTGCTATACTTAGTTTCTAGAATAGTTCCTGTAAGTATTTTCTGAATGAAATGGAATGAATTAATAGACATGGGGAGAGAAGGAGCAGTATACACTTCTAAGAAGCCTCCAATCCTTGGTAGGCATAAAGATATACAAATGTAACTCTGAGTAGCAGAAATTAAGCTTCTGCTATTCTGCTAGTACTTATAATTAGTCTTTGCTATAATGAGTTAAATCAATTAAAAACAAAAATAAACTGTTCTCTCTTATTCAACCAGATGAGTAAAAGAAAAAACCTGCTATTCTCAATAAAAAAATAGGAGGATGTGGCTCACGCCTATAATCCCAGCTCTTTGGGAGCCGTAGGCGGGTGGATCACCTGAGGTCAGGAGTTCGAGACCAGCCTGGCCAACCTGGTGAAACCCCATCTCTTCTAAAAATACAAAAACTAAGCTGGGTGTGGTGGCGGGCACCTGTAATCCGAGCTACCTAGGAGGCTGAGGCAGGAGAATCACTTGAACCCAGGAGGCGGAAGTTGCAGTGAGCCAAGATCATATCATTGCACTCCAGCCTGGGCCACAGAGCGAGACTCCATCTCAAAAAAAAAAAAAAAGAAAAAGAAAAATAGCAGGATGAAGAAAAAAATTTCAAGATTGTAAATCTTGAAGCCAGCCATAGAAATATTTTTCTAAAACATTAAGTTGCAATTATGTAAGTAAAAGAAACACTCTAATTTAAATGCTTAATCTTTATTACAATTAAAATATTTCTTTTTTGAGACGGGATCTTCCTCTGTTGCCCATGCTGGAGTGCAGTGGTACGATCATGGCTCACTGCAGCCTCGACTTCCCAGGCTCAAGCAATCCTCTCCCACCTCAGCCTCTTGAGTAACTAGGACCACAAGCACATGCCACCGCACTTGGCTGATTTTTTAAATTATTTGTAGAGATGGGTGAGGTTTTGCTATGTTGCCCAGGCATGAAATACTTTATACATGAAATAACTCTCTTTGTAATGCTAGTTATTTGGACAAAGAAATGATAACTTTATTTTTTGGAATTTGTTGGAGTGAAAAATAGTTTGGTAATTTACCTGCAGAATTTATCTTGAGCTTTATGTAAGATTTGTATTACATAGATTAAGAGAAAAAAATTTTATTTGTACATACTATTTTAAAATATAATAAATTATAGGTAAAAGATTGTTTTCAGGCTTCTCCTTTGGATTATTTGCCTATAGCCACAAAGTGTTCTTTTCTCTGCACCGTTTCCAAGAGCTCATTTTCTTCTTTCTTTCTTTCTTTCTTTCTTTTTTTTTTTTTTTTGTATTTTTTGAGACTGAGTCTCGCTGTATTGCCCAGGCTGGCGTGCAGTGGTGTTGTCTTGACTCACTGCAACCTCTGCCTCCTGGGTTCAAGCGATTCTCGTGCCTCAGCCTCCTGATTATCTAGAATTACAGGCATGCACCACCACGCCCAGCTAATTTTTTTGTATTTTTAGTAGAGACTGGTTTTCACCATGTTGGCCAGGCTGGCCTCGAACTCCTGACCTCAAGTGATCCGCCCGCCTTGGCCTCCCAGAGTGCTGGGATTACAGGCATGAGCCACCATGCCCGACCAAGAGTTCATTTTTTGACACCCATATTCATTTGTTCTGTGGCACAGTTTTGGGGTTTGTGAAAGGCTTGAAGGTACCTATTGTTTTATAGTCTTATACACTAGACAATGTTACTAGTGACTGAAGATTTCTTTCTCTTGCTAATCTGAGATAACCAAGCTGATTCATTGGGGAGCAGAGGGAACAATTAAAATGAAGATTAAGGCTCCTGTGGGATTCTCCCTACCAGAAAAATGAGTATTAATAAATACAAGAACTTGACCCTTAGAAAAAGACTGTGACCCTAAATTTCACAAACTGAAGAAAAGCTGAATATACCAAAGAATATACATATTTTCATTCCATAACTTTAGAGAAACAAATTTTAAGAAAATTGACAGTTAATATGAGATATTTAATTTAACAATAGCATAGAACTCATGGTTTTCTATCATGAATTTAAATAGGAAGTTATTAAACGTTTTGAGAAATTTATAATCAGTTTTCCAGGGATTTAATAATATAATAAAATCTGTTAAAATATACTTGGAACAATATTTCTATATATCATTTGTATTGTATTTTAAATTTTTTCATATTTGTATGTAAATGAAAATATTATACATAAAGAATACATTTGCTGTGACGTTGCATTAATGAGAATTGTGTTATAGCATAGCTCATAAGTATATTCAAGAAAGAAGTTAAACCACAGGGTAATTTTCATATTGCCTCAACATACTGATGTATTCAACAAGACTTAGAAAATACAGTTGCTGTCCCCCTTTGACACTCTTTACTGCCTATGTCAATTCACTCACTAGATACAAATATAACAGGCTTTCATCTCTGTTTATAATAGGCTTCTCCAGCTCACACAACTCCACAGACCCAAAGTACAAGTGGTCGTCGGAGAAGAGCAGCTAACGAAGATCCTGATGAAAAAAGGAGAAAGTTTTTAGAGCGAAATAGAGCAGCAGCTTCAAGATGCCGACAAAAAAGGAAAGTCTGGGTTCAGTCTTTAGAGAAGAAAGCCGAAGACTTGAGTTCATTAAATGGTCAGCTGCAGGTATGGTGCATATATGTGAATTTTGTTTTATTTCTTTTTTAATAATTGTGAACATGGATTTTTTTTTTTCTAGTTGGGCCTCCAAACATTTTAGGACGTGATATTGGGTGTGTATGGAATCTGTAGTAAATCATAGTTTTGTAAACCTGTTTGTTTGGATGCTGAGATGAAATAATATAAAACTTTCAACACTGATACAGTGAAGAAATTTAAAATGTGTTTACCTGCGTACAAAAGTAGCTAAACTATCTGGTTTGAACTTTATAAAGTTGTGATATAAAGTGCAGAGAATTTTAAAATTTAAAAATATCACTGTTATTTCACTTTTCTTGTCTATTTTTTTTGGTTTATAGCACAACTATAAAGTTGCTTCAGTAGCAGTTTTTATTTTTAAATTCTTTCATTCTTTGAATTATAAATTTTGTTCTGTTTTGTTTTATTTAAAGTGAATATATTGCTCGTGAAAGGTGCCAGATTGACAGCTTTGGAAACTGAAGGACTCTAATTATCCACAGACCAGGTACAATATGGCCAGTGGCAGTACAGATCATTTCATACTGCCCTGCCAATGTGCCTCAGATACATTTCTTAAAACCTCATGGAGTAAAGTTTTAAGGCAGCACCGAATCTATTTCCTTTGTTTTTCTTCCTTCCTTTTGTTTTTGTTGTGTTTTTTAACGTAAATATTCTCCTATATAATCTTAAACTACCAATTGATAAGTATCAACTAGAAAATTAATGAATTGCAGTTGTTATTAGTCTAGCTCAATCTTCTGAATTATCCATACCCAGTTAAAAATGAATCTTTCTGTATAATCATAATTGATAGTAAGAGACCTGCTGTCTTCTTAAATCTGTCTTTGAGATATCACCAATATAATTGTCTGTTTAAATGGTTAGGAAACAGTTTTTAGCATCAGACATAGCATTTAACCACATGTAAGTTTTATAATTAAAATTTTTTTTAATGTGAAGCAGACATCTTTCTTTAAGTCTTTATTGTGCTTTGAATATTGACATGATAGAACAAATAGATTGTCTTGCAGAACTTATTTTTAATGATTTAGAAGAAATTTTTAATACAATTTACCACATCACATAGACTTAAAATATGTGCTTATCTTCTAGGGTTTATTAAGAAATGTATTTTATCATTTATCATCTGATAAATTGTTTTTTTTGTTTTTGAGATGGAGTCTCACTCTATCACCTGGGCTGAAGTGCAGTCGCGCAATCTCGGCTCACTGCAACCTCCAGCTCCCAGGTGCCAGTGATTCTCCTGCCTCAGCCTCCCAAGTAGCTGGGATTACAGGTGCGCACCACCACGCCCAGCTAATTTTTGTATTTTTAGTAGAGATGGGGTTTCACCATGTTGGCCAGGCTGGTCTCAACCTCCTGACCTCAGGTGATCCACCCGCCTCAGCCTCCCAAATTGCTAGATTACAGGAGTGAGCCATTGTGCCCAGCCCATCATCTGATAAATTTTTAATCAAGAACAAGTTTCAGAAATTTTTAGAAAACACTTCTAAATTTTCATTTTTTTTTAATAATATAGACTGTAGGTACTAATTTATGCTGCAAAAATGGCTATTTTATATCAAGTCTGTTAGAATATTTATTATTTAAATTTTCAAATATTATTACATTAACAAAGTGATTTAGGTATGTGTATTTTTTTTTCTGTTCTTAACTAACAAAATGTTCTGAATGACCCGCTATTTTAGTTGTACGACATAAAACACAATCACTGTTGTCTTCAGTTGTCCTACCTATAGAATAGATGTGGTAATACCACTTCCCTGTGTTGTTACATAAATCAGTCAATTCAAGGGTTTCTTCGTACAGAAAATTTTAACTAGTAAGACAAAATTACCATTATTTTCCTTTGTAATTTGGCTTATTGTGCCTTATTGAAGAAGTAAAAGTACCTGAAAACTGTGAAGTAGTACATACATATATGTTATTATTTACAGGGATTTTAAACTGGGCAAGTTTTCTGCTTTGACCCATTTTAGAGCAATCTTAAATAGCTTTTAATGAGATATTGCTGTTTCCTTAGTTACACTGCAGCACTGGTTACCTCTATTAGCCCTTTATTATTGCAGAAAACCATGGAAAATTAAGTATTCAAAATAAATATAATCTCGACTCCATTTATTTCATGTTTTTTCTGTCACACAGTCTATGATTAAATTGTCATTATTGTAGCAGTGCTTTGTATATACTTCCTAATTTGGGTAGAAGTTTTTTGATTGGAGAAATAAAGATAAGATTTATCATTAGGTAGAAGTTTGCTAACATCATTTTTTGAAGCATGAGACTATTATATGGAAGCTAAATTTAGGAAATCACTAAATTAAGCTCTACGTTTGAACTTGAGTTTAGTTAATACCTTAAATTATGTACAGAAGAAGTAAAGCCAGTATTTTTGATCATTAAAAACTGGGTGATGATGGCATCATCTTAGATTTAGAAATGCATTTTAAAATAGGAGCCAAAACGATATATTATCAAGGATTTTACTTAAAATACTTCTCCAAAAAAGAAAAAGCATTATATCCATCTATTTATATTAACCTGGGAAAATATCTGTAATATACATATTTGTATGGGCAAAAGAAAGTTGTTGGAAACAGCCCAAATGTCCATCCAAGATGAATGGATAAACAAGTTGTGGTTTATATGTACAATGGAATATTATTCTGCCATAAAAAGGAATGAAGTATATGCTACAGTGTAGATGAACCTCAAAACATTATGTTAAGTGAAAGAATACAGAACAAAACATCAGATATTGTATCATTCCATTTATGTGAAATACCCAGAATAAACAAATCCATAGAGAGAGAAGGCATATTAGTGGGGGAGGGAGAATAAGGAGAAACTGCTTAGTGGGTAAGGGTTTTACTTTGGAGCGATGGAAGTATTTTGTTACTAGACAGAGGGTGGTAGTTGCACAACATTGTGAATGTACTAAATGCCAGTTTAAACTGATTACCTTTATGTTATATGAATCTCATCTCGGTAAATTACCAAAAAAGGTCAGTTACATCTAAATTAAGCATTATTATTATGCTTAATAAAGCATAATCCTTTCTTATTAATAAAAATGTTTACAGTTAGATGGGTAAATGTATAAGTATAGGAACTGGTATAGAAATGACTCCCTAAGTATAGGTAGCATTTTAGAAATGACATGTACCAAGGTGCAAACGATGGTGAGGAGGGAATTGAGAGCATGGATGGTCTGGGAAGAAAGGGTACTTCAATGATGACTTTCTGTTATTGTTTCAAGTCAATGTATTATTTTGACTTTTTGTTGTTTTCTACTTAATTTGTCAAGTAAAATAAGTTTTTTTAAAAGTGACAGATTTTAGCATTCAGAATGTGAAGAGTTAACATGCCTATAATAGATTCAGGGAGAAAAATTTCTTTCAGTCTGCCAATAGCAAAACAGTTAACTGTGAAGAACAGAATGACTTGTAAAGAAAATTGAATGTCAAAGAAATAATTAAACCCTACTTTATGTGAAAACATTAATCAATTCTGTATTTTCTTGATGATCCTTCATGTGACATATAGGCTTAGCTGATCAGTGTAGTGGGCTGTAATGACCCATAGTTTACTTATATATTTTATATGTAATACAAGGTTTAACAAGTGTTGAGGTATGATTGTTCATGTTTTTACCAAATACATATTAGGCCTTAAAGAAAATATATTCAACCTTATTGCCGCATTCACTAAATTTAATCATGTTTTAGTTTTCCCAAATCATTGCTAAAAGAGCAATTTCATCAAATTATATTAGAGACATTTATAGTAATCTGGACCAAAAATTGAATACTGTTGGTTATAAATTATTGGTTTGTTTTTTTTTTTTTTTTTTTTTTTGGAGACAGAGTTTTGCTCTTGTTCCCCAGGCTAGAGTGCAATGGTGCAATCTCAGCTCACTGCAACCTCCACCTCCCGGGTTCAAGCAGTTCTCCTGCCTCAGCCTCCCGAGTAGCTGGGATTACAGGCATGTGCCACCACACCCGGCTAATTTTGTGTTTTTAGAAGAGATGGGTTTCTCCGTGTTGGTCAGGCTGGTCTCGAACTCCCGACCTCAAGTGATCTGCCCGCCTCGGCTTCCCAAAGTGCTGGGATTACAGGAATGAGCCACTGCACCCAGCCAATTACTGTATTTTTAAAGTAATATCTATTTTGTTAATTTTGTTATCTTTTACTTGAAATGGTTTTTACCTGTTGATAGCTTTGTCTTTCAGTTATACTCATTATGGGGGTTAATTTTCAGTTTATAAATGTAGCATGTTTCCTTAAGAACAAAAAGCAGATTCCTTTTGTTTAGGTGCTAACAGTAGCACCTTAACAATTACTCTGTGGTACAACTTGATAATTATTTTTGTGTGGATTTGGCTGTTATATTAGGGTTGGCGCAAATGGAATCGCAGCTTTTGCCATTAAAAGTAACGGCAAAACATACTTTTAATGGCAAAAACTGTGATTCCGTTTGCACCAACCTAATAACTTAGATACTGCAAAATGTGTGTGGAGTAGAAGCACAATAAATTAATAAAAGCACACTTTTATAGCTAGAGAATTATTTACTCATAAGTTAATGATGTGGAAAAGGTTTTGTTTATTGGTCCATTGTCTTATAGAAAATGAGATTAAATCTTTTATTTCTTGTACCAGACAATATTTTATTTCAGTATTTATCACTTGAAATAGGAAAAAATAGCAATAATTGGAAGATACTTTATAATACCTTTTTGATTTAATTTCTGAATTCTATGATCTAACTATCTTCCACTTTTTTCCACTGAGTTTTTAACTATATTCTAGATGAAAGAAGGGGATATTAGTGTAGCTGCCATCATCTCATGCATTTTAGCTTTTACTAAGAATCTTCCTAAGCCTTTGTTTCTCCGTTAAACTGATAGAATAAGTACTATTAGGAAAAGCAACTGAAATAAGGTATAGAAAAATGTTGTAACTGTACTGTGCAAATGCTAGTTATTTTTCATTCTGTCTTTATGCATCTATTATGTGCAAGGCATAGTATTAGATATGGGTAACAGTGAAAAAGACATTGTCTTTGCACTTACAGAATTTGTGGTCTAGCAGAGGAGACAGACATGAAACAAGTAATTAAAGTGTGAGAATAGGAGTCATTCCCATTCATTTTGCAAAGTGTTTCCAAAATATTTTGTAGCTCTAGTGAGAACTCTGTCATCTTTTTTTCTGTTAAAAATATAAATTTTTAAAAAACTAGTTTGTTTTCATGTGTAAAGTTTTAGATTCCACAATAACCCTTGGAACTGTGTGGAGGGAATCTTGATACTTAACTGCCTTTTGTGAGGATTAAACATTTTAAAAATTCATAGCAATGAGAAATTCTGCAAAATAAGTAACTATTCAATACTGTTTCTTTATTTTTGGGGGTAATGGCTGAAGTAGAAAGTCAAAGATCATAAATTTAGGGAATACCTGATATTCGTGGCCAAATATCAATAAAAGTTTCAATTGATTAGTCAGTTGGCTATCATGTGATGATTTCAGCAGGCTGATTTACATTACATAGACAATGTAAGAAAAATTTGTTTGCTGCTATGTAATTAACCTTTGAGTAGCCACATTATTAGAGTGGAGCGGTGGTACAGATAATGACAAAATAATTTACATTAGATTTTAGACCAGAATGATAATTTCTTTTAGCATCTGTTCCATCTTCCCAAATATGTTTTACTTTGACAAAGTGATGATTTCTCACATTTGAATGGGACTTTTACATGTTCAAAATGCTTTTATATCCCTTATTTTACTTCATCTTCAGAATGACCCAGGAAGATAACTAACATATCCTGCAAGTATACTAACTCACAAATTGGTTTGAAGGACTTTGGAGGCTGAATCCAACTAAAATCTAGTCTAAAATAATCCACAAAATAGTAAGAGGTGTACATTTTTTTTTCATTTAATATTAAGTCTTTTTGTGGCTGAACATCCCCTTGATATTTATTTTGGCTTAAGCAAACTGGTTTTGTGTGTGTGTGTGTAACCTCTGTTTTTATATTCTGAGGTCTCTGTGTATAGAAACTTAAGGAGTCTTCCCATTATATTTGTGTAGCAGCCCCTTCTCTCTCTCTACCTGTCTTCTGATCTTTCTTAATAGAAAGATTTCAGAATTAAAATCATGACTTATGCAGCCATCTTATCTGAATAGTAATAAATCATGCCTATCTTTATTTTTAGGAATATAGTATTTTATTTATGAGACTAAAATTCTTGAATGCTTGGAGTAGTTTGTTGAATTTACTATATTTATCATAAATCAGGCCAGGAGCAGTGGCTCACCCCTGTAATTCCAGCACTCTGGGAGGCTGAGGCAGGTAGATCACTTGAGGCTGGGAGTTCAAGACCAGCCTGGCCAACATGGTGAAACCCCATCTCTACTAAAATAAATAAATGTGTGTATATATATATATGACTTAGGAACCACTCAGCTTTTGTCTCTTCTAACTAATTCAGTTATAAAACTTTTACCTGCATGAGCATCCTATTTCCAACCCCCGCTTGACCTGGTCTTGACCACTAGCATATGCTTATACTTACTAGGGCCGTACAGCTCAACTAATCTACTTCTTCAAGGTTTGGCCCACCCTCATGCCTAACCTGCACTCAAGCTATGTTTGCTTTGCAGTATTTGTCTCAGTCCCAATTCCTAGCCAGTAATTGTGTCTCATTTGCTGCTTTTAATCTAGTGGTGATACCATCTTTTAATGAAATCGACTATTAGAGTACAGTAATAATACAAGTTATATTTAATTTGTAACCTGTCATCCAAAAGTCACTTTTGAGCTTCAGAATCATCATTAGGAAAATGTTACTGTAAAACATTTTAGATCAGGACAATGTAAAAAATTGGACTGAATTTGTATTGTGCAGACCTTGAATTTGTTGGTTTATTTCTTAACCATTTCTGCCATTTAAAAGGTGTAGTGGAATAAATTGGTTATTTGAATTTTGGATAAATATAATTTATTACATTTTTAATTTCTTCTTCTTGGCCTTTTCCATTGTTTCCCCAAGTTAACGCCAATTAAAATTCAGTTAGCGTAAATACACGTTGTAACAAGAATCAAGTACTGTACCTCTTCAGTCCTTGATATTCATTAACCTTTCCTAGCTACTGGCATCTTCATGTTACAACTGTATGTTAGTAAGCCAGGTAGTCTAATTAGATCAACAGCCTGAATACCACCAACAGTTAAGTTTGAAATGTAGAAATTGATGTCCTGTTCATCAGTTTCAGACCTGTCTATTTAAAGAGAGAATGTTTGTGTGTGTGTGTGTGTGTGTGTGTGTGTGTGTGTGTGTGTGTGTGTATTTATTTATTTATTTTTTTTTTTTTGAGACTGAGTCTCACTCTGTAGCCCAGGCTGGAATGCAGTGGTGCAACCTCCACCTCTTGAAGCAGTTCTCTTGCCTCAGCCTTCCAAGTAGCTGGGATTACAGGCACGTGCCACCAGACCCAGCTAATTCTTATATTTTTAGTAGAGACAGGGTTTTACCACATTGGCCAGGCTGGTCTTAAACTCCTGACCTCAAGTTATCTGCCTGCCTCAGTCTCCCAAAGTGCTGGGATTACAGGCATGAGCCACCACACTCAGTCTATATTTAAATCAATTATATCAGTTAGCTAGCCAACGCATAACACTTTCAGTACTTTTATCACATATAGCATTTTGTTTCATAATATGGTTTATTATGAATGTATAGAGTGTTTAAGAGAGAAGGCATTTGTGATTTTTAGAGTTCCGTAATTGAGGTGATACTATATCATATGCCAATTTACATAATTGAGAAAATTAACAGTGTAGCCGTATTGGTGAGATTATTGGTATAAATGATGAAGTTAGGACCTCTGGCCAGATTCATATTATTTAAGCTTTTTCATTTTGCCTTGATATTTTTTACCTCCTAGACATAGAATTATGTGGTCCTCTCTAAAATATGTCTGTCTACTCAGTCCATATCAGGCAATGTGCTGTGCTCTGGGGATACCAAGGAAAAGATATGTTCTGCCTTCAAGAAATTCCCAGTCTGGTAGAGGTAGCAAACAAGTACACCAAAAGTTACAATCCAGTGTGATAAGTACTATGGAAGAGATCTATATGTATACACACAAAAGTATATGGCTGTGGGAGCACAGAAATAGGCACCTAACTTATTTTCCTATGCATTCTAAACTGTTCTGAGTTGACAAATATTTAGCAAGACAAAGAAGAGGGGATAAAGACAACAGTATGTATGTAGCTAGCAATTTCAAACTTACTTTTGTAAGTCAAGACAAATACTGGTTATTTCATATGGTTCAAACTAATGTGAAGGTAGCAAGGGTATGAGAGGCTTGAAGCATCACTAGTGTTTGGTGTTAAGGATAGAGTATATCGGAAGAGCAGTGAGAGTTGAAAATCATTATGGTCACCATCACCAGATTGTGAAAGATTGTATATTCTTGACTAAAAATAAATATCCAGCCCATTTCCTGTTACAGGATTTAATGAGAGAAACTTGTAGACATCAGTCTCAAAATCAAGCTGACAGGATGGGTAATACACATTGGGTAATATACATTGGATTATTCATAACATGGTTTCATCAATAGTGTCATTAATACTGAACTATAATTAGCAGTATTGACACCAGTTGGAGAAGGTGTTTTCTAAATGACAGCTTATCTTTTCAAGCCAAACTGTTTTAAATTTTACCTTTTGTACTTTGATTACTATCTACCCATTCTTGCCTCAAATACAGTATTCTAAATAATTTAATATTTTAATTAACGGTTTAGAGTTACTATGAGCATCAATTTTTGTTCTGTACTTAAATACAGTGATGTAGTTCATTGTTATTGGGGTGTGAGGAACTGTTTGACCCAATAGACTTGCCTTTAGATTGCTTAACTTTTGTTATTTGATTTTTGTGTTTCTGTCACTTATCACTGAAGGAGGCCCAAGTCTGCTACATTATTTTTTTTTTTTTTTTGAGACGGAGTCTCACTCTGTCACCAAGGCTGGAGTGCAGTGGCGCAATCTCACCTCACTGCAGCCTCTGCTTCCTGGATTCAAGCAGTTCTCCTGCCTCAGCCTCCCGAGCAGCGAGTAGCTGGGATTAGAGGTACCCGCCACCACGCCCAACTAATTTTTGTATTTTTTGTAGAGACAGGGTTTCACCATGTTGGCTAGGCTGGTCTTGAACTCCTGACCTCAAGTGATACAACTGCCTCGGCCTCCCAAAGTGCTGGGATCACAGGCATGAGCCACCGTGTCAGCCTGCTAAATTATTTTACATTCAGCTTTCTGGTTAAGGAACAAGGTAGAAAATGGCATGCCTGAGCTTTTATGTACACCTGTTTGCTATATTTTCTAATTTACTTTTTGGTTCATGGATGAAATCTGAATGGTTATAGTTACTGTGTAAGTCCAAGTAAGTAGAAGTATTTGTAAGTTAAGAATTTTTTATGTTACCAGTTTATTAAATTCATGTTATTTCTAACTCTTGAGTATTGGTAATGATCACCGACTTACGTGTTTTTAATATTCAGGGTAACTCAAAGGAATTAGTTGGACTTGCTCAATTTGGAACTTTTTACCAGATTAATGTATCCCAAACAATGGCTGAAGTACTCATTCTGAAGATTAGGACAAATCTCCATTGACTTAGCAGATTTAAATTTAGATGTGTACAAATTGCCTGGGTCAAAGGCAACTAAGCCATTTAATTATTATATCTAGTTTCACTGGTTTCAGTGTCCAGCAAGAGTGCCTTGCAGTGAATTTTAGGTATCCATGATTCTTTGGTTATTTTGGTTTCCCCTGTGGAGCTTTTCTTGGTTTCTAGGAAACTAGAAACTTGCTGATTTGAATTTCTAGGATGAATTTTTTCATTTTTAAGTGAATGGAATCAGTGAAAATTCATCCTGACTCCCTTGATGTTTCTTTTTAAATAATCAGAAGAGCATGTAACATATATAAAATAAAAATACTTTCAACAGGTTACCTATAATATATAAGAAGTCCCAGGGAAATGGAAACAGTTTTGAAATATGCTATCCAGTTGTGGCATTATCTTATTTAAATTTTTATTCTAGTTAGCTTTTTAATAAATGCTAAAATATAAAAGCTGCCATGTACTGATTAGACATATTTAATCAGCATATTTTTTTTGTTTTTAATGTTCTGCAAGTGATGTGCAATTTTCATACTTTAATCCTTGCTTGTTTTAAACAGTAAAAAATATGTTTAGTCTGTGGTAAGGTACATAAGTTGTTTCTTCTCCAGAGTGAAGTCACCCTGCTGAGAAATGAAGTGGCACAGCTGAAACAGCTTCTTCTGGCTCATAAAGATTGCCCTGTAACCGCCATGCAGAAGAAATCTGGCTATCATAGTGAGTAATGTTCCATTACCTATAGCCTTAGGCTACGTCAGTGAAATACTGTCAGAGTGAACTGAGCTGCTACTTTAAAAATGGAGACTGTGCTTCTAATATTTAAGATTAAATATCAGAATTTCTGTAAGGTTATTGTAGAATGCAGTAGAGAGGTGTACTTTTTTAGAATCTAGAGAGTTTGAGTTTTCCTGTCTCTAGCTTTTTTTCCTAAGCATTACTATAGATCAACAAAATGGATTAGCTAATAATTTAAAATATACTGTAAGTACTTGATGATATTTTGTTCATCTTCTCAGGGTAACACTTTGTCTTACATTGACAGGGTGAAACACTACTTTTTTCCCAGCCTCCATTCATTAATGGTGATATTTTTCTTTTTAAAATCAGCTGACTGCCTTTAACAATATATGATATCCCTTTACGGTATCAGATCCTATTGTTCTTTCTTAGATAATGTCAGTATTGTGTAATGTTTTTATTGTTGTAAACCTTCATATTGAGATATCTAGTTAGTTATAAAAATGCTAAAACGGGAACAGTACTTAAATTATCTGCTTGTAAGTTTCCTACTAAATGTTTTCCCAAAGAATGAGATTCTTTTGTTTTCAGCATTTTAGAGGTTAATTGTGCCTTTTCCTTTTTGTAATGTCCTTCTTTTTTGATAAGATGCACAGTGTTGGAACCAGCTGTTACTCTTGAATAAATGGCCAATTTTGTCCACAGTATACAAATTGGTAACAAACAACAGAGTTGGGAATGCATTAGGCAACATTTATAATATATAACCCACAGCTTTAGTCTTTATGATTTAGTGATATTTCAGGATATTTATAAATGTGAAGATTGTTTCAACCATATGTATCCACTTCATTTTAATTTGCCAGTGTCAGTAATTCAAAAGAAAGAAACATTTTGTATTGGATGCAAACAGTTCCTCAGGTGCTCACGATAAAACTTAATGGCCACCATCTTTACTTGTAGTCATTGTAAGCAGTTTCATCAGAATGGGCAATATTTTTTAATTTAAAAGATTCTGTAGATTTAGCAACTCTCAATTGCCATATATATTTAGAACGCTGATTTTTGTCAGTTTTGAGCATATAAATCTTGGTTATTTGATATCTAGTAATTTTGACAGGATGGTGAAACACATTGTGGAGTAAATTGGAACCATATAGAAATATGTTTGGGATTTATATTAACAATGATTGCTTCAGGGATGAGGCCATTATGGTTCCCATCTGACTTAACAACATAATTTCCTATAGAAGCTACTAGTTCAGCATTTATGCATACGTGATTTTCTTAACAGGAAATCTCTCTTGAATTTTGATAGTTTAAAAGGAAATAAATGATTTTATAAAATTAAAAGGAAATTAACTGTTCTCTTAAATTGTATCCAATTCAAAATTACCTGTAATTTTTAAATCTTTGATAATTTATTAGATAATCCCAACAGTTTTGACTCTATTATCCAGGCAATGTATGCTCAGCAGATGCAAACCAGTTATTCATTTGACAGTCGATTTACAAGATAACTTAAGTGTATAGATGCGTGGGTTTATATACTGTATACTTAAATGACTGAAAATCTAGATTAATACATTTTTAGTACATAGAGTACTAAGTTATGAGAATATAAGAAATGAATAGGATATTTTTGTTGTTTGGAAATACTCCTGTCTTTATTCCTGTCTAGTCATGTAGATAATCAAATTAACTGAAATATAGTTCTACCATAAAATTAATTTTCTTCAGCTCTTGGGAGATAATTGGATTTTGTAGAAATTTTCAAGTAATTTATATTTTCAAATTTGAAATCTTTGAAATAAGTCTGACTTCTCTGTTGTGTAGTAGGAAAAATAGATACAGAGATTGACTAAGTGGATACCTTTGAAAAGTTTACACTCTTCATTATGTTGTAGCACACAGCTCTTGCTAACAGTGGTGGGTTGTAATACTAGCTAAATCTTTAAAAACATTTGTGAATCAAAACTAAGATTTAGTAGAAATTAAGGAATGTTATAAAATCTTTCAAGTAAAGGTGGAAGTACTAAGTCACAGCCATAGGGTCTGTCCCACCCAGTTTTAGCACTGAAAGTCCTACTTCTAAGAAGACCCCTCAGTCATGGGAAAACCATGACAGTCACCCCACCAGTTAAGTAATATAAAACCTGAATGAAAATAATAAGAGTACATTTTAAATATTTGGGTTCCATGAAGAATAAAGCACAAAAGTGATCTTATTGCCATGAATTCACATTCTTTAGATCTAGGCATAATTAAAGTTGTATTATAATTGTCTCTGTAATTATAAATGGGAAGAAAAGCTTCTTGGGGACCAATCAACCACAAATACTTCTATTACTGAAAATATGTATAGGCAAGGCACTATGGCTCATCCCTTGTAAGCCCAACACTTTGGGAGGCCAAGGTGGGAAGATTGTTTGAGCCCGTGAGTTCAAGACCAGTCTGGGTGAAATAGCGGGACCCCATCTCTACAAAAAATAAAGTTTAAAAAAGCCAGGCATTTTGGCACATACCTATAGTCCCAGCTACTTGGGAGGCTGAGGCAAGAGGATCACTTGATCCCAAGAGTTCAAGGCTGCAGTGAGCTGTGATCGTGCCATAGCACTCCAGCCTGGGCGACAAGGAGACCCTGTCTCAAATAAGCAAAAGAAACTTGTGAACATAGGTAGAGAACTTTCAAGATTACTGAATTGCCAAACAGCTGGTTTCTTTTAGCTTAGGTAGAGCTGGAAGTGGCTCTTTGAGTACAGCATGGTTTTCTGTATCTCTCTAGTGCTTGTGATTACACCAGTCATTTTCTCCCCTCACCTAGAACTGGACATAGGTGCAAATATATCACATTGTAAAGGTATTTGATGTGTGTGTAAGGTTTATAATTACATAACTGTGAGTACCTGATTCTTTCTACTGCCTAAAGATTTGCATTACCTAATTCTGAAAGTCTGTAGGTAAGCATTCATCCCTTATAATTTACTGTTTCATTTTGAGTCGTTGCCTCCAGTATGTATTTACATTTCCTTATACCACTCATCACAGATCAGCCTCTGTATTTTTAAAAGCTGGTGTGTCCCTTGAACTCAACATTCAGGGAAACATCAGCCTGTTGTTCTTTTAAAGAATAGTGGTGAAGTTAGAATGGTGATCATTACAAAGTCAGGAAACAACAGGTGCTGGAGAGGATGTGGAGAAATAGGAACACTTTTACACTGTTGGTGGGACTGTAAACTAGTTCAACCATTGTGGAAGTCAGTGTGGCGATTCCTCAGGGATCTTGAACTAGAAATACCATTGACCCAGCCATTCCATTACTGGGTATATACTCAAAGGATTAGAAATCATGCTGCTATAAAGGCACATGCAAACGTATGTTTATTGCAGCACTATTCACAATAGCAAAGTCTTGGAACCAAGCCAAATGTCCAACAATGATAGACTGGATTAAGAAAATGTGGCCCATATACACCATGGAATACTATGCAGCCATAAAAAATGATGAGTTCATGTCCTTTGTAGGGACATGGATGAAGCTGGAAACCATCATTCTCAGCAAACTATTGCAAGGACAAAAAACCAAACACCACATGTTCTCACTCATAGGTGGGAGTTGAACAGTGAAAACACATGGACACAGGAAGGGGAACATCACACACCGGGGCTTGTTGCGGGGTGGGGGGAGGGGGGGATAGCATTGGGAGATATACCTAATGTTGGATGACAAGTTAATGGGTACAGCACACCAACATGGCGCATGTATACATATGTAACTAACCTGCACGTTGTGCACATGTACCCTAAAACTTAAAGTATAATAAAAAGTGACAAAAAAAATAAATAAATAAAATCACATATAAATACTTTAAAAAAAAAAATAGTGGTGAAATAGAGCTTTTTAGTATTCCCTCCAGTTAAACTGTCATTGCCAGTATTTTGTTTTCTTTATACATGTAATGATTGTATTGGCTATTTTAATAACTGAATCATAAATATTTTATAACATTCATTACTGCTTGATCAGAAAAGTAGGGGGGGGAAGGGGAGGGGCATTAGTTGAGAAACTACCTATTGGGTGCTATGTTCACTATTTCGGTGATAGGTTCAATAGAAGCCCAAACCCCAGGATTGCACAATATACCCATGTAACACACCTGCGTATGTACCATCTGAATCTATAATTTTTTTTAAGTATTCATTCTGTTTTATATAATTTTAAAAGGATTACTACTTCTGGTGGTTGGTGGTGGTGGTGGTGGTGGTGGTGGTGTTTTATTGTACCTTGAGGTCAGGTATCCAGGGGTATGGTTTTGATTTATAGGATGTTATAGAAAAGATGGGGTTCCATCTCATTAATGTATTTTAACACCTGCTTTTCAAAAATGCATGGATTTGAGGCAGATATTGAAAAATTCTGTAAAAACTATATTTCAGAAAATGCACAAAATTAATAATTTTATTTTAGCTAAAGTTGACACTACCAGGTATATCCGCCTCTCCATCTTCTACATTGCAAATCATAGGCTAAGTCCTGCTTCATAAGATGTCCACAATTTTTTTTCACTAATTGACTTTCAGAATAGGCATCTGGCCATTAGTAAGCAGGTCAATACACGTTCTTAGATTTGATTTTAAAAGCCTACTTATTGTCACTCCTAAACACTGAATAAAAAAAGTTTTAATGCCAAGTGAAAAAAGCAAGGTACAAAAGAATACATCCAATGTAATACTGTTTTTAAAATGTTTCAAAATAAACAAAGCTGAACTATGTTGCTTAGGGATACATACCTATGTGGTAAAACTACAAAGAAGAAAACAAGAGAATGGTTAAAGAAATGTCAGAGTGGTGATTACCTTTGGTGAGGACAGGAACCTCCAGGAAGCAGAAATGTTAATGGCAATGTTCTCTCTTAAGTTGGCGGCTCGGTTCCCAGGTGTTCGTGTTATCATTGTTCCTCATAACTTACACATACTATAAATATTTGTGTGTGTTATCTATATCAAATTTTTACTAAATGAAATTACTGGATTCTATTCTATTAAAATAAGGATGTAAGACTTGTTCAGGTCTAAATATTTGCAGATTTATTTTCGTAAATATTTAGAATGCCCTTTCCTTAATATCTTTTCAGTTGCAATGTTTAGAGTTTTATATGGATTTTTACTTGAATCCCAATTTAGTCATGCAACTATAACAGCTGATAGCATTTAGATTCTAAATACTGCTTATTTGCCTATGTATGCATCATTAGAATCAGGTGTTGTAATCATCCATGGCTGCAATAGATGGAAAATCAGTCATAATAAATACATTTCTGGAGAATACAGAGGGAATAATTTGAAGATATAATTTGTATGTAAGAATTCATTTTGTTTATGCATGTGGTTATACATTTTTATCTTGTAATAAGAATGACATGTAGCCCAGTCAGACTGAGTTTGTTAAATGTGATACTTAATGTTTGATTGTATCTGTAAGAGACTGTCTTCCAAACTCTACCTCATTTTCTTTCTTTAACACTATTTAGCAAATATTTCTTCAGCTCTATTCCATAAGGCAGTGGGCACCCAGATGTTTCCATATGCATGGTTGTGCCTTCTTTTGACCTATTGCAGGTAAAATTGCCTACTTCATGACCTGTATCAATTCCTGTAATACCAACTTGTCTAATCAGTTTTGTAAGATATTTTCTAACTTTTTACTCTGTATATTGCCTCAGCATACTGGTGCATTCTTACCGATTTTAGGAAAATGAATAATTTTTCTTTTTTCCACCCAGCTGCTGATAAAGATGATAGTTCAGAAGACATTTCAGTGCCGAGTAGTCCACATACAGAAGCTATACAGCATAGTTCGGTCAGCACATCCAATGGAGTCAGTTCAACCTCCAAGGCAGAAGCTGTAGCCACTTCAGTCCTCACCCAGATGGCGGACCAGAGTACAGAGCCTGCTCTTTCACAGATCGTTATGGCTCCTTCCTCCCAGTCACAGCCCTCAGGAAGTTGATTAAAAACCTGCAGTACAACAGTTTTAGATACTCATTAGTGACTTCAAAGGGAAATCAAGGAAAGACCAGTTTCCATTTATGCGAAATCTGTGGTTGTAAATTTTTTTTTTTTTTACTTGAAATTAAATTTGGCTCTAAAGTTGGTGTAGCAGCAGTTGATCAGACTGAAAAACAGTTTTTAGTCTCTGGAAAAAGACTGATTTTGCTTTTTTTATAAATATTAGATTTATTAATTTTTCTGTGCTCAATGTGTAAATTGTATTATAATTCATTGTGATTTATTTCACTTAATTTGCTGGTGTTTTAATAAATGGGGGTGTTACTGAATCTTTCTTCCCACTTCCATTTCTTTTGACCACCCCTTAACCCTCAGCTGTGATGGTAGTAGTATTATCATTTATACCAAAGTTTTGCATAGTCCCTGTTGACTTTGTAATGTTAATGGAATCATAAAAGCACTAGGCAAGAGAAAGATAGGAATTTGCTTTTAATCTTTTTGCCTTTTATTTTGCACATTATGCAAAAGGAAAAACATTAAAGAACACTTTTTTTTAAGTGAGTGAAAACATGGTAAAGACACAGTGCTTTTATGCACATTGTTAAGCTAAATCAAGGTCATTTATAATCATTTTCCTTTTTTATTTAAGATTTTAAGTAAACAAATTTTAGAATTTTCAGCATTTCAAAGATGATTTTATTTTTCAAGTCAAATTCAATATTTTACACCTATGTTTTGAGGCTAAAAAATATGAAATTATATAATGTATGATACAGGGTTATCAAATATAATTTTTGAAATTAGCTCTTGTTTTTGGTTTTTTTGTTGTTTTTACAGATTTCAGGTTACAAACTGCAAAGTTTATGCATAATTAAGTATGGTATGGTTGCCAGAAAAGCCTAAAATTACTACTTAGAAAATTTAAGACTGTTTACCCCCATTGTCTTGTACTTGCGAGCTAACTTGTACTTATTCTTGTGAAAGCACTGTCATCTTTTAGTAGCAAATTTTGATAATGTTTCTCGTGGAAAAAAAAATCAGTATCTATCTTTAGAACAATGTAATTATAATGTGGGAAGTGTGCATGAATGAGAGAGAGAGAGAGAGAGAGTGTGTGTGTGTATGTGTGTGTGTGTGTGCGCGCGCGCGTGTGTGTCTTTCAATAGTTTATGCCAGCAATCTTTGCTTGAATGTTTAACGATGCCTTCAGTATGATGCTGGCCAATAGATGATTGCAGTTTAAAATGTCATTATTGTGCAGGCTTGGATAACTAACATTCCATGATGTAGCTTGTTTCTGATGAGATGGTTGTAGGTACATTTTTCTCATTATCCAGTCATCTGTGGGATACTTAGTTTTCTAATGTGCCATTATCTATTTTTATTCTGCAGTTATGTTCAAAATACAGTACATATTTTAAAATAGAATAAATTGTTAAACATAAAATTTTTAAAGTAGTAGATGTGCGTAAGAAAACTTTGTAAAATAGTTATGAGTCCTACCCAGTAGCAACTTCTGGCATTCAAGCAGGATTCCACTATGTAAATATCTGTAATGCATTTATAATAAGTTGTGTAGTTTGTCCTGCATCCATACTACACTGTTTGCTAAAGTCTCAGTGCCATCTCCTAATGAGACTGACATTTTAAAAGTCTGTATGGAATATCCTTGATAATTCAAGGAAATATCCCTCCTGCCTAAGTTCCAAACTGGGAAACATTCAAATTATATAAATGACATTTCAGGACTTTTAAGTATGAAGATAATGGGAATTTTATTGTTTTGCTTTTTAAAATGATAACATTTTTATTTGATAATTCTTCTTAAATTTTTAATTTTTAACTAATTTCATTATTTTAAAGTGATCCGTTTTTCAAATCATGATTTTGATATCATTATTCTAAGGAGTTATCTCAAAGGCACAAAATATGAATTCTGCAAGAAGGCTATTTTTTATTGTAGTTTGAATGGATTAGGAAAAGCCTCAATTTTTCACTCTAAGTCCTTCAGTACATTTTTCTTTCATCTTATTACTTATGCAAGTTAAGGTTCTTTGGTAACAGAATTCTTGCAACTGTAAAATAAAACTACATAGATGTAAGAAGTCATGTAAACGGTTAACAAGCTTACCAAGGTTAGCAAAACTTTCATTGTAAATCAGTCTGTACTGAGCAAATAAAAATCATTTAGTTGTATAAACACAAATTCCATTTTGACTTTCAGGATGTCATACTACTTCTGTACCTAGCATTTTCAGTCCTTATATTTGCAATGTTACACAAACTGTACTATTTTCTTTTATGTGCAGTTTGCATGAGTAAACCATCAGAGAATAAATTCTATCTTTAAATTATGTTCATAATTTGCTTGTTCTCTTACCTTTCCTTCATAAAGTAACATCTCCAGATAATGATTTTTTTTTTCCCTTCAGGACATTTATTAACTGAGAAGAACCTGAGATTCTTTCTAGTTCTGTGATAAAATTCATTCATCCCTTTTAACTGCAGGGTACTTGGGCCTTACTTACTCCTCTCTGCACTCACTTTGCATCCCATTTATATATAATGAATTATATAATTCATTATATATAATTATATAATTCATATGTAATTCCCCACACCCCTGAACTTCAGTCACAGATCCACCTGCCTTTGGCATCCCTTGGTGATGGCCTGACAAAACATCTAAAACATAACATGTCCAACACTGAACTGCTAAACAGCTCACCCTACCCTCAAACATTTCTGCCACAAACTTTCACAAGTCAATTGATGACAACACAATTCTTCAAGTTGCTTAAGCTAGAACAACCTTGTCACCCTTGATTTTCTTTCTCTCAGCCCACATCCAGTCCATCAGGAAATACTATTTGCTTTCCCCTCAAAACAATCCAGAATTCAACCACATATCACCATTTATACCACTTTCATCCCAATCTGTGCCTTTATGATTCCTCATCCAGTTACTGTACTTGCTTCATAAATGTCTTCACTTTCACCCCTGCCCACCACAGCCCATCCTCAATACAGCAGCCAGAGCGATGCTTTTATAACTTTTGTCAGATTACAGCACTACTCTGCCTAGAATCCTGGAGTGGCTCCCCTGTTTCACTCAGAGCTTGAAGATGGCCCACAAAGCCCAAAGATTATTTATTCCCCATCCCATCCCATTGTGTCTCTGACCTCATCTGCCACATTGTTTGTCAGTGAATGTTTGAGTGCTACTAGGTGCCAGAGGTTGCTGTAAGCACTTGAAGTAACACAACGGCCAAAAGCAAAAATCTCTGCCTTTGTGGAGGCCGCATTCTAAAGATGGTGGGAGGATGTTGGGAAATGTAATCAACAAATAAGTCAATTGTGTGTTATATTAGAAGTGGTACATGCTAAGTGAAGAGCAGGCTTAACACCAGTTTTGCTGGAGAGTGTGGAGTGACTGTTTTAGTCATATCTGTTAGATATGACCAATCTGAGGAGATGCATGGCTATTTTTTAACAAACCTTCTACCAATGTGCTTAAGGTAGATTATGTGATATAGATAAAAAGTTTCATGAAGGCAAGCTGATGTATTTCTAAAACAGGTTAACAAATGATCAAAAGGTTAACAAAAGGTCAGACTTAGGTTAGTCTTGACTTCAGAGGACAGGAAAGATAATCTCGTCTATGGTGTGTGCTTACTATTAAATGTAGTTTTGCTAATTCTACATCTATGAGACTATAGGATATGATAGATGACCATATTTGAGATTATCATGAGAGAATCCTATTTATTCCAAGGCCCTCATCTTAGATAAATAGACATGAACAAACACACACACTCAAAATACCTAGAGAACACAGTTATCAAAGCAATTAGTTCTAAATAGACATTTAGAAGAACTAACTTTTAAATCTGACATATTTCTAGATTGGCCACAGAATAGTTACTTTTGAAGCAAAGTTATGCCATTTTATTTCTATCCAGTGTAGTTACGAAAAATCATTTCTGAAAACTTAATACAAGTGAACTTTTCTTGTAATTCTCTCACATGGCTTAAAACAACAGTACAATTCTTTCCAGATTATCAGTAACTATATATTGAAATGTGGGTGTTCATAGAGTTCATACTTTAGTATTAAGATCCTAGAGAGCTAGCATCCTTCTGTGTGGAAAAAAAAACTAAAAGTTTAGAATATTTCTAAAGTCCTTTCTGAAGAAATAAATGGTGCTACCATTTAAATATAAATGATGAGTTGCAAGTTACATACATTGCCGTAGAATAGGTGCCATTAGTGAAAATGTTTCCAAAATTAATGTTTCGTTTGCTATTAATCTGAAATAGCAAAGGCCATGTGGCATTGGAACCTACAATGGAAGAAAAAGCATGCATAGTTTTCTATTGTAGTCCAAAGCACCAAATCAAAGGTTAATTGTGAAAATATCAAATATGTCACAGCAATCAAACCGGAAGGGCTCTGTTAATAATGGGCAAGTGGCTTGCATCATTTTTCTTCAAATGTACATGCAAGTTCTTCCAGTGGCTTCCAAGAAGAGAAGATACCTCATTTTCATTAGTGTTGCTAGTACACCCTTGTCATGGTCACAGTGCCTTCCCTTACCTCTATGTTGCATTAGATTTTACATGTGAGACATCATTTCTTGAGACATAACTTTTTGAGCAAAACAATTGTATTGGTTTTATCATGCTTTATCTCAGTTATTTGGGAAAGTATTTCTTAATATTAAATTTTAACTGTGGCAGTTATGTCAAGAATTGGTTTACTTTAGTCATTTTGCAGTGTATTTTACTTTCTAGGAAAGCATTAATAGAAAAAAACAGGAGAATATTCCCCCAAAACAGCTTCTTTTAAAGTTATTTTTGCTTAATAGTTTTTAAAAGCATGTAAATTAAGAAGAGATGCTATTTTTCATAGGCTGACCCAAAAATCAGGCAAATTTTTATAAATTTTCCATTTTTTATGCATTTATAGTAGGCATATATATTTATGGGGCACATGAGATGTTTGATACAGGCATGCAATGCATAATCACATCATGTAAAAATGGGATGTTCATCCCCTCAAGTATTTATCTTTTGTGTGTCAAATCAATTATTTCAGTTATTTTTAAATGTACAATTAAAGTATTGACTATTGTCGCCCTGTTGTATTATGAAATGCTGGGTCTTCATTTGTTATATTTTTTTGTACCCGTTAACCATCCCCACTGCCCTTCCCAGCCTCTGGTAACCATTCTTCTGTTCTCTGCCCCATAAGTTAAATTGTTTTTATTTTTAGAACCCACAAAGTGAGGGGATGTGATATTTATCTTTCTGTGCCTGGCTTATTTCACTTAGCATAATGACCCCCAGTTCCATCCATGTTGTTGGAAATAACAGGATCTCATTCTTTTTTATGACTTCATTATGTAGTTACCACATTTTTTTCCATTGATCTGTTGATGGACACATTGGTTGCTTCTAAATTTTGGCTATTGTGAACAGAACTGCAGCAAACATGGGAGTGCAGATAGCTCTTCAATATACTGACTTCCTTTCTTTTAGATATACACCTAGCAGTGAGATTACTGGATCATATGGTAGCTTTATTTTTAGGTTTTTGAGGAACCTCCAAACTGTTCTCCACAGTGGCTATACTTTTACATTCCCACCAACATTGTATGAGGATTCCCTTTTCTCTATGTCCTTGCCAGCATTTGTTACTGCAGTCTTTTGGATAAAAGCCATTTTGCCTGGGGTGAGAGGATATCTCATTGTTTTGATTTGCATTCCTCTGTTGATAGTGATGTTGAACACCTTTTCATATATGCCTGTTTGCCATTTGTATGTCTTCTTTTAAGAAATGTCTATTCAAATCTTTGGCCCATTTTAAAATCAGATTTTTAGATTTTTTTCCTGTAGATCTAGTTGTGCTTTTTATATATTCTGGTTATAAATCCCTTTCAGACTAGTAGTTTGCAAATATTTTCTCCCATTCTGTGGGTTGTCTCTTCACTTTGTTGATTGTTTTTTTGTTTGTTTTTTGGGTTTTTTGTTTTTGTTTTTTGCTGTGCAAGCTTTTTAAGTCAATGTGATCCCATTTGTCCATTTTTTCATTGGTTGACTGTGCTTGTGGGATGTTACTCAAGAAATTTTTGCCCAGACCAATGTCCTAGAGAATTTCCCCAATTTTTTTTGTAGTACTTTCATAGTTAAGAGGTCTTAGATTTCAGTCTTTAATTCATTTTTATTTGATTTTTTTATATGACGAGAGATGGGTGTAGTTTCATACTTCTGTGTATGGATATCCATTTCTCCCAGCACTGTTTGTTGAAGAGACTGTCTTTTCTCCAGTGTGTTTTTGTCACCTTTGTTGAAAATGAGTTCACTATAGGTGTCTGGATTTATTTCTGGGTTCACTATTCTATTCCATTGGTCTGCCTTTTTATGCCAGTACCATGCTGTTTGGACTACTATAGCTCTATAGTATAATTTGAAGTCAGGTAATGTGATTCCTCAAGTTTTGTTCTTTTTGCTTAGGAAAGCTTTGGCTACTTTGGGTCTTTTGTGCTTCCATGTATGTTTAAGGATTGTTTTTCTATTTCTGTGAAGAATGTGATTGGTATTTTGATAGGGATTGCGCTGAATCTATAGATTGCTTTGGGTAGTATGAACATTTTAACAATATTGGTTCTTCTAATCTATGAATATGGAATATCTTTCCATTTGTTGGTGTCCTTTTCAATTTCTTGCATCAGCGTGTGATAGTTTTCAATATCGCAATCTTTCACATCTTAAATTAATTCCTAGATATTTATTTGTGGCTATTAGTGGTATTACATTTTTTATATCCTTTTCAGATTGTTTATCACTGTTGGCATATAGAAATGCTACTGATTCTTATATGTTGATGTTGTATCCTGCAATTGTACTAAATTTATCAGTCCTAATAATTTTCTGGTGTAGTCTTTAGGTTTTACTAAATATAAGATCATAGCATCTGCAGACAAAGATAATTTGACTTCTGCCTTTCGAATTTGGATGCTCTTTATTTCTTGTCTGATTACTCTTTCGAATCTGGATGCTGTTTATTTCTTGTTTGATTACTCTAGCTAGGACTTCCAGTGCTATGTTGAATAACAGTGTTGACAGTGGGCATCCTTGTCATGTTCCAGATCTCAGAGAAAAGGCTTTCAGCTCTCCCCCATTCTGTATGATACTGGCTGTGGGTGTTTCATATATGGCTTTTATTATGTTGAAGTATGTTCCTTCTATACCCAGTTGTTTGAGGGTTATTATCATGAAGGGATGTTGAATTTTATCAAATGCTTTTTCATCATCAATTGAAATGATCATATGGTTTTTATCCTTCATTCTGTCAACGTGATGCATCACATTGATTGATTTGCATATGTTAAACCATCCTTGCACCCCAGGAATAAATCCCACTTGGTCATGTTGAATGATCTTTTAATACATTACTGAATTTGGTTTGCTATTATTTTGTTGAGGATTTTTGCATCAATATTCATCAGACATATTGGCTGGTAGTTTTCTTTTTATGTTGTATGTGTGTCTAGTTTTGGTATCAGGGTATTACTGGCCTCATAGAATGAGTTTAGAAGTATTTCCTTCTCCTCTATTTTTTGGAATAGTTTGAGTAGGATTGGTATTAGTTCTTTAAACATTTGGTAGAATTCAACAGTGAAGGCTTCAGGCCCTGGGTATTTCTTTACTGGGAGACTTTATTACAGCTTCAATCTTTTTACTTGTATATTGATATCTTTATTCAGGTTTAGGAAATTCTCTGTTATCTTGCCGAATAAACTTTCTACCCCTATCTCTGTCTCTACCTCCTCTATAAGGACAATAACTCTTAGATTCGCCCTTTTGAGGCTGTTTTCTAGATCCTGTAGGCATTCCTCATTGGTTTTTTATCTTTCTTCTTTTTTCTCCTCTCTGTATTTTCAAGTTAAGCTCACTAATTCTTTCTTCTGCTTGATCATTTCTGCTATTAAAAGACTCGTGTTCTTCCGTATGCCAATTACATTTTTCAGCTCCAGCATTTCTGCTTGTTTCTGTTTAATCATTTTAATCTCTTTTTAAATGTATCTGATAGAATTCTGAATTCCTTTTCTGTGTTATCTTGAATTTCTTTGCATTTCCTCAAGCATGGCTATTTTGAATTCTCTGTCTGAAAGGTCAGAGAATATCTTTGTCTCTCCAGGATTGCTCCCTAGTGCCTTTTTTAGTTCATTTGGTGAGGTCTTGTTTTCCTGGATGGCGTTGATGCATGTAGATGTTCTTCAATGTCTGGGCATTTTAGAGTTAGGTATTTATTGTAGACACTCAGTCTGGGCTTGTTTGTCCTTTTTGGGAACACTTTCAAGATATTTGAAAGGACTTGAGTGTTGTGATCTAAGCTGTACCTGTTTTAGGGGGCACCCCAAGTCCAGTAATGCTGTGGTTCTTGCAGACTTGTAGAGGTACTACCTTAATGCTCTTGGATGAGATTCAGAAGAACTCTCTGGATTACCAGGCAGAGACTGTTGTTGTCTTAATTTTTCCTAAGTGAATGGAGTCTTTCTGTCTGTTCTGAGCCATATAGAACTGGGGGTGGTGTGACACAAGCACTCTTGTGGCCACCAACACTAGGACTGCACTGGGTCAGATCTGAATCTAGCACAGCACCAGGTCTCGCCCAACCTTTCTGTAACCTCTCATTGGCTGTGACCTATGTTCACTCAAGGCCCTTGAGCTCTAAAATCAGCAGGTGGCAAAGTTATTCAGGCCTCTGTCCTTCTCTTCAGGGTAGAAAGTTAGTTCACCCAGGCCCTGGGCTTGTCTAGAGGTGCCATCCAGGAGCCAGGGACTAGAGTCAAAACTGTTAGAAGTCTACCTGCCAAGACTGGTGTTCTATTGTACTGTGGCTCAACTGGCACTCAAACCACAAGACACAGTCCTTCACACTCTTCCCTACCCTTTCCAAAGGCAAAAGAGCCTCACCAAGTGGCCATTGCCACCACAGGCCCACAGGGAGTACCTCAAGACTACCACCAATGTTCTCGTAAGGACCAAGGGCTCTTAGGTGAGATTGTGATGAATGCTGCGTGCCCTGGGACTCACCCTTCAGGACAGTGGGCTCCCCTCTGGCCGAGGCAGGTCCAGAAATGCCATCCAAGAGCCATGTCCTGCAATTGAGGACCCCAAGACCCTACTTGGTGCTCTACCCCACTATGGCTGAGCTGGTATCTAAGGTGGAAGACAAACCCTTTGCTTTTCCATCCACTTTCTCAAGTGGAAGGAATCTCACCCCATAGTCACCACAGCTGGGAATGTGCTGTACTTGCCTGAAGCCAGCAAGTTTCAAGAGGCTCACTGAAGGCCCTCAACATGGTACCTGAGTATCGCTGCTGGTTATTCAGGGCCCAAAGGCTCTTCAGTTAGTAGGATTCTGCCAGGACTGGGTCCTTCCTTTCATGGAAGCAGGTTCCCTTCTGGTCCAGAGTATATCTCGAAATGTGTCTGGGGGCCTCATGATTCTGGAAAGGGGGCCTTATGATTCTGACCAATGCCCTATCTAGCTGTAGCTGAGCTGGGATCCAAGATGCAAGGCAAAGTCTCACCCACTCTTCCCTCTCTTCTCCTTAAGTGGAGGAAATGGGATTATTTTGGAGCTTTGCGCTGTGCAACCTGGAGTTAGGGAAGGGATGATGCCAGCACTCACATAGTCACCCTGGCTGTGTCTCAGTAGGTTGTGTGCCCTGCTGTTCATTGTCTCTGGGCCCAGTTCAGCACTAAGATTCGCCTAGGGTTGCATTCCTTGTGACCTAGACTGCCTTTCAAGTGTTATCTGGAGCCCCAGAGCACTTTAGTCTGAGGTAGTGAGGCTTTTGGGAACTTAAGTGCAGACCACTGGGATTGGCGATTCCCCTCTGGCTAGGGCTGCTTTCAATGCTCCCTTCATGGGCAGGCATCAGCTGAGTTTGGGACAGTTTTGTTTTCTAATTTTTGGTTTTTATGAAGGTATTTTATTTTGTGTGTGTGTAGATAGTTGCTAAATTGGTGCCCTTGCTGTGGGGATAATCAGTGGAGATTTCTAGTCTGCCATCTTGCCCTGCCCCTACTCCCCAAATTTTTAATGTTACTTATTTAGCAAAATTTAAGATGGTAGCATTGAGTTTCTCATGAAGCAAATACATTATGTGATGTTTATGAGGAAATGAGAAAATTTGTGAATGCCATTATCTTTTTTCTTTTGTGACAGAGTCTCACTCCTTTACCCAGGCTGGACATGATCTCAGCTCACTGCAACCTCCACCTCCCGGGTTCAAGCAATACTCTTGCCTTAGCCTCCTGAGTAGCTGGGATTACAGGTGTGCACCACCATACCCGGCTAATTTTTGTATTTTTAGTAGAGATGGGGTTTCACTATGTTGGCCAGGCTGGTCTCGAACTCCTGACCTCAAGTGATAAAATGCTGGGATTACAGGCTTGAACCACCACTCCCGGCCAATGCCATTATCTTAAACCAACTTTGCATTATCATTAATACTGTATTACCTATTTTACTGAATTATTTTTTCTACTAGTTTTTTATCTCTATGTAATTTAAACATGTGGCTAGTTCCTAGGTCCATTTTTAGGAGGTGTGCTTATTAAAATTCATTTTAACAGGGTCTAATTAAATAACATCAATTTGAATAAAGTGAATTAGATAATATAACTATTCTAATGTAATTAATTAGGACATTTAAAAATAATTCAACAGATAAACATTGACTTCCTCCCATGGCTAAATTATTAGGAAAATACCTTCTACATTACATCTTAAATTATTCAGCTCAGGTGGTGGTTTCTGAGAACACTTTCAACACCATGAGGTAATATGTTGAATCATAAACAACCATGTCAGCCGCCTACATTAACATATTACAAACAAGACTCTTCAGATCTTTTTCATGGCATTTAAGTCCAATTCAAATAAAACTTCATTTCTTTACGGACTAGAGTATATCTGTGACAAGAAAACATCAGATAACATTTTAAAAAGAATGTATGCTACCATTGTCATTTTTATTACTATCTGTAGAAGCTTTATATATGTCCCAAAAGTAGCTATTTTTGAAAATGAGATCGATCAATAATTTAAACACTTGCGCAAAATATATTGGTTTGCCTATTATAAGTGCATAGGCGTGCATAATTTAAAATCACTTATAATTTAAAAGTTTTAGCCTCTTTTTTAAGATTTTCCTCTTGCCAGGTGTGGTGACTCACATATGTAATCCCAGCACTATGGTAGGCTAAGGTGGAAGGATAACTTGAGCCTAGGAGTTCAAGACTAGCCTGGGCAATACAGAACCTCTCTCTATAAAAAATAAAAAAATTAGCTGGGCATAGTGGCACATGCCTATAGTCCCAGCAACTCAGGAGGCTGAGGCAGAAGGATTGCTTGACCCTGGGAGTTCAAGGCTGCGGTAAGCTATGATAATACACCTGCACTCCCGTCTGGGTGACAGAGTGAGACCCTGTGTAAGGTAATGAATGTGCTTTGGTCAAGGATAGGCTGAGGTAAACATCCTGTATGACTTAGCGGGATTGGAACGCAGGCACACAATTCCATGTATAATGTAAACACAGCTATGTACATAACATGGGAAGGTCATCACTGGGCTCTACGCCACTATTGTCTGTAAAAGGTATAATTGCCCTGCTGACATTGTTCAGGCGCTTGCGCCCAGAGAAAGAGAGAGAAAGCCAGAGATGTCTGTCTTGCAGACTGGCAAGAGGGAGCCAGGACACAGCTCGGCTTGCTTACACCCAGAGGGAAAGAGTTAAGCTGGTGACCCTGAAGGCAGAGCGAGCAGGAGAGTGCAGCTGTGTGTGGGAGCGGCAAGAACTGCAGAGTTAGAGCAAGCAGCAGAGACAGAGACAGACAGTGTAAGAGAGCTGCTGAATAAAGCTGTATTTCACCTACCTGTGGCTCCCCCCACTTCCTGCTGTTGAGTGTTCTCTCAGCTATCTCCCATTCATCCACCCATTCCCTTTGGACCTCAGCATGGGCTGGAACCTGGACTTGAACCTAACATCCTTTCTCTACAAAAAATTAAAATATAAAATTATAAGCAAAACAGGTTAAAAAAAAAGTTAGGTATAAAAAGGAGATTAATTCAGCACAGACTTAAAAGACAACTCTATAGCAATAATTTAATATTTGATAAAAAGATAATTTCTTAGAAAATGTCATTTATCCAAGATGACTCTGTAAAAGTTAGAAAACCAAATAGATCTGTAAACAATCAAGAAATGTAATTGGTGGTTAAATATCAAAAAACAAAATGAGAGAGACAAGAATCTACTTCTAGAGGCTTTATAGGAAGTTATTACAAAATCACTTAAAAATAGTATATAACTTTACAGAGGACGGGCAGAAAAAAATCTCACCAACTCATTTTATAAGCTTAACACCTAAATCAGACTAAAACATTAACACCCAAACCAGACTATGACAGTTTGGTTATTTTTATTGTTCAGTGGTATTCCACTGTATGGTTATATCACAATAGGTATATCCATTCACCCTTGATGAGTATTTAGATGGTAACTAGGTTTTTGATGGCAATGAATAAAGCTGCTATGAACATTTGAGTAAAAGTTATTGCATGACCATATGTTTTTCTGTCTTTTGGGTAAATACCTAGGACTGGGAATCTTAGATCCTATGGCAAGTGTATATTCATAAGAAACTGCCAAACTTTTCCAAAGTGTGTGTACCATTTTACATGCCCACCAGCAGTGTGTGAAAATTCTAGTTGTTAAAATTTGACTAAGGATTTTTGCATACATGAGCTCATGAGGGTTATTGCTATGTAGTTTTCTTATAAGGTATGGGTATCAGGGTAATTCTGGCTTCATAAAATCAGTCAGGAAGTGTTTCCTCCTCTTTGGTTTTTGAGAAAGTTTATAAAGATTTTGCATTATTTCTTCCTTAAATGAGATTCAGGAAGTATTTCTTCCTTAAATGAGATCTCAGAAAATTGTTCTGTCTACTTCTTTCTCCAGCCTTGAGTAGAGTGCTGTAGTATCTCTAATTTACTTTCTAATCGACTTACATTCACATATCAGTACTCAGCCAAAGAGTCAAGGAGTCTCTCCTGGAGATCTCTGGAGATCCCTCACCTCTAGTGCTAATATACATCACTTTCTGTTTTAGTTTTCTATTTCTGCTGTAGCAAATCACCACAATTTAGTGGATTAAAACAACACAAATTTATTATCTTACAGCCCTGGGGGTCAGATCCAAAATGGGCCTCACTGGACTAAAATCAAGGTGGCAGCAAGTCTGTGTTCCTTCTGGAGGCTCTGGGGAAGAATCCATTTCCTTGGTTTCTCCAGTTTCTAGAGGCTGCCCACTCCCTTTGCTCATGGCCCCATTTCTCCTTCTTCAAAGCCAATAGTGTAGCATCTTCAAATCTCCCTGCCCCTCTGCCTCTCTCTTCCATGTGTAAAGACCGTGGTGGCTACATTGGGCCCACATGGATAATCCAGGATACCCTTCCCTGTCCAGTAGCAAATTTAGGACAGCTGATAAGCAGACTTCATTCTACTTTCAACCTTATTTTTCACGTTGCCAGGTAATATCATATTTATAGATTTGGGGGATTCGTATATGAACATCTTTGAGGGCCATTATTCTATCTACTTTACTTCCCCAAGGTCTGCTGTGTTTCCCTAGCTCAGGAAACGTGGCTCTGAGTTTCCCGGCCCAGTTGCTGCACCCTGGAAACACTGACCTTGAGGCTCGCTTTATGTTTCCCTTCTGTCAGGAGCCACAGCCCAGCACTGCCTATTGTCCAACATCTAAAAGACATTATTTTATATATTTTGTCCAATTTGCTAGTTGTTTAAGGTGGGAGGATAAGTCATGTTCCTGTTACTCCATATTTTCCCAAAGTGGAAGTCAACATACCATGTATTAGGTTGTATAAGAGAATCTCCTTATTCTTAGGATATTCATGATGAAATGTTTGGGTTAAAGTATTATTATGTCCCTAAATTACTTTCTAATATTTCAGAAAAAAGAAAGTAAATATTAGAAAGTATTAATAATTATTGAATGTTGAAGGAATGTATATATGTCCATGGTGCTATTTTCTCAGCTTTTCTGTATGTTTGAAATTTTTCAAGATAAAAAGTTTAAAAAAAAAGACTAGGGATAAATAAAATGTTACAGCTAAATATGGAGAATTGAATTATGAGTATATAGTTTATTGTTTTTCCTGTTTTAAATTCTAAAAATGAATTCTAATTTAAAATATAATATTTATAATAGAATCTAAAACTATAAGGGATCTAAAAATAAAATTAACAGAATTTGTATGAGAAAATTATAAAATACCTTAAAATAAAGAGCTATAACATGTCTATGGATTAGAAGAGTTAAGTATTGTGCAGATACCAGTTTTTCCCAAATTAATCTATAAATTCTTTATATTAATAATTTCTACCAAAATATTAGTAGAATTTTATGTGGAACTTGGCATGCTCATCCTAAAATTGACATGGAAAAGAAATGACTAAAACTGGCCGGGCACAGTGGCTCACACCTGTAATCCCAGCACTTTGGGAGGCCGAGGCAGGCAGATCATGTAAGGTCAGGAGTTTGAGACCAGCCTGGCCAACATGGCAAAACCCCATCTCTACTAAAAATACAAAAATTAGCCAGGCGTGGTGGTGTGCATGTGTAGTCCCAGCTTCTTGGGAGGCTGAGGCAGGAGAATAGCTTGAACCCGGGAGGCGGAGCTTGCAGTGAGCCGAGATTGTACCACTGCACTCCAGCCTGGGCGACAGAGCGAGACTCCGTCTCAAAAAAAAAAAAAGAAAAAAAGAAATTATGAAAAACATCCAAGACAATTTTGAAGAACAGCAAGGTCAGACCAACTTACCCCACCATATATCCAGACAGTTAAAGTTAGAGCATTGGAAGGGCAAACAAAACAGAATAGAGATCCCAGAAATAGACACACACACACACACGATAACTGGATGCTGGATGTAAGAGAAGACTGGCATTAAAAATCACTGAGAAAAAGATGTATTAGTGTTCTGTGTTTATCAGTTATCTATCTATCTATCTATATATATATATATATTAGTTTTCTATTTGTATAGCAAGTCACCACAAACTTACTAGCTTAAAACAACACTCATTCCTTATGTTATAGTTTTTTTAGTTCAGAAGGCTGGGCATGGCATAGCTGGCTTCTCTGTTCAGTGTCTCACAAGGCCAAAATCAAGGTGTTGGCTGGGCCTGCAGTCTCACTTCAGGCTCCAGATTCTCTTCCAAGTTTACTGGGTGTTGGCAGAATTCTGTTCCTTACAGTTGTAGAACAAAGATCACTGCTTTCTCGCTGGCTGTCAACTGGAGATTGTTTTCAGCACCCATCAGTATCCACCATGTGCTCCTCTTCACAACATGGCGGTTTGCTCCCACAAAGCCAGTAAGAGAATCTCATTGACTTTGAGTCTAACATCATTTAAGGGCTCATCTGATTAGGTCAAGCTTACCCAGGTTAATCTCGGTTTTTGAGAAACTACAGGTAAGCTAATTAGAAACCATAATTATGTATGCAAAAATCCCCTCTGCCAATTAGGTAACATAATCACAAAGTAATATCCCATCATATTCTCAAGTCTCACACTCAAAAAGAGGAGATTCCTGCGTCTGGACACCAGGGGACAGAACTCTTGGGGGCCATCTTAGTGTTTTGTTCATCACAGAACGTGATTGCCTAGCTATATTGAAAAAGGTAAAATTAACTCCCATCTTCGCATCAATCACAAAAATTAATTCTTTCAGAATTTACTTTTAGAAAAATAGAGAGAATAACTATAAATTGGGGTAGGAACCCATTTAAAAAATAACATGCAAAAAGTAAAAACAGTAAAGGAAAAGTTTTATTAATTTTACTGTATTAAAAATTTAAACTTCTGACCAATTAAAGATACCATAAACAAAGAGAAAAGGGAAAATCACAGACTAAGAGACACTTTCAGCCCATTAATTAAAAATGCACTAATATCCAGAATACAGGGCCTTCAGGTAGGGTGGCGAAAGCTAGAAAGTGTTACCTTCACCCTAAGAAGAAAAAGCCAAATAATCTACAAAGTCAAAAATCTCCCTGAACCATCAGAGAGCTGCAATTGCAAAGCAAATAAGTAGCATGAAATCTAAGGAAGTTAGGTAAACCAGCAGCACTGGCCTACCAAGAGGAGGGTATGGGAGCTGTGGGGTGGAGGGAGACGGGGTAGCCACACAAATGGGTAGAAAGGACTCAGCTAACATTTTAAGCAAATTGCTAAGGCCAAGGATGGGATCCTGCAACCCCTGGAAGCCACTGACATAAAGAGATTTACACCCACTTGCAGGCTGTTCTCCACAAGCCTCCATCAGCCCCTCACAAGGAAGACTGGGGGCAAGTGGGAGACTTGAGGAAACCACCGTCAGTGGTGCAGGCCCTGAGGGGAAAACTGTAGGGGAAGCTCGAAACTCCACCCAGAACTTCTCCCCTATAGGAAAGAAACAAAACATCTTAAGCTCCTCTGGAAAACGGCAACAAGCCATGTTGTCCCAGGGCACAGGGGAATTGGAAGGAAACAGGAAAAATCCTCTGTGCCTAGAGGAGTAGCAAGAAACGATCCTGAGTCCAGATCATCCACACTTTCCTGCTACTGGAAAAGGGGCAGGATATTTGAGAAAGCCCCACCCCAACGCAGTGCCTGCCCAAAACTGAGGCTAGACTAGGACAAGAATCAAACCCACCCAACCTCCACTGCCAGGCTAGCAATCACCCAGTAACGAAAACTGGTCTACGTGTGGGTGAAGGCATGAGCCTAGAAAGAGACCCTTTCAGAGGCACAAAAGCACAGCAGCTTGAAGTTGAAGGTAGATTAGGAACATAGACAAAAACCCCAGTCCACTTAGCCCACAGCAGATAATGGCCAGGAGAATTTGAACCTGGTAGTACACTAAAGGTTAACCACAGCAGCAGCAAAACCAGCTCAACTCCTGGCTGGATTAACTCAAACCCCCACACTGATGGTCTAGCAGAATAAGAGGTATGCCCATTTCTAGGCATAAACATTTACCTGTCTGTAGTATTGTTTTGTATTCTTTTATAATGTGGCCCGTCAAGTGTAGCCACAAGAGGAGACACACAGAAAAGATGGGGGTGGGGGAGGACAAGACCAAAGTGAATTATATCCACATGACCTAGAGACAGGAGGCACATCATTCCATGCAGGTTCACAGTAAAGACACCAGGTGGTCAGGAGACAAAAGACAGGAGCAAGAGGAACACACTAGGCCAGAGCCTTTATTGGGGTTTCCACGGGAAAGGCAAGGCAGAGCAGGGTGAACAGCTTAGAACTGGCTCATTTGAATAACTTCAGAGAGACTTAAACTATAGGAGCGGCCCCTAGTTGCTTGGTACCTGGCCCTGGGATGACTAAGGCAGAGGAATATTGTCTCCTGTGGTGTACAGGCCTGCTAGAGGCGGCATGGAGTCTCTGGATTGGTCAGTTTGCAGATCAAAGGCATACTCCTGGCTGAGCCCTTGCTACGCGTAAGACTTGGCTAACCCCAGGAGGCGCAGTCATTCCCCAGCTAGAAAGGTTCTTTTTCATTTAGTTTTGTTTTTAAGATGTCAAAACATCATAATATACCGAACATTAAAAAGAACACTCACAGCTGGGTGTGGTGGCTCACATCTATAATTCCAGCAGTTTGGGAAGCCAGGGCAGGTTGATCCCTTGAGCCCAGGAGTTCAACTCCATCTCTGCAAAAATTAGCCAGCCATGGTGGCGTGTGCCTATAGTCCCAGCTACTTGGAAGGCTGAGGTAGGAGGATTGCTTGAGCCTGGGAGGTAGAGGTTGCAGTGGCCGAGAACACGCTATTGCACTCCATCCTGGGCAATTGACTGAGACCCTGTCTCAAAAAAAAAAAAAAGTAGGCCGGCCATGGTGGCTCACGCCTATAATCCCAGCACTTTGGGAGGCCGAGGCAGGTGGATCACGAGGTCGGGAGTTTGAGACCAGCCTGGCCAACATGTTGAAACCCCATCTCTACTAAAAATACAAAAATTAGCCAGGCATGGTGGCACGCACCTGTAATCCCAGCTACTCAGGAGGCTGAGGCGGGAGAATCACTTGAACCTGGGAGGCAGAGGTTGCAGTGAGCCGAGATCATGCCACTGCACTCCAGCCTGGGCAACAGAGCAAGACTCCTTCTCAAGGAAAAAAAAAAGTATTCACAATACAGTTGTCCTACACATGTCTGGCATAGCTGGGTTATCTGCTCATGGAATCACAATTTCATACCAAAAAAATCCACCGTCAAAATACAAAGCTAACAACAATCAGACTCAAAGATGACCCAAACAGACAGAGAATTTAAAATAACTACGATTAACATGTTAAAGGCTCTGGTGGAAAAATTGGGCAATATATAGGGACTGATGGGGGAATTTTAGCAGAAAAGTAAAAGAATAAGAACCAGTCCATGGGAAATGCTAGAAATAACACAGTAACATAAATCAAGAATGCCTTCAACATGCTTATCAGTAGACTCAATACAGCCAAGGAAAAAATCAATGAACTTGAAGATAAGTACATGGAAATTACCCAAACTGAAATACAAAGTGAAAAAAGAATGAGAAAAAAAAATGGAACACAGCCCTCAAGAGCTATGGAACAATATCATATTGAGAACTTGGCAAAAGTATTATTTGAAGAGATAATGGCTAAGAATTTTTTAAAAATATGAACAACATTGAACAACAAAATCTAAGAAGCTTAGGGAAATCCAAGAAGATAAATTTTAAAAAGCCACTCCTAGACACATCATATATAAACTGTTGAAAATTAAATATAAATTTTGAAAACAACCAGAAAAAAATTACATACAGAGGAAAATGATGATAATTACAGCAGACTTCTTGTCCAAAACTTAAGCAAGCCAGAAGACAATGGAGGCCAGGCAGGGTGGCTCACACCTGTGATCCTAGCACTTTGGGAGGCTAAGGCAGGTGGAACACTTGAGGTCAGGAGTTTGAAACCAGTCTAGCCAACATGGCGAAACTCCATCTCTACCAAAAATACAAAACTTAGCCAGGTGTGATGGCAGGTGCCTGTAATCCTAGCTACTGGGGAGGCTGAGGCAGGAGAATCACTTGAACCTGGGAGGCAGATGTTGCAGTGAGCCAAGATCACGCCACCACACTCCGGCATAAGTGACAGAGCAAGACCCTGTCTCAAAAAAAGAAAAAGAAGAAGAAGACAAAAGTACTGCTGGGGCCAGGCGCAGTGGCTCATGCCTGTAATCCCAGCACTTTGGGAGGCTGAGGTGGGCGGATCGCGAGGTCAAGAGACAGAGTCCATTCTGGCCAACGTGGTGAAACTCCGTCTCTACTAAAAATACAAAAATTAGCTGGGCGTAGTGGTGCGCACCTGTAGTCCCAGCTACTTAGGAGAGGCTGAGGCAGGAGAATGGCTTGAACCCAGGAGGCGGAGGTTGCAGTGAGCCAAGATCGTGCCACCGCACTCCAGCCTGGCGACAGAGCGAGACTCTGTCTTAAATAAATAAATAAATAAAGTACTGCAGGGAAATGATCAACCCAGATTTCTATATCAAAAGAAAAAAAACCTTTCAAAATGAAAGGAAAATAAATACTCTATTAAACAAGGAAATACCAAAAGAATTTGTTACCAGCAGAGTTGCACTACAAGAATGTCAAGGAAGTTCTTCAGGAAGAAGAAATATGATAGCAGAAATGAACTTGGATTGACAAAAATAAATAAAAATTTCCAGGAATGGTTAAAAATGAAGGTCAATATAAAAGACTTTTAAAATTTAAAGAGTTACAAATAATATCCTCTTTAAAGAGCTCCTATAAATTAACATGAAATGGCAAATGCTCCAATAAAACAAAATAGGTAAAGGACCAAAAAGACAAATGGAAAAGGAAACCCAAACAGCTGATAGAGTATGTTTTCAAATGTTCAACCTCACTAATAACTGGAGAAATGTACCTTAAAGCAAAATGAGTTAAGAATGACTCACCACATTAGAAAAATAAATAAATCAGTTGTGACCAAGTAGGATGTGAGGAAGATGTGAGAAAACTGGAACTCCCACGCATTGCTGGGGGCAGCATAAGCTTGTGCAGTGACTTTGAAGAGTGACTTTGCAACACCTTGTAAAGCTGATTACATACACATCCTGCCACTCAGTACTTTCGCTTCACCTAATTTTCTCTATATATCTTTCATAATTTAAAATAAAATATTCCATCCTGGCTAACACGGTGAAACCCTGCCTCTGCTAAAAATACAAAAAAAAAAAAAAAAAAAAAAAAATTCACCTGGCATGGTGGCATGCACCTGTAGTCCCAGCTCCTCAGGAGCCTGAGGCCGGAGAGTCACTTGAACCTGGGAGGCAGAGGTTGCAGTGAGCCGAGATCGCGCCACTGCACTCCAGCCTGGGCGACAGAGTGAGACTCCGTCTCAAAATAAATAAAAATAAAATAATATTTTAAAAACAAAATATTCATCAATGCTAGATTTAAAAAACAAATTAATTTTTACTAAAACTATACTGAATGTAGCTCATTGCCAGTTTTTCTCATGGCAGCCTGCTTTAAAAAATACCATGACCAAATTTTCTGTGTGTTACTTCTCTTGAGGCTGTTCATAAACTTAAAGATCAGCAAATCTTTATACCAAGAGTAGATTTCATTGACTAATGTCTGAAACAAGTGGCTAGTGCTTTTGTACCCTAAAATGCTGTTGCTGGCCAGTTTTTCTCATACTCAATAAGCTTCTGAGATTCTGTGTTCTTCATTTGAGTGAAATATAAACACTCCTTTGAACAAAGAAAAGATTATCGATCTGGTACCACATCATACTCCTGCAGATCAAACCAAAATAACCAAAATGGACCCAATTTAAGCATCTCACCTTCAAAATATAGCAGAACTTCTTTCTAAAAGTGGAAGAATAAATGTTGTATCTTCTAAATGGAAAACCTATTAGAGAAATTATATTTAGAAGAAAAGAAATGATTAAAAAACATTTTTTAAGAACTTATGGTCAGAGCTATATAATGATAAATTAGTAGATTATATTTATGTTCTAGTTGATGAATAATAAGCATTATATTATCCTAGCCACTAAGAAATTCACTACAAAAATATTGCATGGGAACTCAATGAATATTATGCAAGCATTAAAATTATGATTTATGTTCTAATTACAACTATGGCAAAAGGTACATAGGATACGATGAAATAAATATAATTTAAAAGAAAAATAAATAAAACTAATGTCTCTGCTTTCCCAATAATTTAATTCAACATTTATTTTTTGGAACTTTGGAATTCTCATTTTGCAAGTTTGCTATTGTTTAGAGCTTCAGGATGGCAGACAGAGCAAATGTGGAATACAACTCTACCTCCTCCAATATGTAAAAATGGTATATAGAATATTTAAAATATTTCACATGCATCTGTGTTATAAAATAAGAAGGTTGTTATAAATAAAGAGGATGCCACAGCAGAATGTTGGATTTGCAGTTAGATGTCTTCTGGAGCTCACCTGACCTTATATACCAGATTTTTAATATACCTTACAGTCAGGTGAGGAGAGAAGTCAGGGCTGCAAGTGAGAGGCTGATACTGGGCTTCCATTATAAAGCCAGAGCCAGGAAAGAATGATCCCGGTAAGGGCAGGGCTCCCCAGCAGTATCTCCACACTATGGAGGGAGAGCAGTCTGGAATGGACATGTTTTCTTCCCTGGGCTTCCTCAGCACTCCCTGCTGTATCACTACATATCAAGGTCAAGATAACTACAAGAGAAACTTTCCTTCGTAAAAAGGACAGGTGGAGGACACACAGCAATCATTGGTCAGTAGCAATTATGAAATCTGATAGGACAGGCATTGTGAGGCAGCTGGAGAATTTCCTTGATTAGACCTGTTTCCACTCGTTAGTGGAATTCCTTTTGCTTTGTGTCCCCTGGGTCACCCCTCTGGTGATTCTTCCATGTTCGTTATCCTCCTTGGTCACATCTGTGGTGGGCATTGGAGATTATGCCCTACTTGGGAGCCTCAAGATTTCACAGCCTACTTCCTGCCTCTGCAAATTTGGGAGGCAGGGATTGTTTCAATCTGTTAAAGGCTTTTTAGCACAGGCTCATGGTTTCTTCTGCAATATAACTTTCTCAAAAGCTCAATTGGCTTATAATTTATTTGCTTCAGGTCAGTTTCATGAGCCAGTAGGCACACCCACCATTTGTTACTAGATATATCTTTCCAAACACATCAAGTAAGGTTCATGACATTAGCCTCTTTCTCAATCCCAGGCCTCTTTCTCTTTTTCCAATTAGTGACAGCTTGAAGCCATTATTTTGTGAGAAGACTCGATTTTTTGCTGCAGGGTTCAGTCTTGATGGGCCTTTGGCATTCAAATTTTTTCTCAATGTCTCTTATTCTTTAGAGTTTAGGAGCAGGTGGCTTCTCCAACCCTGCCACTCTAGTCCTCTCAGACCTGGACAAGAGAGGTGGCTCCCTGAACCCCACACTTTAGAGGGTTCTTCTGTCACTCAAGATCTGGTACTCAGCACTAGCACAGCACAACCCATAACCTCAAACATCTGCTCACATAACTCACACCAGTCAGACCTCAGAGAAACACCGCTCTACATCTTTCATATGCCATCAAAAAAGTGACTGCATCAAACAGCTGTGAAGTTTTTTGTGGGATGTGTCATTGCCAACGTCGGAGATGAACACTAGTTTATAGTTCAAGGAAGATCTGAGTGTTGGAAGTACTTAGGTAAGAAAAAAGAAAAATTAAATTGTCAAATATTTTCTCTCAATGTGAATGCAATGTATTCCTGCACAAAGAAGTTTCATTTCCCAGTTATCTCAAATGCTTATTTTCTTCTTTTCCTGTTCCAGTTTGTATATTGTCAAAAGATGCACACGCTGCCTGAGAAACATTTTGCAATACTAACAATTCATATTACTCTTAAATTTGTAGTATATCAGCTCTAAATGCATGTGTGAAGCAACCAATTCCCTTTGTATTGGCAACTATGTGGACATTAAACACTGGAATTGCAATAAGAATTATAAAATGTTAATAAGATTTAACTAACCACCTAATCATAGACTAATGTATCATTCAGGTAGTGTCCATACAAGAAAACAGAAAACAAACATGTTGAAGAATAAAAAATAAGAGAACACTGAAGTAAAACAGAAGTAATAACTGCAAGAAGCAGCTACAACCTCTACGGCTGGGAGACAAAGAGAAAAGATTGAAATTACAGAACTCAGAAGCTCAGAGGCAGGGTCTCACAGAGCAGGGCCTCAGACCTCTGAGGAGAGGACAATAAGGCTGGTTCTGGAACTACCAAAAGAAGTTGGAGGGCCAGGCAGAGTGGCTTATGCTTGTAATCCCAGCACTTTGGGAAGCCAAGGTGGGTGGATCGCTTGAGTCCAGGAGTTTGAAACCAGCCTGGGCAACAAAAATACATAAAATTAGCCAGGCATGGGTGGCACATGCCTGTGGTCCTAGCTACTTGGGAGGGTGAAGTGGGAGGATCACTTGAGTCCAGGATGTCAAGACTGCAGTGAGCCATGATTGCACCGCTGCATTCTAGCCTGGGTGACAAAGCAAGACGCTGTTTCAAAAAAAAAAAAAAAAAAAGTCAGAGACTGGAAATGAATCAACTGATACTACTGGGGTACAGAACCATTGCTGGGCAACATGAAATGCATAGCCAGCAAATATGGAAGAAGCAATTCCCTTCTCCACTTCTCTTACCTTCCAGTTTCCTTCTCGTATCCTCTGTTGGTGGAACTTACCATGAAGTCAGCTGACGAAAGAGAAGGTATAGCTGATCCTTGAACATGAGTTTGAACTGCACAAGTCCATTTATAAGCAGATTTTCTTCTGCCTCTGCTACCCCTGACATAGCAAGACCCACCCTCCTCTTCCTCCTCCTCAGCCTACTGAACATGAAGACAATGAGGATAAAGAACCCTATTATGGGCTGGGTGCAGTGGCTCACGCCTGTAATCCCAGCACTTTGGGAGGCCGAGGCAGGTGGATCACCTGAGATCAGGAGTTCGAGACCAGCCTGACCAACATGGTGAAACCCCGTCTCTACCAAAAATACAAAATTAGCTGGGGTGGTGGTGCATGCCTGTAATCCCAGCTACTCGGGAGCCTGAGGCAGGAGAATTGCTTGAACTCGGGAGGCGGAGGTTGCGGTGAGCCAAGATCATGCCATTGCACTCCAGCCTGGGCGACAGAGCAAAACTCTGTCTCAAAACAAAAAAAAGAAAAGAACTTTATTATGGTCCACTTCCACTTAATGAATGTAAACATTTTCTCTTCCTTATGGCTTACTTAATAACATTTTCTTTTCTCTAGCTTACTTTATTATAAAAATACAGTATATAATACATAGAACATTCAAACTTTGGAATAATCAACTGTTTATGTTATCAATAGGGCTTCTCATCAACAGGAGGCTATTAGTAAAGTTTTGGTGGAGTTAAAAGTCATACTGAGATTTTTTACTGAGGCACTCCCAATGCCTCCATTGTTCAAGGGTCAACTGTAGTTTGCAGAGCCCCAATCTTAGCATCAAAAACCAGAGTGTAGAAAGGTGGAGATAAATCTGGAAGACAATAGCTTAATAACTGGCCCAACTACATTTCCTAGCGTTTCTGAGCCTCCCCATCACTGGTACAGGCAGGTGACTAAACTCTGGCTCATTGAATGTGTATAAATCACATATGTAATTCTTAGGTCATGCTCTTAAGGAAAGAGTGTTCCCTCTCCTGTCCCTTCTCCCTTTCATCTTGCTGGAATGTTAATGTGGTGATGAGCCATCGTGATCACACCAATAAGGTTAACACCGTGGGTGGTGGGATAAAAGATTAAAGTAGCCTGGGTCTCTGAAACCACAAAGCTGTCATACATTGATGGAGAAACTTAGATTTAAATAGGCTTATTGGGAGTGACATCAGCAAGATGGCTGACTAGAGTTACCTGGCACTTATCCTCTCCTCAAAAAGGGACCTAAACAATGAAAAAACAACTATATTTTGACTAGAGCAACTGAGGAAGTGCACTGGAGAGCATCCGGGTAGCAGCAAAATCCCTGTGGAGCATGGAAGCTCAAGACAGCCCTGTAGTGAGGGGAGTGAGACATTCTGCCTCTGCCATGCTGTCTGCCTTGCCAAGATCAGCTCAGAATCGGGGGGATTTCTTCTTATGGGAAAAGGTAAGCTGGAGATCTCCAGCAATCCTTGCTACAGGAGAGTCCCTCAGTCCTCACAGGATCTGAGTCCAGTTTAGAGAGTAGCTGAGAGTTCAACCAGCTGGAATGCCTCAGAGTAGAAGCTCATCTTAAGCATCCCCCAACCCCATGACCTAAGCTGCCACAATTCAGCACCATTTTTGTTTTGTTTTGTTTTGAGATAGAGTCTTGCTCTGTCACCCAGGCTGGAGCGCAGTGGTGAAATCTTGGCTCACTGCAACCTCCGCCTCCCGGGTTCAAGCGATTCTCCTGCCTCACTGCACTATCACTGCACTATCAGCAGATTTCTCAGTAGAAATGTTGCAGGCTAGGAGAGAATGAAATGATATATTTAAAGTGCTGAAAAACAAAACTATCACTCAAGAATGTTATATTTAGCAAAGCTATTCTTAAGAAAAGAAGGACAAACAAAGACCTCAGACAAGCAAAAGCTGAGGGAACTTATCACCACTAGACTGGCCTTACAAGAAATGCTTATGGGAGAGTTATAATTGGAAATTAAAGGATGATAATTACTATCATGAGAGTACATGGAGGTAGAAAACTCACCAGTGGAGGTAAATTTGTAAATCAAACTCAGATTACCACAGTGATACAATGGTGCTATGTAAATCTCTCAATCCTTTCATATGAAGATTTAAAGTCAAAATGATCAAAACCAATAACAGCTACAATTAGCGGCTAGGGAACACATAATAGATAAAGAAGTAAATTAAGACAACAAATATATAAATTTTGGGAGGAAGGGAAAAAATCTGCAGTGTTTTTATGTGACCAAAGTTAAGTTGTTGCTGCTACCTCTGCATAGAAAAAAAAACAAAGTTAAGTTACTGTCAGCTAAAAATAGTCTGCTATAATTACAACACTCTATATGTTAGCTCCATGGTAACCACAAAAAAAAGAAATTTCAGCAGATACAAAAATGAGAAAGAAAAAGGAAACAAAGCTTAGCACCACAGAGAAACATTAAACCATGCAGGTAAACAATGTGAGGAAGAAAGAAACAAGAGTTTTATTTATTTTTTTAAACAGAAAACAATGAACAAAATAGCAGGTGTTAGTCCTTATCTGTCAATAATAACCTTAAGTGAAAATTGATTAAGTCCTCCAAGTAAATAAAAGATATAGAATACCTGAATAAATTAAAAAACAAGACCCAACTATGTACTGCCTACAATAAATTCACCTCACTGTTAAAGACAAACATAAACTAAAAGTGATGGGATGGAAAAAGATATTCCATGCAAATGGAAACCAAAAGCAAGTAGGAGTAACCACATGTATATCCAAAAAAATAGACTTTAAGTCAAAAACTATTTAAAACACAAATAAGTTATTACATAATGATAAAGGGATCAAGTCAAAAAGAGGATATAACAATTATAAATACATATATCCAACACTGGAGCACCTTTATATATAAAAGAAATATTGTTAGACCTGAAGGGAGAAACAGATTGCAATACAATAATAGAGAACTTCAATACCCCACTTTCCCTAGACAAAAAAATCAACAAAAATTATCAGACTTAAACTGCACCATGGACTCAACAGACATAGCATACATTTACAGAACCTTCAAACAACTGCTGCAAGACACACATTCTTCTCAACTGCATGTGGAGAATTCTCCAATATAGATCACATGTTAGGTCACAAAACAAGTCTTAACAACTTTAGGAAGATAGAGACCACATAAGGTATCTTTTCTGACCACAATGGTATAAAACCAGAAATCAATACGAAAAATTTTGGAAACTCTACAAATAAATGGAAATTAAACAACATGCTCCAAAATAACACGCTCACTCAGTGGGTCAGTGAGGAAATTTAAAGAGAAGTTTAAAATTTCCTTGCAACAAATGAGAATGAAAACACATCTAACCAAATTCTATGGGACACAGCAACAGCACTTTAAAAAAAAAAAAAAAAAAAACAGAGTCTTACTCTGTTGCCCAGGCTGGAGGGCAGTGGTGCAATCTCGGCTCACTGCAACCGCTGCCCCTGGGGTTCACAACTCTCCTGCCTCAGTCTCCTGAGTAGCTGGGATTGCAGGTGACTGCCACCATGCTGGGCTAGTTTTTGTATTTTTAGTAGAGACAGGGTTTCACCATATTGACCAGGATGGTCTCGATCAGTTGATCCATCCATCTCGGTCTCCCCAAGTGCTGGGATTACAGGCGTGAGCCACCGCACCCAGCCAGCAATAGCACTTGTAAGAAGGAAGTTTATAGCAATAAACACCTACATCAAAAAAGGAGAAAGATGTCTAATAAATAACCTCATTATGCAGCTCAAATAATTAGAAAAGGAAGAATAAACTAAATTCAAAATTGGTAGAAAGAAGGAAATAATAAGGCTCAGAGCAGAAATAAGTGAAATAGAGCCTAAGAAAACAAAAAACATCAACAAAACTAAGAGTTGGTATTTTGAAAAGACAAATAAAACCAACAAATCTTTAACTAGACTAAGAAAAAAAGAGATGACTCAAATAAATAAAATCATAGAAATAAAAGGATCATAAGACACTATTATAAACAACTATATACCAATGCATTTGATAATATAGAAGAAATGGATAAATTCCTGGACACATAAAACCAACCAATATTAAATTATGGAGAAATAGACAATCTAAATACACCAATAATGAGTAAGGAGATTGAATCAGTAATAAAAAGCCTCCCATCAAAGAAAAGCCCAGAACCTAGTGGCTTCACTGCTGAATTCTACCAAACTTTTAAAGAAGCACTAATACCATTTCTTCAAACTATTCCAGAAAACGGAAGAGGAGGAGAACTCATTTTACAAGGCCAACATTACTCTAATTACCCTGTTTCCAAAACTAGACAAGGACATAACAAAATAAAAAACTATAGACCAATATCCCTGATGAACACTGACATAAAAATTTTCAACAAGATATTAGCAAACCAAATCCACAGCACATTAAAAAGATTATTCACAGCCAGGCGCAGTGACTCATGCCTGTAATCCCAGCACTTTGGGAGGCCGAGGCAAGCATATCACTTGAGGCCAGGAGTTTGAGACAAGCCTGGCCAACATGGCAAAACCCCATCTCTAGTAAAAATACCAACATTAGCCAAGCATGGTGACATGCGCCTGTAGTCCCAGCTATTCGGGAGGCCAAGGCGGAAGAATCACTTGAACCCATGAAGGGAAGGTTGCAGTGAGCCGAGATGGCACCACTGCACTCCAGCCTGGGTGAAAGAGCGAGACTCCATCTCAAAAAAAAAAAAAAAGACAAATGGGATTACATCAAACAATACAGATTTTGCACAGCAAAGGGAGATATTAACACAGTGAAGGGACAGGCCAAGTGTGGTGGCTCATGCCTGTAATCCCAGCCCTTTGGGAGGCCACAGTGGGCAGATTGCTTGAGCTGAATTGTTCAAGACCAGCCTGGGCATAAGGCGAAACCCCATCTCTACTAAAAATACAAAAACTAGCTGGGTTTGGTGGCATGCACCTGTAATTTCAGCTACTCAGGAGGCTGAAGTGGGAGGATCACCTGAGCCCGTGAGGTTGAGTGAACTGTGTTCGCACCACTGCACTAATAATCAGGGAAATGTATTAATAAATAAAATCCACAATTAGATACCATCTCACCCCAGTTAGAATGGCTATTATCAAAAAGACAAAACAAGTATTGGCAAGGATATGGAAAAAAGGGAACACATACACACTATTTATGGGACTGTAAACTAGTACAGCCATTATAAAAAACAGTATGGGGGCTCCTCAAAAATTTGGAAATAGAATGACCATGTGATTCAGCAATCCCACTACTGGGTATATATCCAAAGGAAATGAAATCAGTATGTCGAAGAGATAGCTCCACTGCCATGTTTGTTGCAGCACTATTCACAATAGTCAAGACATAGAATCAACCTAACTGTCCATTGATGAATGGATAAAGAAAATGTGGTGTGACAATACTAGTCAGTCATAAAAAAGAGTGAAATACTGTTATTTATGACAACATGAATGAACCAGGGCACAATGTTAAATGAAATAAACCAGACATAGAAAGGTAAATACTGTGTGATCTCACTCATTTGGAATCTAAAACAAAAAAATTGATATTATAGAAACAGAGAGTAGAACAGTGGTTACCAGAGATGGGAGGAGAGAAAGGAGGAGGGGCGGGGAGGAAGAAGAAGAGGGAAATTTGTAGCACTAAATGCCTACATCAGAAACCTAGAAAAATCTCAAAGTACCACCCTAATGTCACAATTAAAAGAGCTAGAGAAGCAAGAACAAACTAATCCAAAAGCTGGCAGAAGACAAGAAATAACTAAGATCCAAGAAGAATTGAAGGAGATAGAGACATGAAATACTCTCCAAAAGGTCAATGAATCCAGGAGCTGGTTTTTTGAAAAAATCAACAAAATTGATGAGCCACTAGCTAGACTAATAAAGAAGAAGAATCAAATAGACACAATGAAAAATGATAAAAGGGATATCACCACTGACCCCACAGAAATACAAACTACCATCAGAGAATACTATAAACACCTCTGTGCAAATAAATTAGAAAATCTAGAAGATATGGATAAATTTCTGGACACATACACACTCCCAAGACTAAACCAGGAAGAAGTTGAATCCTCAATAACAAGTTCTGAAATTGAGGCAGTAATTAATAACCTACCAACCAAAAAAAGTCCAGGACCAGATGATTCACGGTTGAATTCTACCATAAATACAAAGAGGAGCTGGTACCATTCCTTCTGAAACCATTCCGAACAACTGAAAAGGAGGCGCTCCTCCGTAACTCATTTTATAAAGGCAGCATCATGCTGATACAAAACCTGGCAGAAGCACAACAAAAAAAAGGAAAACTTCAGGCCAAAATAGCTGATGAACAGCGATTCAGAAATCCTTAATAACATACTGGCAAACTGAATCCAGTAGCATATCAAAAAATGTATCTGCCACAATCAGGTTGGCTTCATCCCTGGGATGCAAGGCTGGTTCAACATATGCAAATCAATAAATGTAATTCATCACATAAACAGAACCAAAGATACAAACCAATTGATTATCTCAATAGATGCAGAAAAGGCCTTTGATAAAATTCAACATCGCTTCATGTTAAAAACTCTCAATAAACTAGACGGAACATATCTCAAAATAATAAGATATTTATGACAAACCCACAGCCAATATAATATTGAATGGGTAAAAGCTGGAAGCATTCCCTTCGAAAACTGGTACAAGACAAGGATGCCCTCTCTTAACACTCCTATTCAACATAGTATTGGAAGCGCTGGCCTGGGCAATCAGGCAAGAGAACAACATAAAGAGTATTCAAATAGGAAAAGAAGAAGTCAAGTTGTCTCTGTTTGCAGATGACATGATTTTATATTTAGAAAACCCCATCATCTTAGCCCCAAAACTCCTTGAACTGACAAGCAAATTTGGCAAAGTCTCAGGATACAAAATCAATGTGCAAAAATCACAAGCATTCCTTTATACCAACAATAGGCAAGCAGAGATCCAAATCATGAATGAACTTCCATTTACAATCGCTACAAAGAGAATAAAATACCTAGGAATACAGCTAACAAGGGATGTGAAGGACCTCTTCAAGGAGAACTACAAACCACTGATCAAGGAAATAAGAGAGAACACAAACAAATGGAAAAACATTCCATCCTTATGGATAGGAAGAATCAATATCATGAAAATGGCCACATTGCCGAAGGTAATTTGTGGACTCAGTGCCATTTCCATCAAACCATTGACATTCTTCTCAGAATTAAAAAAAACTATTTTAAATTTTATATGGACTCAAAGAAGACCCCATATAGCCAAGACAATCCTAAGCAAAAAGAACAAAGCTGGGGGCATCACACTACCTGACTTCAAACTATACTACAGGACAACAGTAACCAAACCAGGACGGTACTTGTACCAAAACAGATATATAGACCAATAGAGCAGAACAGAGACTTCAGAAATAACACCATACATCTACAACCATCTGATCTTCAACAAACCTTACAAAAACAAGCAATGGGGAAAGGATCTCCTATCCAGTATATGATACTGGGAAAACTGGCTAACCATATGCAGAAAACTGAAACTGGACCCCTTCCTTACACATTATACAGAAATTAACTCAAGATGGATTAAAGGTTTAAATGTAAAACCCAAAACCATAAAAATCCTAGAAAAAAACCCTAGGCAATACCATTCAGGACATAGGCATGGGCAAAGACTTCATGACAAAAACGCCAAAAACAATTGCAACAAAAGCCAGAATTGACAAATGGGATCCAATTAAACTAAAGAGCTTCTGCACAGCAAAAGAAACATCAGCAGAGTGAACGGGAAACCTACAGAATGGGAGAAAATTTTTGCAATCTACCGATCTGACAAAGGTCTAATATCCAGAATTTACAAGGAACTTAAACATATTCACAAGAAAAAAACAACCCCATCAGAAAGTGGGCAACGGATATGAATAGAGACTTCTTAAAAGAAGACATTTACACAGCCAACAAACATATGAAACAGTGAGATATCGTCTTATGCCAGTCAGAATGGTGATTATTAAAAAGTCAGGAAACAATAGATGCTGGAGAGGATCTGGAGAAATAGGAACACTTTTACACTGTTGGTGGGAATGTAAGTTAGTTCAACCATTGTGGAAGACAGTATGATGATTCCTCAAGGATCTAGAACCAGAATTACCATTTGACCCAGCAATCCCATTACTGGGTATATACCCAAAGGAATATAAATCATTCTACTATAAAAACACATGCACACATATGTTTATTGCAGCACCATTTACAATAGCAAAGACATGGAACCAACCCAAATGCCCGTCAATGATAGACTGGATAAAAAAAAACGTGGTACATACACACCATGGAATACTATACAGCCATAAAAAGGAATGAGATCATATCCTTTGCAGGGACATGGATGAAGCCAGAAGCCATCATCCTCAGCAAACTAACACAGGAACAGTAAACCAAACACTGCATGTTCTCACTCATAAGTGGGTGTTGAACATTGAGAACACATGGACACAGAAAGGGAAACAATACACACCAGGGCGGGTGTGGAGTGAGGGGAGGGATCTTGGAGGACGGGTCAATAGGTGCAGCAAATCACCATGGCACACGTATACCTGTCTAACACACCTGCACATTCTGCACAGGTATCCCCTTTTTTTTTTTTTTTTAGAAGAAATATATATATACTTTTTTTTTTTTTTTTTTTTTACAGACATGGTTTTGTTTTGCTGCCCAGGCTGGTCTCAAACTTCTGGCCTGAAGCAATCCTCCCACCTCAGCCTTCCAAAGTGTTGGGATTACTGTCATAAGCCACTGCATCTGGCTTGGATTCTTTACTGACCTCAAGATGTTGGACTTTCTCAGAGTTGATACCTAGACTTCTCTATCCATACTCACTTCCCCAAGTTATATAATTATGTCACTTCATGTGCCACTTTAAGCTTAAATGCAAGCTTATTTCTCTAGCTTTGACCTCTCTTTTAAATACCTTTTATGTACTTAACTGCATTCAGGTGTCTAATAGACATTTTAATAAACATCTTAAACTTAAAAAAAAGAAACTGTACCCCATAAATATGTACAATTACAATGTGTCAAATAAATACATTATTGTTTGAAAAAATACTCTCCCTGCAAAAGAAAGAATAGGTTTGTTGAGACTTTAAGGCACTTTAAAAGGAAAAAAGCACCATTTATTAAATAGGGAATCCTTTCCCCATTTCTTGTTTTTGTCAGGTTTGTCAAAGATCAGATAGTTGTAGCTATGCGGCATCATTTCTGAGGGCTCTGTTCTGTTCCATTGATCTATGTCTCTGTTGTGGTACCAGTACCATGCTGTTTTGGTTACTGTAGCCTTGTAGTATAGTTTAAAGTCAGGTAGCGTGATGCCTCCAGCTTTGTTCTTTTGGCTTAGGATTGACTTGGCGATGAGGGCTCTTTTTTGGTTCCATATGAACTTTAAAGTAGTTTTTTCCAATTCTGTGAAGAAAGTCATTGGTAGCTTGATGGGGATGGCATTGAATCTATAAATTACCTTGGGCAGTATGGCCATTTTCACGATATTGATTCTTCCAACCCATGAGCATGGAATGTTCTTCCATTTGTTTGTATCCTCTTTTATTTCATTGAGCAGTGGTTTGTAGTTCTCCTTGAAGAGGTCCTTCACATCCCTTGTAAGTTGGATTCCTAGGTATTTTATTCTCTTTGAAGCAATTGTGAATGGTAGTTCACTCATGATTTGGCTCTCTGTTTGTCTGTTATTGGTGTACAAGAATGCTTGTGATTTTTGTACATTAATTTTGTATCCTGAGACTTTGCTGAAGTTGCTAATCAGCTTAAGGAGATTTCGGGCTGAGACAATGGGGTTTTCTAGATATACAATCATGTCATCTGCAAACAGGGACAATTTGACTTCCTCTTTTCCTAATTGAATACCCTTTATTTCCTTCTCCTGCCTGATTGCTCTGGCCAGAACTTCCAGCACTATGTTGAAAAGGAGCGGTGAGAGAGGGCATCCCTGTCTTGTGCCAGTTTTCAGAGGGAATGCTTCCAGTTTTTGCCCATTCAGTATGATATTGGCTGTGGGTTTGTCATAGATAGCTCTTATTATTTTGAGATACGTCCCATCAATACCTAATTTATTGAGAGTTTTTAGCATGAAGAGATGTTGAATTTTGTCAAAGGCCTTTTCTGCATCTATTGAGATAATCATGTGGTATTTAATAAATGGTGCTGGGAAAACTGGCTAGCCATATGTAGAAAGCTGAAACTGGATCCCTTCCTTACACCTTATACAAAAATTAATTCAAGATGGATTAAAGACTTATATGTTAGACCTAAAACCATTAAAATCCTACAAGAAAACCTAGGCAATACCATTCAGGACATAGGCGTGGGCAAGGACTTCATGTCTAAAACACCAAAAGCAATGGCAACAAAAGCCAAAATCGACAAATGGGATCTCATTAAACTAAAGAGCTTCTGCACAGCAAAAGAAACTATCATCAGAGTGAACAGGCAACCTACAGAATGGGAGAAAATTTTTGCAACCTACTCATCTGACAAAGGGCTAATATCCAGAATCTACAATGAACTCAAACAAATTTACAAGAAAAAAACAAACAACCCCATCAAAAAGTGGGCAGAGGACATGAACAGACACTTCTCAAAAGAAGACATTTATGCAGCCGAAAAACACATGAAGAAATGCTCATCATCACTGGCCATCAGAGAAATGCAAATCAAAACCACAGTGAGATACCATCTCACACCAGTTAGAATGGCCATCATTAAAAAATCAGGAAACAACAGGTGCTGGAGAGGATGTGGAGAAATAGGAACACTTTTACACTGTTGGTGGGACTGTAAACTAGTTCAACCATTGTGGAAGTCAGTATGGCGATTCCTCAGGGATCTCGAACTAGAAATACCATTTGACCCAGCCATCCCATTACTGGGTATATACCCAAAGGACTATAAATCATGCTGCTATAAAGACACATGCACACGTATGTTTATTGCGGCACTATTCACAATAGCAAAGAGTTGGAACCAACCCAAATGTCCAACAACGATAGACTGGATTAAGAAAATGTGGCACATATACACCATGGAATACTATGCAGCCATAAAAAATGATGAGTTCGTGTCCTTTGTAGGGACATGGATGAAACTGGAAAACATCATTCTCAGTAAACTATCGCAAGGACAAAAAACCAAACACCGCATGTTCTCACTCATAGGTGGGAATTGAACAATGAGAACTCATGGACAGAGGAAGGGGAACATCACACTCCGGGGACTGTTGTGGGGTGGGGGGAGGGGGGAGGGACAGCATTAGGAGATACACCTAATGCTAAAGGACGAGTTAATGGGTGCAGGAAATCAACATGGCACATGGATACATATGTAACAAACCTGCACATTGTCACATTGTGCACATGTACCCTAAAACCCTAAAGTATAATAAAAAAGAAAAAAAAAAAGGAAAAAAGAAAAAAAACTGTATAGTAGAAATCATAAAATAGAATAAAATAGGGAAATAACAATAGAGCATAATAAACATATAGTTAGGTGACAAAAGCAACTTCAAACTATGTTCTCTGTACAAGAGATACGTATAAAACAAAAAGAGGTTGAAAATAGAGAAATGAACGAAGACATCTTAGGAAACTGCAAATTAATAAAATTGGGGTACTCAAGTAACATTAATATCAGGCAAAGTAGCATTCGAAACCTAAAGTATTATACGTGAAAAGCAATTTTTTAAATTTATATTACAATGGTAAAAATCTATCAAACATATAAGTAAGCTTTCTTATTCAGAATATCATGAAAATATCTTATAACGAAGTGAAACATGGATAAACTAGAGCCCAAGATTTTTGAGTTCTTGAAGAGAAACTGATAAAGAGTTAAACTTAACTTGTCACACAATACAATTTCAATTCAGCTTTTGATGTTTCAAACATACTTTTTTGTTTTGTTCTGTTTTGAGACGGAGTCTCACTCTGTCACCCAGGCTAAAGTGCAATGGTGCGATCTTGGCTTGCTGAAACTCTGTCTCCCAGGTTCAAGCGATTCTCCTTCCTCAGCCTCCCGAGTAGATGGGATTATAGGCACTAGCCACCACGCCCAGCTAATTTTTGTATTTTTAGTAGAGACAGGGTTTCTCCATGTTGCCCAGGATGGTCTTGAATTCTTGACCTCAAATGATCCATCCACCTCGGCCTCCCAAAGTTTTGGTATTACAGGCATAAGCCACTGTGGCCCTGGCCTTTCAACATACTCTTACATTAGACAGAAGAACCTAAATTTTGAGAAATGTATTAATAATTACTGGATGATGGTAACACATGTTGGGATCTAAAAACACGAAAAGAAAAAACAATTATTGGGTGAGTGTATTAGTCCGCTCTCACACGCCTATAAAGAACTACCCAAAACTGGATAATTTACGAAGAAAAAAGGTTTAATTGAGTCACAGTTCCACAAGCTATACAGGAGGCATGGCTAGGAAACCTCAGGAAGCTTAGGAAACATGGCAGAAAGCGAAGGAGAATCAAGCACATCTTACCATGGCAGAGCAAGAGGAAGAGAGAGAGTGAAAAACGAAGTGCCACACACTTTTAAATCATCAGGTCTTGTGAGAACTGACTCACTATCATGAGAACAACAAGGGGGAAATCTGCTCCATGATCCAATCACTTCCCACCAGGTTCCTCCCCCAACATTGGGAATTAGAATTCAACATGAGATTTTGGTGGGGACACAGAGCCAAACCCTATCAGCGATTATCCATTTGAGTCTATCAAGCCTTTGTGAGGAGAATGGATTTTTTTTTCTTGAAAGTGATGAATATTTCCACTCCCAGTCATCCTGGGAACAGCTCAGGGCGGATGAAAAGCTTTTGACTGGAGTGAATGTGACAAGTGTCCCAGGACACTGATTGGCCGGGATTTGGGGCACGTGGACAGTGAGCTACTCCTAACTCAGGAGGGCTGAGAGTGAGGAAGGGACCACCAGGTTAGGCGCCCTGGGAAGCTCTGAGCTGATGTAGAAGTAATATGTTTCTGTTTTTTTTTTTTTTTTTCCCCCCTGTAAGGTACTTTCCCCCCATCATCCCAGGACTTTCAGGAATGTTTCGTTAAGTATTATTAAATGTGCCCACCTGGTCTCAGCTATTGCTGTGGGTAACTGAGGCAAAGTTGGTGTGGGGAGAACAGTCACAGCTGGCGAACATAGTCTGGCATCAGTAGGCTGAGGTGGCCGTGACAAGCAGAGAGCCCTCCTGGCTTCTTAGCTCCCACCCCTCCTCAGGCACTCTTCAGACTCCCTAACCAGATGTGGTTGCCACTGAGAGTTGGCTGGGCCTTGTGCTCTGGGTCTGCAGTCACCTATGGTCACCCTGGCCAAAGAGGCTCCGGGCCCAGACCTTGCCACCTGTGTACCTTCTGCTCATCAGGAAGAGGCCCAAGGCAAAGCCCCCATAGCCCCTGGGCTGGGACTCCTTTTATGGGCAGATTCTGTTCCTTGCTTATTTTCCTAGGGGTGCTGTTGGCGTTGGTATTTAATCATTGGTCCAGGGGTGTTATTGAAACTGTGCTAAGTGGCAGTGCAGTCACAGAAGGAAAAGCCCCAAGTCCACGAAGCTTGCAGTCTCATCAAGGAAGCCCCAGGGGTAAACATTTGGTGCTCAGAGTCCTTTGGAATGTTTCTTGCCAACTGCTTCCGACAGTCCACTCCTCCAGATTCTGCTGGTGGGATCTTAGGGATAAAATTATCAGTGGAATTAGCTGAGGAGTTAGCATGAATGTGGAGGGCCTTATGTAATTTATGACTTTGCGGAGCCTGTTTGTTTTCCCCAAAGGTCACAAGATAAGACCATTTTATTTCATGGAATTCCAGAAGAAGGGTCTGGGGAAGGTAGACTGAGCAGTCACCAGTGCTCTAATCAGAGAAACAGTGGCAGCTGGAGGACATGAGATGACAGATAGCAGAGGCTCATTTGGGAGAAGAACAGGCTTTTGGAGACAGTGAAGATGGCTGTAGCTGGGTGGGATGCTATGGGGTCTCTGCCCTGTGCCACTCTCACTCTTCAGCAAGGTCACAGAGCATCACACAGTATGAAACGTATTTGGAATTCTTGGGACAAAGGAGAAGGGATGGAACTTCACTTCTGGGCCTGATCCACAACTGAATCTAGAAGATCTAGGCTCGGGCTGGGTGTGGTGTCTCATGCCTGTAATCCCAGCACTTTAGGAGGCCAAGGCCAGTGGATCACTTGAGGTCAGGCATTCAAGACCAGCCTGGCCAACATGGTGAAAACCCATCTCTACTAAAAATACAAAAATTAGCAGGGGATGGTGGCACGTGCCTGTAGTCCCTTCGGAGGCTGAGGCAGGAGAATCCCTTGAACCCAGGAGGCAGAGGTTGCAGTGAGCTGAAATCATGCCACTGTACTCGAGCCTGGGCAACAGAGTGAGACTCCATCTCAAAAAAAAAAAAAGGAAAAAAAAAAGATCTAGGCTCAGGAGCTCAGGAGCTGAAGAAAGAGAGAACCTGTAGTCGTGGAAGTAGTGGAGTGGGGGGGCTTTTGAATTCATCCAGACCCCGGAATTGGTGTCAGGGCAGGTTTCACTAAGATTTCTGGAGAAGCACAGAGGCCCCAAGCAACGAATTGCCTAAGGATCTTTCTAGTGGTGGCCCTCAAATTAGCTTACTGCCTGGATCACTGGGACCAGCAGGAAAAAGATGGCACACTTAGGTAATGTGACAGGAGTTTAATAAAGGAACTATATACAGAGGGGTGGGCAGGGCACAGGGATTCTACAAGTTTAGTAATTGGAGCCAGTGGTGGTGAGGGCAGAGGAAGAGAGAAAACTGTGGAGAGAGCTGCATGGCAGATCCGGAGAAGCTCAGCTGATAGTTGCAGCCAGCAAACAATGACTGCCCCCAGGAAGGGAGCTGGACAAATAAATATCCCAAGCTCTTTTTTCTCCTTCCCTCCCATCTCCTGCCCCCTGGCCAAACTCAGTCAAAAGCCAGAGGGCAAAGAAACCTGTTTGTACATTCTATACAAGTCAACCCCTCAGAGCACAAAACAAGATCGAAACAGGTGGACCCTGGACCTGGGGTAGAGGAAGGAGAGCGAAGAGAAAAGAAGCTGCACAACTCCTGTACGTTATTTAACTTTTTCAAGCAGAAGTATCAGTGAATTTAAGATGCCCTTGTACTTAACACCTACTATCTGTCAAGTGTTCCATATCAACACTTTATTTTTCATTTTTTATTTTTTTTGAGACAGAGTCTCGCTCTGACCCTCAGGCTGGAGTGCAGTGGCATGATCTCAGCTCACTGCAACCTCCTCCTGGGTTCAAGCGATTCTCCTGCCTCAGCTTCCCGAGTAGCTGGGATTACAGGTACCCACCACCACGCCTGGCTAATTTTTGTATTTTTGGGTAGAGATGGGGTTTCCCCATGTTGGCCACGCTGGTCTCAAACTGCTGACCTCAAGTGATCCGCCTGCCTCAGTCTCCCAATGTGCAGGGATTATAGGCATGAGCCACCACACCTGGCCACATGTCAACACTTTAAAACATGCTCATTTACAGATGAAAAAGCCAAGGTTCAGAGAGGTAGAGACTTGCCCAAGGCCAGAGAGCAGGTGAGCAGCAGAGTTAGGATGCAAACCTCGGTTCAACATAGAGAAAAAGGAAGGCTTTGGGTTGATACATAAAATCCTCTTTTGCATCAGTGTGAGAGAAAACATATTTATTTTATTTAAATAATTGTTTTATTAATTGAAACTACTTTCTTATGTGATCCATAATTAGGCAACTTTGGTTTTTAACAAGGGGTTTTTAATAATAAACTTACAGAAGATTTAGTGTATCCAGCACAGGAGTTGCAGAAACTATTAATTAAGAAGACTAAAAGGTTAGTATGTATCTTTAGTGTAAAAAAATTTGATTTTTTAAAAACATGAAATGTTTATTGAAAAGAAGAGTACAAGAATTAAAAATACACAATGGTTTCTCAAGCAGGCATAGATTCATACTTCTTATAAAAGGCCACCTTCCGCATCGTTCCATTCCCCTGGTCTTTTTAAAGGGAAGAAAAAATGCACATTTTCATTTTCATTTTCATTGTATTTAAAGACAAAACAGGGTGTAACACTTGAGAAAAGCAAAGTTTTCATTTATACCATAGCTGGTCTAGAAAATTAGAATTAGAAAGTAAAGATTAAAACCAAAGTGCAGCAGGTAGCATGTGTACTTTCCAGTGTGTGTCCTGAAACAGGAGTCAAAAGAAAGTTTTACTCTTGAATTAATTGAACAAAACACCACCTAGTGGTAGTGGAAAATAAATACTTTGGAAGTGAAGAGAACATTCATTTTTTGTAGAAATGTGGGGTTTGGGGCTCTAACTAAATAGCCGGGCAGGTACGATCCTCTTGCACAAAACATCATTGACTAATCTTCTTTATGCATGTATTCCAGTACAGTGTAGATAGCCAAGGGGATACGGTTTCTACTTCGAAGACTAGAAAAATATCTTTCCCAGATTTCAGATTTTTCATTTTCAGAACCAGAATATGATGATAATTTGCTTTATTGGGCCTATCAATGAGTCCTATCGTGTTCCCTTCTCTGCGAAGCCCTAGAAGTCACCTCCACCCTTCTCTAGCCTTTATCCATGTCCCCGTCTCTCTGAAAGAGATGGCTTTGCTTTTGCTTCACAGAGAAAAGGGAAATCTTCAGATGGGACCTCGCTCAACTTCCTGCCCTGGATCTGTACGCTGACATCTAGACCCATCTTCTCTCCTTCCCTCCTCTTAGGAGAGAAGAGTTTTCCTCTTCCTGTCTGATCCCAAGCCTAATGCTTCCACCAGGACCTGGGTATCACTCCTAAGCCGCCTGATGATCTTTGGCCATCTACCCATCTCTACTGTCCTGTGCCTTCCTTCTTTTCTCCCCACTGACTCATTCCCAGCTTTGTTAAAATGAGAGATAGCTACTGTTCTAAAAACAGACTAACCTCAAATTTTTTCAGTGACCCTCTAGCTTTAGCTGTATTGTCCTTTACAGCCAGCCTTCTTTAAAAAGACTGTCTACACTTGCCGTCCCCAATTCTTCATCTGTTATTCATGCCTTAACCAAATGGCATCTGGACTCTCAAGGCATCTCTGCAACATTTGCTTCAAGTGGTCTTTTACTCCTTGCTGAAGTGATTTTGTTCCTTGGCTTTTATGACATCACATGCTCTTGGTTTCCCCCACCACTCTCGCCTCCTTTGAAGTTTCCTCTTCCACCTGCCCTTTAAATGTTGGTGTGTGTTGGAGATGACTTTGACTCTCCTACATTCTCCCCGGATATTTAATCAACTCACGTGGCTTGATTCCCTGGAGGAGTCTACAACCTCTTAGTGCTTGCCATGTTACAACCACCTCAATATTGTTCAAAATGTTTAGTACATTCTTTTGAGTGTTCATTTATACTCCACCTTGTTGCAAGATGGAATTGGGGTGTAACTGTGTGCCTTCAAAATCAAGAACTATGTGGTACATATGGTGCTGAAAACTTTACATTAATTATCTCACTTAATCCTCAAAGCACACTCAAGAAGCAGGTTCTGTTTATTTCTTCTATTTTGTAAATGATAACACTGTAGAACTGGGCAAATAAATAATTTTCCCAAGGTCATACAGCGCTAGAATTCTGTAATGGTTAATGTCCTAAATTAAATTATGCAATTTGTATTCATTTACTCTACCCCTCCCACTCCAGCCGTCAAGTAGTAATCGTTTTCTAGATGCATGACCAACAGAGGAACGCTGGAAACGGTCTAGAACAAAGAAGTTATTGCCCAATTTTGACTTTCAACACGGGCTTTTTAAAGCCCATGGTAGAAAAAGGAGTATCAAGGAAGCCTTTCTAAGAACTAAGCCCTTGAATGCAATAAGAGGTTTTGCTGTACTTTCAAACACTTGAGAACTAAGCTTGGAAAATTAATCACAGAGTGTGCCATTAACCACTGAGAAGGGAAATTGCAGAATGTGACAACCAAGTCACGCTTCCTGGTTGGGGGAAGAACTCGGAGAAATTTGGGGACATGAGTATTTGGGGAAATGAGTATATGTGTGGGCCTGCTCCTTGACTTCCACTGCTTTGGGGCCAACATTCTGATGTAAGGCAGCTGTAATGACCCCCAGATATGTTTGGAGAAAGAAGTAGATGGGCTTGATTCCTGCTTTCCAGTACATGGCAAAAAAAAAAAATTGCAAACTTCCTAGAAATTTGCCGTGTTTGGAATGTTGTCAGCACTATAGGACCCCAGGAGGTGGAATAGCAGTAGATGAGAGAACTATTTAGGTGGATGTGCCCTGAGGCAGCTCATAGAGGCCTATACCTTCCAGAATGGGACAGGGAATGCAGCTAAAAAGGCTCTGGACTCCAAAGAAGGGACACAAAAGTGCTGAGAGACTTAGGAGCCCGGAAGAGTCACAGGGTCAGGATGTGGGGCCTCAGGGAACTGTGAGCTCACAACCAGACACTCAGGCAAGACTCACCAATAGCAGCGCGAAGTCTGTGTACCATGATCAAAGACCAGGTGGCTTCAGTCCCCAAGAGAGAAAGACCTCAGGGGATTCCAGCAAGGATGAGATGACAGCCCCGGGACTGAGCCATCCTTCCTTATTGCCATTATGTTATTTGAGGTTTCCACTGAGCCAATATGCCCCCTTGGAAAGGAGAGCAGATGGAGTTAAAGCAAATCCCCTGAAAGATGGAGCACTCATGCCAAAGAAACATGGCAAACTTAGCAGACGCAGGTGCTTAGGGCAGGGATTTAGGAGAGAATGAGATAAGGTTCCAGGCATAGAACTCTCAGGTCATGGAATAGTTCCCCATGTCACATGTCCTCTAGAGCTGTCTTTGTTTTTCTGCTTTGTCCCTTCGAGTGACCAGTCACTGTCACCCTAGTGGCCAATGGTCCTGAACATATTTGGAGCAGGACTTTACCACTGCTCTATGTATTATTTTTGCTTTTTCTTTCTTTTCCTTTTTGGAAGATTGAAGGGCAAGAATACTTTTTGAGTGGTAAGAAATAAAGTTGGTTTTATTAAAGTTTTAGAGCTAATTAATTTGAGACATTCACTGTGAGAGTTTGTGTTTGCAGAACATCTCTGGGTCTAATCAAACAACTCAGAGTTAAATAGAAGAAACTGATCCTTTTCTCTCAGTGTCCACTGAGTTCTGTCCTCAAATGCTATGTCCCTCTTCTAGCTCACATTCTGGGCATCCTTATTAGGTTTTTCATCAATGTAAGTCATCTGCGTGTGTATGTTCCTCAAGACCCAAAGGGGCTGAGTGGTTAGAACACTACAGAAACTGGTGTCCTGAACAGGTTGTAATGAATAGACCCTCAGGTGGTGCAGCAGACCTCATGCTTGTCAACCAACTGGAATTGCCCCCCCATTTCATTGTGCATTCAGCCCTGACTTTGTTCAGGAATCAGGCATACAAATGCTTCAGGGAATGTACCGCAACACTGCCTCAACCAGTCATTGTGATCCCAGGCCCTTTACCAGGGATTAGTTTAGTCATGGGCTAAATTCTGTCCAATAATCCATAAAGAAAGGGCTGCCAGGGAGGTCCTGGGAGTTTTGGGATGGCATCTGTATTTATTTGCTGAGGCTGCCATAACAGAGAATTACACACTGGGTGGCTTAAACAACAGAAATTTATTGTCTTATAGTTCTGAAGGCCAGAAGTCTGAAACCAAGGTGTCAGCAGGGTTGCTTCCTTCTGAGGGCCGTGAGGGAAGACTCTGTTCCAGGTTTCTCTCTTTGGCTTGGAGACTGTTGTCTTCATCTTCACATGGTGTTCTCCCTGTGCGTGTCTGTGTCCAAATTTCCTCCTTCTAGGACACCAGTCATACTGAATTAAGGCCTACCCTAATTACCTAGTTTTAACTTAATTATCTCTGTAAATGCCCTATCTCCAAATAAGGTCACATTCTGAGGTCCCATATGAATTTAAGGGGAACACAATTCAACCCAGGCAGTATCTCTTCCAGTCTTCCAATGTTGTTGAATCTGTATGTGTCAGGCTGCCCTGTCTTTTTATTGTGGCCCTGAGAGGTCCTGGAGGTCTGTCTTGTCTCTCTGACCCAAAAGTGTAGACTGATAACTGGGAAACTTGCCATCACCTTGAGAGCTCAGCTTACCCTTCCAAAGCTACATTCCATTTCATCACCCATAACTGCTCCACTTTGGAACCCTTATCTTCAAACATCCCTCTCTCTGGCCCTTAACCCATATGCTTTCCATACTTCACTTCAGTCACTCCAATCACAAGGGGCCCCTACTCATTTCTTCTCAGCCCCTCATCCTCTGTCTTCACTATCTTCTCTAACCAACTAAGATTTTACAGTGCATCACTTCTGTCACACTCTTTCCATGATTCTAAACTCATGTATCTTGTTAAACTTAGGCTGCACCTGCCTGGTAGACCCAGCCTTCATTCCATTTTCCTGCCCACCCCTTGTGCTCACAACCAGCCTGAAGAGCACAACCAGGAAATCCACATGCAAAGAAGACTGGTGCTCCTGTGAGTTCATGGACACCAATGTCAGTTTACCATCAATGACATTTTCCATCCTATTTCCTGCATTTATTTAAATCGTTCCTATTCTCTCTTTTCATGAACAAAAGACTTCCCTTGACCTAGGTTCCCTGACTGGCTACCACCCTATTTACTTCTCCCCTTTGTGGTCAAGCAGTTTTAAAGTGACTAGTTTCCACTATCTGCCACTCTCCTCCCTTTTGTTCGTTAGCTCCCTCCAGCCGGGCCTTTACCCAACCCTTCCACTGAAACTGCCATGGTTGAGATTTCCAACAACCCTCACCTTGTCAAATCTAATGAACATTTTCCTTTCTCTATTGCCCTTGGCATACTGTGAGCATTTCAAACCATGGCTTTCCCTTCTTCTTTTCACTTCCAAATCATTGTACTTCGCTTGTTTTTCTTCTACCACTCAGTCTCCTTGTCAGGCTTGTATTCTTGCATTCCCAAAGTCTCTATTCTAAGCCCCTTCTTTTTTCTACTCTAGCCACTGTCACTGGATACTTTTTGACACCAAATGGCTCCAACTATATCTACACACTGACGATTCCTGCATCTGGATTTTTCTCCTGGATCTCTCTCCTGAGCTCCAGACCCGGATGTGCAACTGCCTGGTGAACATCTCCACTTGGATGTTACCCAGGCCCCTTAGACTTATCATGCTTATCAACTGAACCCATCATCTTCCCTCAGAAAATCTGCTCTCTTTCTTGTCTGTTATCTAGGTAGATGGCATCCTACAGGGTAAAGGCCCTGGAGGCAGACTGCTTAGCCCAACTCCACTGCCTTCTAGCCAGTAAGTTTGAGCAAGTTCCTTAATTTATTCATGTCTTGGTTCCCAAATTCCTAAAATGTGAATAATAAAACTTCCTGTATCAGAGGATTGTCATGAGTTTAAATAAGAGAATACCCATAAAACGCTAAGAATAGTTCCTGGCATATATTACCTTCTCAGTAAGTTTTAGCTATTGATATCATTGCCCAAGTAAGAGTCCTGGGATTCAGCCTCGATTTCCATATCCAATGCATCACAAAATATTTTCATGTTATTTCCTTAATATCTCTTGAATATATTCATTAGAATTGAAGGGGTGTTATCGATAGAAGTGAGAGTAAATATATCTCCACTGCTACTACCTTCATTGAGGCCACAATTATCTCTCGACCTGTCACTCTAACCACTTCCTAAATGGTCTCTCATCTCCAGGAATGCACTCCTTAGGCATTTTTCCACACTGTAGCCCAAATGGTCTTTATACACACAAATATTATAAGATTTACAGCCATTCAATGTTATCTTTCTGCCTTCAGAATAAACCCACAATTCTTCAGAGAAGATTCAAGTTCCTCATGATGAGGCCTCTGCCTACTGTTTCAGAACCATCTCTTGCCGTTTTCAACTTTGCATTCTAAGCTCCGAGTATAGGTTGCAGTTTCACAAAAGCAACATATTATTTGCATACACTCTTATCTCTCATCTAAAGTCTCAGTTTGGAGGTCACTTTCCGCAGAAAGGCTTCCTTGGCCAAGCTCTTTGTATGGTTGTACAATTCTTGCACTGCACATCTTAGGGGCTGCTTCTCATAAAGACTTTGACATGCAGTTCTAAACCTGCAGAACCACTCATGGCAGCCTGTGACCTTGTGAGGACATTTTGGAAGTCTCTGATACAGTTTGAATGTATGTCTGCATCAAATCTTCTGTTCAATTGTAATCCCCAGTGTTGAATTGTAATCCCCAATATTGGAGATGGGGCCTGGTGGGAGATGTTTGGATCATGCGGGCAGATTCCTCGTGAATGGCTTAGTACCATCCTCTTGGTGATAAGTGAGTTCAGGCAAGATCTGGTTGTTTAAAAGTGGGCTGGGCGCAGTGACTCACGCTTGTAATTTCAGAACTTTGGGAGGCAGAGGTGGGCAGATCGCTTGAGTTCAGAAGTTTGAGACCAGCCTGGGTAAGGTGATGAAACCCCGTCTCTACTAAAAATACAAAAATCAGCCAAGCGTGGTGGCATGCGCCTGTAATCCCAGCTACTTGGGAGATTGAGGAGGGAGGATTGCTTGATCCCAGGAAATCAAGGCTGCAGTGAGCAGAGGTCGTGCCATTGCCCTCCAGCCTGGGTGACAAAGAGAGACCTTGTCTCAAAAAAAAAAAAATCTGTGTGGCACCTCCCACTCTTTCTCTCTTGCTCCTTCTGGCCATGTGACATACTTGCTTCCTCTTCAGCTTCCCCCATGAGTGAAAGCTCCTTGAAGCCTTCCCAGAAGCTGAGCAGAAGCTGGCACCATACTTGTCCAGCCTGTAGAACCATGAGCCAGTTAAACCTCTTTTCTTTGTAAATTACGCAGCCTCAGACATCTCTTCATAGCAATGCAGGAACAGCCCTACACAGTCTCTCCATGGGTTCCTATGGCACCCTGAGTGTATTTCCATCTTCTCACACTATTTTAATTGTCTTTTTTTCCATTAAACAGTAAACTCTATGAGGGCATGGATTATTTCTGCTAACTTTTCTCTATATTAGAGAAGTTATATATATAATTTTATTATCTATTATTGATATGTATATATCTTTATTATCTGTCTTTCTGCAGACCTAACACACAGTATGTTCTCAATGAATATGTACTGAATGGAATGAATGAATCTAACTAGAATGTGAATACTTCATTAAAAAAAACTAGATACCTTGCAGCTCAGTAATATGCAATTCTATTTAGTTTTACATAGTGATTATGAATATCCATCTTTAGGAGTTGAAATATTGGTTTTCAGAGCTGGAAAAAACACATAATAACTTCTTCAGCTGGCTCTTTCTGTTGGGAGCACATCATTCCTGCAGAGCTGACCCTCTTTGTAAATCAGATCCTGAGTGATGGGTTCATGGTTAGCTTCTGCTAACAGTTTTTCAGTAGAGTCTATGCATCAGGAGATACATGGTTATCTCCTCATGGTTTTTGGTTTTTTACATATCCTGCCATTCTCTCTCTGCCCAAGTAGTTAACAGGGATGTTTCCCTTCCATCAGCCCTGCATGATACAAGGATGCACCCCCACCCCAGATATGTACTGCTCTCATAGTGAAGCCTTACTGTCCTTCATAAATCAACAATTTTTGATTTTCTCCCCAAAGTGAAAATGAATCTTGAATAAAACTTGTATTCTTTTTATGCTCCAAAATTACACTACCAACTACACAGCACATAATTCTGGTCAGATACAAATGTAAGATGTCAGTGTCCGTGCTTATGAAACTTCACACTGGCCTCAGACCCTCTACTATGCTGGTGCCAGAATGATATCTGATCATGTCACTTTCCTGCTTAAAATTATTTAATATACCTATCAAGATGTATCCACTCAATTTTCTTAATAAGTCAGGATCATCATTATAATTATCCTTTTTATGTACTAATATATGTTTTTATGTAGTAATATAGAGTTACCTTTATTGAACTTGGATGTATAGAAACTTTAACTATCTGGAATATGAGAAAGGAGTAGACATCTGTGCAGCCATAAAGAGTGGAATGTACTATAACCAGAAGCCTGGTTAGTAAGTCAATACCAGATGTAGACCAGTGATTAGAAGGGAAGAACATGACTGATACAGTCAGACACACTCTAAGCAATAGGAAGACATTTTATAAACTAAAAAGAAGTAGAAGAAGAGAAAGAGAGAGAATGAATCTGACTGCATGAGGAAAGAAGGGATATGGAAAAACAATAAAAAGGAGACATAGGAATTTAAGCAGCAGAAGAATTTGGGGCCACTTAGTCACCACGATAAGCCACTTTACACCTTTCAATAGACCAAGAGATCGTTCACTGCATTATAGTTCAGTATAACTCTTGATGTTTCCAGTGGCAAATTTGGACCATGAACAGTTTGATGATGCTCAATACATTTGGTTTATGATGTTTTAAAAAGAGCATACAAAATCCCAGAAAAGGCCTGGCACAGTGGCTCACGCCTGTAATCCCAGAACTTTGGGAGGCCGAGGTGGGCAGATCACCTGAGGTCAAGAGTTCGAGAGCAGCCTGACCAACATGGAGAAACCCCGTCTCTAGTAAAAATACAAAATTAGCCGTGCTTGGTGGCGCCTGTAATTCCAGTACCTGTAATTCCAGCTACTTGGGAGGCTGAGGCAGGAGAATCATTTGAACCCAGGAGGCGGAGGTTGCAGGTGAGCCAAGATCATGCCATTGCACAGCAGCCTGGGCAACAAAAGCAAAACTCCATCTCAAAAAAAAAAAAAAAAAATCTTAGAAGAATAGCTATTCAGTGTAGAAGCCACGGGTTACAAGTTGGGGTTGGGGGGCGGTTGCTACTGATAGCTGGTAGGTAGAAGTCAGGGATGCTGCTAAACATTGTACAGTGCCCCCTTCCCCTGGCAAATAATTATCCATCCCAATAGTGCTGAAGTTGAGAAAAGCCTGGCCTAAAGTGTCTTGGCTCCTTTTAAAAAAAATCTTCGTTCGGCATGAATAGAGGTTGGTAGAGATTTGGGAGTAGTGGTATATAGCATTGGGGAAAAGTCACAGGATCTAAATTTCTGTTAGATACCATATTTTATAAACCAACAATGTAAAGTCATTAAAGGAATTTTCCCTACCTCAGGATCGTTTCAGCTTCCATATTAAGCAGCTTAATTTATACTTTACAGACTTTTTTCCTTAGTGTAAGAACGATGAGATTTATTACACAGCCAAAATGGTGACACTCTTGTCAGAATAACTTTTTCTAAAGCAACCTCTTGCCTTTTCTGACAAAGCAGAAGACAGTGCTCTAGGCTACCCAAATCTCATTTTACTAGGTAACCTGCTACTCATCACATCTTCACCCCTTTGTTAGGGTAGTTGGGGTTATACGTAATACGCTTCATGCATTTCTGTCAAATATTGATCGTGCCTTTGGCATGCTAAAGCTAGCAGACTCTTTCAGGGCTCAGACCAGACAATTGCTTTATTTGAAGGGCATGTTGAGTAAAGAGGACCCATTCTGCAAAAAAGACTTTCTTCCCTGAGCCAGTTGAATATCTACCCAATGGGGAAGGATGGAGGGGAAGAGGCATGGGGATGAATGTATCTCACAAATTTTGCAAATATTTCAATGTGGAATAACAAAATATTACGAATAATATGTCAGGGTGTACACACTCTGTGACATTCGGAGTAACATGCCCCCAAGATATTACGAATAATAGCACATCATGTACACCATTTGTGACATGAGGAGTAACATCTTTTTAGGATATTACGAATAATATCACAAGTTGTACACACCCTGTGACATTAGGAGTAATTATCCCCATAAGATATTATGAATAATATCACAGGGAGTAAAACCCCTGTGATATTAGGAGTAACATCCCAGTATGATATTATGAATAATATAACAGGGTATACACCCATTGTGACATTAGTAGTAACATTCCCCTAGGATATTATGAATAATATCACAGGGTGGACACCCTCTGTGACATTAGGGGTAACATTTTTTAGGGTATTACAAATAATATCACAGTGTGTATACTCCTTGTAATATTAGGAGTAACATCCCCCTAGGATGTTGTGAATAATATCTCAGGGTGTACACATTAGGAGTAACATCCCCTTAGGATATTACCAAAAATATCACAGGATGTACATCCACTGTGACATTAGAAGTAACATCCCCCTTGGATATTACAAATAACATCACAGTGTGTACACTCACTGTGATATTAGGAGTAATATCTTCCTAGAATATTACAAATAATATCACAGTGGGTGTACACACATGGTGTTAGAAGTAGTATCTCCCTAAGATATCATGAAAAATGTCACAGGGTGTACACCCACTGTGATATTAGAAGTAATTACTACTTAAGATATTAGGAATAATAGGCCGGGCACAGTGGCTCATGCCTGTAATCCCAGCACTTTGGGAGGCTGAGGCGGGCAGATCACGAGGTCAGGAGATCGAGACCATCCTGGCTAACATGTGAAACCCTGTCTCTACTAAAAATACAAAAAATTAGCCGGGCGTGGTGGTGGGTGCCTGTAGTCCCAGCTACTTGGGAGGCTGAGGCAGGAGAATGGTGTCAACCCAGGAGGCGGAGCTTGCAGTGAGCGGAGATCCCTCCACTGCACTCCAGCCTGGGCAACAGAGTGAGACTCTGTCTCAAAAAAAAAAAAAAAAGATATTAGGAATAATATCACAGTGGGTGTACATAGAGATAGGGGTAGAAAGTTTATTCAATGAAATAATAACAGAGAACTTCCCAAACTTATAGAAGTAACATCCCACTAGGATATTACAAATAAAATCGCAGGGGGTATACACACATGATGTACGCCCCCTGTGACATTAGGAGTAACATTCCCTTAGGGTATTATGAATAATATCACATGGTTTACACCCCCTGTGACATTAGGAGTAACATCCCCTTAGGATTATGAATATCCTAAGGAATATCCTAAGAAAGATATCAATATCGAAGTACAAAAAGGTTATAGAACACCAAGCAGATTTAACCCAAAGAAGACCACCTCAAGGCATTTAATAATCAAACTCCTGCTTCCTTTTGGCTGGAGCTGCTATCTTCCAGTAATTCACCAAAGTGACAAAAACAAAAGGAAAGAAGAGAGGCACCCAATATATGTCGGTCTTTTAGAAAACATGGAGTTGTTCTTTTGGCCATGAATATGCAAATCTGTAAGGAAGATGATATTGTAGACATCCAGGAAATGGGTACTGTTCAAAAAGGAATGCCCCACAAGTGTTATCATGGAAAAACTGGAAGAGTCTATGATGTTACCCAGCAGGCTGTTGAAATTGTTGTAAACAAACAATTTAGGGCAAGATTCTTGCCAAGAGAATTAATGTTTGTATGGAGCACATTTAGCACTCTAAGAGATGAGATAGCTTCCTGAAATGTATGAAGGAAAATGATCAGATAAAGAACGAAGCCAAAGAGAAAGGTACTTGGTTCAACTGAAGTGCCAACCTGCTTCACCCAGAGAAGCACACTTCCTCAGGAAGGAGCCTGAGCTGCTGGAACTTATTCCTTATGAATTCGTGGCATAATAGGTGCTAAAAAAAATAAATAAAAGACCTCTGGACTGTAAAAATGTTTCACTTCATTGAATAGAAATTTGGTGTCCCCTTCCCCCAGAAAATATTTAAAGCAAATTTTAATTGTGTCCTAATTCATTACGTAACGTCTTTATTATTCAAATTTAATGTTTTTCTTGCTGAAAAATGTGAGATGGCTTATTGTGCAAAAAATTACTCAATTTGTTAGAAAGTGGCCAGATATTATTTATGAAATATTTGTATTGATTTGAAGATAGTTCCTGTAAATCATCATGGAAGAAATAAAATAATTTAAAAAAATACTCAACCTCCCAAAAATCAAGAATAAAGAAAGGATCCCAAAAGCAGCAAGAGAAAAGAAACAAATGAAATGCGGGGGAGTTCCAATATGTCCAGCAGCAGACTTTTCAGTGGAAAGCTTACAGGCCAGGAGCGAGTACATGAAATATTGAAAGTGCTGAAGGAAAAAATGCTTTTACCCTAGAATAGTATATCCAGCGAAAATATTCTTCAACCATGAAGGAAAAGTAAAGACTTTCCCACAGAAACAAAAGCCGAAGGACTTCAACACCAGACCTGTCCTACAGGGTTTGCTAAAGGAAGTTCTATCAGAAAGAAAGGGACGTTAACGAGCAATGAGAAATCATCTGGAGGCACAAAACTTGCTGATGATAATAATTACACAGAAAAAACACAGAATATTATAATGCTGTAACTGTGGTACGTAAACTATTCTTGATATTTTAAATAGGAAAACTAAAAGACGAACCAGTCAAAAATAATAACTACAACAACTTTTCAAGACAAGCAATACAATAAAATATAAGTAGAAACAACAAAAAGTTGAAAATCAGGGGAATGAGGTTAAGGTATAGCATTTTCATTAGTTTCTTTGCTCCTGTTTGTTTATGCAAACAGTGTTAAGTTGATATCAGCTTTAAATAGTGGTTTATAAGATAGTATTTGCAAGCCTCATCATAACCTCAAATAAAAAACCATACAGTAGAGGTGAGTGGATCACCTGAGGTCAGGAGTTCGAGACAAGCCTGGCCAACATGGTGAAACCCCATCTTTACTAAAAGTACAAAAATTAGCTGGGCATGATGGTGTGGGTTTGTAATTCCAGCTACATGGGGGACTGAGGCAGGAGAAACCCTTGAACCTGAGAGGCAGAGGTTGCAGTGAGCTGAGAATGCTCTATTGCCTTCAGCCCGGGTGACAGAGCAAGACTCTGTCTAAAAACAAACAAACAAACAAACAAATATAGTAGGTATACAAAAAAAGAAAAGCAAGAAATTAAATCATACCACCAGAGAAAATCAGCTTCACTAAAAGGAAGACAGGAAGGAAGAAAAAAAGGAAGACAAGATCACAAAACAACCGGAAACCAAATAACAAAATTGCAGGACTAAGTCCTTACTTTATCAATAATAACATTGAATGTAAACTGACTAAACTCTCTGTATTAGTCCGTTTTCGGTTGCTATAAAAAAATATCTGGGCCGGGCGCGGTGGCTCACGCTTGTAATCCCAGCACTTTGGGAGGCCGAGGCGGGCGGATCATGAGGTCAGGAGATCGAGACCACGGTGAAACCCCGTCTCTACTAAAAATACAAAAAATTAGCCGGGCGTGGTGGCGGGCGCCTGTAGTCCCAGCTACTCGGAAAGGCTGAGGCAGGAGAATGGCATGAACCCGGGAGGCGGAGCTTGCAGTGAGCCGAGATTGCGCCACTGCACTCCAGCCTGGGCGACAGAGCGAGACTCTGTCTCAAAAAAAAAAAAAAGAAATATCTGAGACTGGGTAATTTATAAAGGAAAGAGGTTTAATTGGCTCACAGTTATGCATGGCTAGGAGGCCTCAGGAAACTTACAGTCATGGCAGAAGGGAAAGTAGGTGTGTCTTACATGGTAGCAGGCGAGAGAGACAGCATGTGAAGGAGGAACCATCAAACACTTATAAAACCATCAAATCTTGTGAGAACTCACTCAGTGTCATGAGAACAGCATGGGAGAAACAGACCCCATGATCCAATAACCTCCCACCAGGTCCCTCCCTCAACACATGGGGATTATAGGAATTACAACTAGAGATGAGATTTGGGTGGGGACACAGAGTCAAACCATATCATTCTCCAATCAAAAGACATATAGTAGCTGAATGGATGAAAAAATAAAACCCAGTGATCTGTTGCCTACAAGAAACACACTTCACCTGTAAAGACACACATAGACTGAAAGATAAGGAGATGGAAAAAGATATTCCATGCCAATGGAAACCAAAAAAGAACAGAAGTAACTATATTTACATCAGACAAGATAAATCCCAAGATAAAAGCTATAACAAGAGGCAAAGAAGGTCACTACCTAATGATAAAGGGGTCAACTCAGCAAGAGGATATGACTATTGTAACTATAGATGCACCCAATATTGGAGCACCCAAATACATGAAGCAAATATTACCAGAGCTAAAGAGAGAGAGAGATCTCAATACAATAATAGCTGGAGACTTCAACACCACACTTTCAGCATTGAACAAAACTTCCAGACAGAAAATCAACAAAGAAACATTGGACTTAATCTGCACTGTTGAGCAAACTGACTTAGTAGATATTTACAGAACATTTCATCCAATGGCTGCAGTACACATTCCTTTCCTCAGCACATGGATCATTCTCAAGAATAGACCATATGTAGGTCACAAAACAAGTCCAAAAACATTTCTCCCAAAATTGAAATAATATCAAGCATCTTCTCTGACCACAGTGGAATAAAACTAGAAATCAATAATAAGAGGATACTAGGCCTCGGGAAACCGAGGTGGGTGGACCACTTGAGCCCTGGGGTTCAAGACCAGCCCGGGCAACATGGCGAAACCCCATCTCTACTAAAAATACAACAAATTAGCTGTGCACGGCGGCACATGCCAGTATTCTCAGCTACTCGGGAGGCTGAGGTGGATCACCTGAGCCTGGAATTTGAAGCTGCAATGAGCTGAAATTGTGCCACTACACTCCAGCCTGGGTGACAGGAGTAAGACCCTATCTCAAAAAACAAAAAGAGGAATTTTTGAAACTATACAAATATGTGGAAACTAAACAATATGCTCCTGAATGACTACTGGGTCAATGAAGAAATTAAGAAGAAAATTGAAAAATTTCTTGAAACAAATGACAATGGAAGCATAACACGTCAAACCCTATGGGATACAGTGATACAGTGAAAGCAGTACTAAGAGGGAAGTTTATACCTGTAAGTGCCCACGTCAAAAAAGAAGAAAAACTTCAAATAAACCACCTAATAATGTCTTTAAAAGAAATAGAAAAGCAAGAGCAAACCAAACCCAAAATTAGTAGAAGAAATAATAAAGATTAGAGCAGAATAAATGAAATTGAAATGAACAAAATATACAAAAGATCAATGAAACAAAAAGTTGTTTTTTTTTAAGTTAAAGAAAATTGACAAACCTCTAGCCAAACTAAGAAAAACAGAGAGAAGACTGAAATAAATAAAACTGGAGATGAAACAGGAGACATTGCAACTGACACCACAGAAATTCAAAGGATCATTAGTGGCTACTATGAGCAACTATATGCCAATAAATTGGAAAATGTACAAGAAATGGACAAATTTCTAGACACATACAACCTACCAAGATTGAACCATGAAGAAATCCAAAACCTGAACAGGTCAATAACAAGTAATGAGAGCAAAGCCATAATAAAGAGGCTTCCAGCAAAGAAAAGCCCAGAACCCAAGGCTTCACTGCTGAGTTCTACCAAACATTTGAAGAAGAACTAACACCAATCTTACTGCAATTAATCTGAAAAATAGAGGAGGAGGGAATACTTCCAAATTTATTCTATGAGGCCAGTATTACTCTGATACCAAAATCAGACAAAGACATATCAAAAAAAGAAAACTACACGCCGATATCTCTGATGAATATTGAGGCGAAAATCCTCAACAAAATAATAGAAAATACAATTCAAGAATACATTAAAAACATAATTCATCACGACCATGTGGGCTTTATCTGAGGGATGCAAGGTTGGCTCAACATGTACAAATCAAACAATGTGATACATCATATTAATAGAATGAAAGACAAAAAACATATGATTATTTCAATTGATGCTGAAAAAGCATTTGATAAAAAGTCAACACCCCTTCATGATTAAAACAAATAAACAAAAAAAGCTCTTGAAAAACTGGGTATAGAAAGAACATACCTGCTGAGTGCAATGGCTAATACCTGTGATCCCAGGACTTTGAAAGTCCAGGGTAGGCAGATTGCTTGGGCCCAGAAATTCGTGACCAGCTTGGGCAACATGACAAGACCTTCTCTACAAAAAATACAAAAAATTAGCCAGGTGTTATGGCACATGCCTTTGGTCCCAGCTACTTGGGAGGCTGAGGCAGGAGGATCACCTGAGCCTGGGAGGTTAAGGCTGCTGTGAGCCATGATCACACCACTGCACTCCAGCCTAAGACCCTGTCTCAAAAAAACACACACAAAAAAAGAAGGAGCATACCTCAACATAATAAAAGCAATGTGCAACAGACTTACGGCCAGTATCATACTGAATGGAGAAAAACTGGAAGACTTTCTCAAAGATCTGTAACATGACAAGGATATCCACTGTCACCACTGTTATTCAACATAGTACTGGAAGTCCTAGCTGGAGCAATCAGACAAGAGAAAGAAAGAAAGGGCATCCAAATTGGAAAGGAAGAAGTCAAATTATCCTTGTTTGCAGATATAATCTTATGTTTGGAAAAACCTAAGATTCCACTAAAAAACCTTTCAGAATTGATAAATTCAGTAAAGTTGCAGGATACAAAATCAGCATACAAAAATCAGTAGCATATTTATATGCCAACAGTGAACAATCTGAAAAAGAAATCAAGAAAGTAATCCCATTTACAGCCAGGCACGGTGGCTCATACCTGTAATCCCAGCACTTTGGGAGGCCAAGGCGGGAGTATCATTTGAGGTCAGGAGTTCGAGACCAGCCTGGCCAACATAAGGAAACCCCGTCTCTACTAAAAATACAAAATTAACCAGATGTGGTGGCGCATGCCTGTAATTCCACCTACTCGGAGGCTGAGGCAGGAGAATCGCTTGAACCCGGGAGGCGGAGGTTGTGGGTGAGCCGAGATCTCGCCATTGCACTCCAACTCCGTCTCAAAAAAAAAAAAAAAAAAAAAAAAAAATGTCCTCAACATCATTGATCATCAGAGAAATGCAAATCAGAACTATAATGAGATATCATTTTACCCCAGTTAAAATGGCTTTTATCCAAATGACTGCAATAAATGCTGGTGAGGATGTAGAGAAAAGGGAATTCTTGTACACTGTCGGGGGTAGTAAACTAGTACAACCACTATGGAGAACAGTTTGGAGGTTCCTCAAAAACTAAAAATAAAACTACCATATGATCCAGCAATCCAAATCCTATGTATATACCTAAAAGAAAGGAAATCAGTATGTCAAAGAGATATCTGCAGTCCCATGTTTATTGCAGCACTATTCACAATAGCCAAGATTTGAAAGCCACCTAAGTGTACATCAGCAGATAAATGGATAAAGAAAATGTGGTACCTATACACAATGGAGTACTATTCAGCCAGAAAAAAGAACAAGATCCTGTCATGTGCAACAACATGGATGGAACTCCAGGCACAGAAAGACAAATATCACATGTTTTCACTTATCCATGGAAGCTAAAAGTCAAAACAATTGAACTCATGAAGGTAGAGAGTAGAAGGATAGTTACCAGAGGTTGGAAAGGATAGTAGGGGGAAGTGGGGATGGTTATTGGGTACAAAAAAATAGTTAGAAAGAATGAATAAGACCTAGTATTTGATGGCACAACAGGATGACTATAGTAAAAAATAATTTAAATGTACATTTTTAAATAATTAAGAGAGTATAATCAGACTGTTTGACACACAAAGAATAAATGCTTGAGGTGATGGACACCCCATTTATCTTGATGTGATTATTTCATATTGCATGCCTGTATCAAAATACCTTATATAACCCATAAATATTAATATCTACTATGTACCCACAAAAATTAAAAATAATAATTTTGTTTTAGAAAAAGATGGATTAAAGAGTTAAATGTTAAGACCTCAAACTATAAAAATCCTAGAAGAAAACCTAGGAAATACCCTCCTAGGCATCAGCCTAGACAATTTATAACTAAGTCCTCAAAAGCAATTGCAACAAAAGCAAAAATTGACAAGTGAGACCTAATTAAATTTAAGAGCTTCCACACAGCAAAAGAAACTACTAATAGAGTAAACAGACAACCTACAGAATAGGAGATAAAATATTTGCAAACTATGCATCCAGCAAAGGGCTAATATCCAGATTCTATAAGGAACTTAATGCAACAAGAGTAAAACAAGTAACTGAATTAAAAAGTGAGCAAGGGACATGAACAAACACTTTTGAAAAGAAGATATACAAGGGGCCAAAGTAATCTGAGCTATTCTAATGATTGACAGTAAAAGCATTACTGAAAAGAAAAGGATACTTATTGCCATCTAATTCAAGTGCTTCTGATCCAGCTGCCATGTCTGCTTTTGTGTATCTCAGACAGAGACCAAAAACAGAAAAACACGGGCTTAGAGTCTGGTTTAGCCTACAGTTGAGAAGAAAAGCTAGAATTTGGGACAAAGAACTAAGAAGACATGCCATGCAGGAATTTTTAGGACGTTCCAGGAGCTGTAATCCAAAGAGTTTGCAGCTAGGAAGCTGCCACTACTTCACCTGCCCTTGGACACTGGCCCTACCCACTACCCACTAGACTCTGCACTGTTAGCCCTGTGAATAATTTTTTTCTTTTCTTTTCTTTTCTTTTTTCTTTTTTCTTTGAGATGGAGTCTTGCTTTGTCACCCGGGCTGGAGTACAGTGGTGCGGTCTTGGCTCACTGCAACCTCTGCCTCCTGGATTCAAGCAATTCTCTGCCTCAGCCTCCCAAGTAGCTGGGATTACAGGCACCCGCCGCCACACCCGGCTAATTTTTGCATTTTTAGTAGAGATGGGGTTTCACCATCTTGGCCAGGCTGGTTTTGAACTCCTGACCTTGTGATCAACCCACCTCAGGCTCCCAAAGCGCTGGGATTACAGGCATGACCCACTGCACCGGGCCAGTGAACAATTTCTTAATGATGCCTTGATCTTTGCGTTATTGCTCAGGAGTTAAAGCTGCAAGTGGCAGCATCTGATTGGCTGAGCTCAGCCCCCAAGCTCCTCATGCTAACTCCTCAGGGATGGAGAAATCGGTACCCTCCTCTTGAAATTCTGTAGTGAGAGGGAGGCCTTTTCTCACCAAGATTTATGCAATAGAAGACTCACCCAACAGAGAAATAAAGTTTGGATGCTCAGTAGCCAAGGGAACTAACAAACATCCACCATAGTGAAATATGAAATTGAAGCATCGGAAGCTAAAACCCAAAATGCCTAGAACTGCTTTTCAGGTTGAAATGGTCTAGGAAATTTAGGGACACTTCACTGATTCAGATAGGAACAATTTCAAATTTATTTACATTTCAACTGAGCAGGGCAGGACTGGGAAATACCTTATAGGGGGTACTTCCATGAAAAAAAGTCACATTTCACATAAGGAGCCTAGGAAAAGCAGAAGCAACTCTGAGGACTCAGGAGCTGGCTGGGAGGAGCAGCCAGGCAGCTGTGCACATGGGCACAGTATAGTTAGGACTCTGGGTCCACCTGCTGGCGCAGTTTTTCTTCAACTTTTCTTTCACTGTGGATGGCCCCCATTTCCCAGCAGTGTGGCAATGAGCAAAAAATACAAGCCTAATGTGAGTTCCCTGCATGACAGTGAAAGAGGGGGTGATTAATCAAGAAGACAATTCTTCATGGGTCGGGATGGGGACCTGGCAGCTCTGGGAGTGCTTTTCATTTAGGGACACACAAAACACTTCAGCACTGAGGAACAGAATTTCTGTGATTCTGAGACTGGATGCACAATTGACACCAGGGCTCTTAGGGGTCTCCACCTCATCCTTAGGGCCAAGACAGCAGACAGACACCTGCTAAAGCTGTGGCCCTGTGAAGCCCTTCTTGGCCCATGTGTCATCCTTCCTCCCTCTTTCCCACAACCCTCTTCTACGGACTTTGTCAGCAGAGAGGCTGCCTGGGCAGCTCTGCTGTCCTTGCTGTGTCTCTCATGGCCTTTGACCACAGTTTCTCTCTTGCCCAACACTTGTATGTACCACCTGATTGGTTGCATTTTATCACTGCTTCCTAGGTTTCTCATGCTTTCCTTCTCCAGTTTAAAAGTTGAGCACTTTTTTCTACCTGCCCCTTTTGGTTTCATGTTAGGGTTTCCTGTGGCTGTGCCCCACAACTCAGAGATGTACCCAGGATGATGTCAAACAAGTTGAGGTTATTGCTTGGAGACTGACTTACTGCTAAACAATGTCAATAAATGTCTTTGGGGTTGCTACACACAGATGTCCTTGGCTGTCAGTATCATGGAATCTCTCATTATGGCAGTGATGCTATGGGCAAGGCCCCCCTAGATCTCACCACCTTTATTCAAGAGACAAGCTGAACCCAACCAACTTTCTTAGAAATATAATTTAGCAGTGTTTTTTTTTAATTAGGTTTAATTAAATTCAGTAAAATGTATGTATCTTAAGTGTAAAGCTCAGAGAATTTTTATGGACATGTGTCCCCATATACCCAGATCCAGGTATACACACGTAAATGAAGTTTGACAGCGTGAGTCAATTAGAGCTAATTTCTACATTTAGGGGGAAAACACCTAAGACAGTGATTCTCAAACTTTCATGTGCTTCTGGATCACCTAGAGGGCTTATTAAAACACAGATTGCTATTCCCAGGTAATATTAATGCTGCTGGTTCAGGAACCACACTTAGGGAATCCCAGGGCTCAGGACTGCTAGGAAGCGCTAAACTGTCTCCAATTCATAGTCATGCAAAGAAGGAAACCCCATTAGCAAAATAATTTTATTTATTAATTTTTCTTTTTAAAATATGCAATGTGTCATGAATTTGTGTGTCATCCTTCCATAGGGGCCATGCTAATCTTCTTTGTATTGTTCCAATTTTTTAGTATATGTGCTGCCCAAGAGAACACAATTTTAGTAAAAATGAATTGGCCATATACTTAGCTGAGGATCTTTACATGCTAGCCTTCTATTTTCTGACCCAGAATTTTCTGAGTGGGTCTTGGTTGCCAGCAAAGGAGTCCACAAAGTTATAAGCATAGATTGCCTCAGAACAATGCCCTTTTGAGACTACTTTCCAATGAATTAATCAGTGCTGAGTACCTGAAGAGCTTGAAAGGATCAATATGCTTTTAAAGCCCGGAAGACTCATCATACCCTTTTAACAGTCAGAGCAGGGGTATTGGTAAATTGCTCTGAGATCCTCAGAGGGAGATTAACCAGCCAGCACTTATTGTTAGGGCATTTAAAGCATTTTATTTTAAGTAATACATTTAATAAATGTAAAACTAGCCACCTAAAATATGTACTTTTTTGTTTTATATTCATTCTGTGAACATAGAAAGCTTCATAATTTTCCAGATTTTCCTACCATGATCATATATTGCTCTTATAATCAGAAAAAACAAACCGCAAAACAAACAAAAAAAATAATCCAGGGCAACTCACCCCTCTTGCTGCCTCTATTTAGTTAAACAAGGTGTATTTAATGAAGATTTTCTATATTGCAAGATATTTACTCTTTTTTTTTTGAGATGGAGTCTCACTCTGTCACCCAGGCTGGGGTGCAATGGCATGATCTCAGCTCACTGCAACCTCCTTCTCCCAGGTTCAAGCGATTCTCCTGTGTCAGCCTCCCGAGTAGCTGAGATTATAGGTGCCGGCCACCACACCTGGCTATTTTTTGTATTTTTAGAGACAGGGTTTCACCATGTTGGCCAGGCTGGTCTTGAACTCCTGACCTCAGGTGATCTTTGCATCTCGGCCTCTCAAAATGCTGGGACTATGGGCATAAGCCACTGCGCACAACCTGATATTCACCTTTTTTTCCCTACAAACACACATGTACATCAAAGATTCCATGGGCTGTTTTTCACTACTATTTAAATCTACAATGTACAAGAAATAAGATTTTTTGAACAATAGCCTTTTAATGTATCATCTTATATGTATATTGTTTCTTTTTAAAAAAGTAGCATTAGAGGTGGGGCAGCTTTTGAGAACAAAGTTTTTTTTTAAAGAAAAAGTAAGCCATTTTCACTGTGGAGCAAATAAACAGGAATTCGGATCCCCCTGATTTGTTTTAATTTCTTTGTGTTTACTTAGCGTGGGCTCATCTAGCCAGTGGTTGTTCTGTGAGCAAATAGTCTGGCAACACTTTCTTTAGAAAGAAAATGCACTTGCAGATGGATTTGCACCGTCTACTCTGTCTCCTATGCCTCCAAGGCTGACGGCAAGTGACCAAAATGAAAAACTATGACCCAGTGGTTTCACAAGTCTTCATCTTACACAGGGCGGGACCACGGCTTCTTCCACATCTTTCCATGGCTATGGCCACAGGCATCAGCAATATGGAAAGTAGACTCAACTTTGACCACATGGGCACAATCCTGAAAGTGAGACCAGTTGGGAACAATCTGTCCCGGGAGGCAGTCATGCCTCTTTCCATTCCTATGGAACTTCAGGGCAAAAGCCAACAGGCAGCTGCTTCTACTTTTTAAAAACTGCAATTCATCCGTCTAGTGTTTGGTTATCCTCCTTTAAACCTAAACAAAAATCTCAAAAAAGAGTCATGTGTTTTTAGAATAGGAAGTGAAATAGAGTAGTCCTGAATGATCCACCTGTCTCCCATTTAGAATTCCTTGTTCATGTGTCCCTGAAATGACATTTACCTGGCTCCTCTTGGGGCCAGTGGATTGTGGCCCTCCAGGCAGCGGCCACTGGGAAAGAGCATGTCTCCCACTGGGCTGGAGTCTGCACCAGGCCTTAACTCCCAGGGCTTCAGGAGCAAGTCAGAAGAAGTCCCATCCTTCTTCTACAGGATGGTACTTCTGGTATCTGAAGACTGTTATTTCATCTGCTTTGCATCTTGTGTTATTTCAGAACAAGCCTTTTAAAGGCTCTCAACTGTTCTTCAAATTACGTGGTTGTCTCTCTTCTCATCCTCCTCCAGGGCTTTCCAGCCCATCGAAGTGCTGAGTACATACTCTATTTTGATGGGCGCTGAGGAGACAACTCAAAAATTATAATCTTCCATAATTAAGACACACTACTTTAGCGATGGAGTCTCATCTTTGAAAGTTTTATGATAGCCTTGCCATTTTACCAGCTCAAAATGAACTTGACATCAGCTAATCTCATGTCAACTTCCTAACTCAGGGTCTTTAAAAATTTTTTTTATTTTTTCATATTTTCTTTTTTCAAAGCAAGATATGGAGTGGGAAGACTTGGAGTCCCTAATCCATGAACTTCCGTTAAACTGTCTTATGTCCAGGCATTTGAGCCTGAATATAAGACTTTATATTTGCCTGGTTAAATGGTGAAGAAAAAAACTGCTTCTCAGGGAAGTTAGGCATTTCATGTAGTAACTGAGTAACTGAGGTTTTAGCATATCATTCATTGATGGCATATCAACACCTTTTCCATCTCAACTCTATCATTCAAAAATTATTAGCATGGGCCAGGCACGGTGGCTCATGTCTGTAATCCCAGCACTTTGGGAGGCCGAGGCAGGCAGATCACCTAAGGTCTGGAGTTCGAGACCAGCCTGACCAACATGGAGAAACCCCATCTCTACTAAAAGTACAAAATTACCCTGGCGTGGTGGCACATGCCTGTAATCCCAGCTACTCTGGAGGCTGAGGCAGGAGAATCGCTTGAACCCGGGAGGCGGAGGTTGTGGTGAGCCGAGATTGTGCCATTGCACTCCAGCCTGGGCAGCAAGAGTGAAACTCTGTCTCAAAAAAAAAAAAAAAATTATTAGCATGAAAATAAAACAAAAATAAAAAAAACTTGCATGTGTCAGGCATTGTTTAAGTGTTTTTTGTAAATTAACTCATGTAATCCTCTTAACAACTTTATAAGACAGGTGTTATCATCAATATTTTAAGACTGAAGAAGCTGAGACACATAGAAGTTAATTACATGCCCAAAGTCACACAGGTAATATAATAAATGAAAGAGCTAGGATTCAAACCCAGCAGTCTGACTCCAGAAGAGGTGTGCTTAAGCACTATGCCTCTCAAAGCAAACCTTCCAGTTTTTTGTCATCTGTAGATTCGATTAAAGTGTCTTTTATTTATTTATTTAATTTATTTATTTATTTATTTATTTATTCGAGATAGGGCCTCACTCTGTAGCCCAGGCTGCAGTGCAGTGGCGTGATCTCTACTCACTGCACTCTCAACCTCCTAGGCTCAAGCAATCCTCCCACCTCAGTTTCCTGAGTAGCTGGGACCACAGATGCACGCCACCATGCCCCCAGTAAATTTTTGAAGTTTTTGCAGACATGGGGTTTCACTGTGTTGCCCAAGCTGGTTTCAAACTCCTGGACTCAAGCGATCCGCCTGCCTCAGCATCCCAAAGTGCTGGGATTAAAGGTGTGAGCCATTATGCCCAGCCTAAAATGTCTTTTATTTTTAAGAGGATACTAGTTTATTTATTCAGTACTTGCTGATTCCCAGGCCTTATGGTTGGCACTGCGTACATGACACACAGAACAGATGTGGGGAAGATTGGGCACAGGGTGATTTCAGTTGTGACTGAGAGAAACATGACTCAAACTAGAGTAAGCCAAAAAGCGGAGTTATTGGCTCATATGTCCAAACTATAAGAGGAATAGATTTTGGTTTAGAGGCAATTGAATCTAGAGATAAAGATGCTGCGGTGAGGGGGATGGGTGAAATTTGTTACCAGTACAAGATGAGGAAAAGCCTGATTTTCATAAAATCATAAAATCAGCTAAAGAGCCAGGCTCACCACGAGCAAGAACCAGGACAGCTTTAGGGATCCAAGGAGCATGAGATTCACTCAAGGCATCTTTGCTAGACTGAATCAACACTAATAATTTTTTTTCTCTCCTTGTGTTCTTTCACTCAAGATTAATGAGGTACATCTGCACACTAGTAGAATGGCTAAAATTAAAATGACTGACCATACCAAGTGTTGATGAGTATGTAGAGGAACAGGAACTCTCATATACCGTTGGTAGAAATGTAAAATAGCACAACCTTTTTGCAAAACAGCTTAGTTGTTTCTTAAGAAGTTAGACATGCTTTTATTGTCTGACCCAACCATTCTACTACTAGGTATTTATGTAAGAGAAATGGAAACATACGTGCATAGTAAGACTTGAATATGAATGTTCACAGAACTTTGTTCATGATAGCCCCAAACTGGAAACAATCCAAATACCCATCAGAAACTGAATGGATAAACTAGGATATCTATGCAATAAATTACTACTCAGCAATAAAAAGGTGTGAAGTACTGACATACACAATGATGTGGATGAATGTCAAAATAATTATGCTGAATGAAAGAGGCCAGACCAAAAAGATTGCATACTGTATGATTTCATGTATATCAAATTCTAAACAATGCAAACTAATCTGTAGTGACAGAAAGGAGATCAGTGGTTTTCAGGGGTTGGGGAGTGCTGGAGGAAAAAATTACAAATGAACACAAAGAAGTTTCTGGGGCCTGGCGTGGTGGCTTATGCCTGTAATTCCAGCATTTTGGGAGGCCAAGGTGGGTGGATCACTTAAGGTCAGGAGTTCAAGACCAGCCTGGCCAACATGGTGAAACCCCGTCTCTACTAAAACAAAAATTAACCAAGCATGCTGGCATGCGCCTGTAGTCCCAGCTACTTGGGAGGCTGAGGCATAAGAATCACTGGAACCCAGGAGGCAGAGGTTGCAGTGAGCTGAGATCGTGCCATTGCACTCCAGCCTGGGCAACAGAGCAAGACTGCATCTCAAAAAAAAAAAAAAAAAAGAAACCTTTTTGGGGTGATGAATATGTTTATTACCTTGATTGTGGTGATGGCTTCACAGGTATACACATATGTCTAAATGTATCAAATTCTACACTTAAAATATGCATAGTCAACCAGGTGTCAATTATATCTCAAAAAAGCTGCTAAAAAGGTTTTTAATACACTGTTCAAAATGTTTTCTACAGTCTCCATTACAGAATTGGAAAAGTGATGACTACTATCCCTCTCCTCTTTCAGTCAGCACCCAGTCTTAAGGTAATACTTTCTTGGAAATCATATTATAGCGTGCTCATGTGCAGTGTCCTCTTCATGGTTTACATTATACAGAAATAGTTTGCTTTTCTATTGAAATAATTATTAAATGTGTGCTAATTTCTTAATGAGCCTTTGGTAAATTAGTCTTTGAAGGTGTTGACTTTGGTGGATTTTAAATGCCTTTGGGGAATACAATATTTGATTAATGGTTTCATATAGCCCAACGCATTTTTACATGGGAAACTGGTAAATCAGTAAATTCACTAGAACTTTTTCATTTGTAAAGGGTTTTTACATTTGTAGGAACATTAAAAATCATTAGGAAACATTAGAAATCATCTGCTTCAACTGTGACATTAGTCTACAGTTATTTGACTAGGTTTTTTTTTTTTTAATTTATGATATAATGAATTTTAAAACGATCTTGTTGGGCAATGACACACCCCCTAGAAATAAATAGTGATAACAATCTTGTCAGATCGTAAAATTTGTCTGAATGGTTTCTGCTTCTACAATCTCTGATTTATTCAGTGTAGAGATCCTCCTTTTTCACAGGTAAAAAAGGATGGGAAAGATATGGTTGTCACTTGCCTGATGGTGCCTTTCTGAAGTCAGCTGGGTTTTCCTTTTCTTTTCTTTCTTTCTCTCTTTAATTTCTTTTCTTTTCAACATGGGAAACTTTACTTTTAAAACTTTCTGAGTGATTTTAAAAAATATTTAATTGACAAAGATTGTATATATTCAAGGTGTACAATGTGATGATTTGTTATGCATTGTGTAAGGATTGCCAAAATCAAATTAATTAACATATCCACCACCACCCATGCTGTACCTTAGATAACCAAAACTTTTTCATCTTATAACTGAACATTTGTACCCTTTGACCAACAGCTATTTCTTCACCAAGTTCTGGACAAGGATTTTGTAAACATGGTGGCCTCGGGGAGGCTCCCATATCCTTTTTGTATTGATGAGCCATTATGCAGAGTAATCATGTTGGTATGATCCTAGCCTTTGGTCTGTTTTTTAATTGGTAAGGAACAACAACAAACATATAACCATGATAAATTTCCACCAATCAGATAAACATTATTTAAATAGCAGTAGTTGTCAAAAGTATTTTAAACAATCTAAAAATTAAGACATCTAGTTTATTTCAGTAGCAATTTGGGCACATGTTCAATTTATTTTTCTATCACTTTTTGGGACAACTGGCTAACCTTTTGCAATAAAATACAAAATAAAATAATGTGAGAGTTCTAAAGCATACCTAACACAAAAATTTATTTTAGACATATGGAAAGTTTAAAAACCAAAAAAGTACTAGAATAAAATATATGAATGTGGATTATATTCTTTTATGGCAAAGACTCAACGCATATCCCATATTCCCTGTGAGAAAAGCTCTTTCTGTACATGCCCCTCTCAAGATAAGCCCCTTGTATCTTGTGACTTCCATACTCCCTGGCCACAGCTCATTTGTTGGGAGATGGGTGGAGACAGGAACTTGACCCCTGGACGAGCCAATCTACTAGATGAACTGTGTGAATCAGCTTCTGTTTCCCACAAATTGAAATTGGGGCACAGAGATACTAGTCCACTTGTCAGTGGTTTTGGAACTGAGGTGGCTACATCAGAGTGCTGTGTATGGATAAACAACTTATCAAAGAGGAGGAAAGGAGAATGAAGCAGTTGCTTAGAGAGAAGCAGAGAGGAGAGAGAAGGCAAGCTTAGAGAAATGGATAAAGATGTTTTGATTCTGGACAAGGTTTCAATTCCTGGTTCCCAGTATCTCATGAAGCCTGGCTAAATTTTCTACATCTGGGTTCCAGTTCAAATTCCCTGTATCATAATTAATTTCCCTTTAATTAACCCTGCTTCTATGTCTTGCAAACAAAAAAGCCTAGACTGAAGCAATAATCTTGGCAAAATACCAAGTATGATATTACACACAGAACCCCTAAAAAATGTTTCTTAAAAATCTGTTCTCATACAAATGAAAAATGTCTTTATCTAAAAAAAATCATAAACAGTATTAAACTGAAAGAACAACTGCGGACAGAGAACTACACATATATGAAAAAGAGCTACATTTTTTAAAATCATTGAAAATTCATACAAAAAGGTAAATATTCTAATAGAAAAATCATCCAATGTCTTAAATAGGCCATTCCTAATAGAAGAAATACAAACAACCAATTTATATATAAAATGTTTGGATGCAAAATAAACAATAAAGAAATATTAGTTTTGGTCAAGCAGATAGGCAAAGTCTTCTACCTGCTCTCCTACTTCTAATATTTTAAAAAATGTATTTTTAAAATATTAAATGCTTCAGGAATTTGCATGTCATTCTTGCACAGGATCATGCTAATTTTCTCTATATAGTTCCAATTTTAGTGTATGCACTGGCAGAGCCAGCACATCCTACTTCCAATTTTACTTTCACTATACAGTCACGTGCTGCATAACAATGTTTCAATCAATGACAGGCCACATATACTACAGTGGTCCTGTAAGATTATAATACTGTAATTTTACTGCACCTTTTCTGTGTTTAAATACACAAACACCATTGTGTTACAATTGCCTACAGTGTTCAGTCCAACAGCATGCTGTACAGGTTTGTAGCCTAGGAGCAATAGGCCATATCATATAGTCTAGGTGTGTAGTAGGTCACACCATCTAAGTTTGTCTAAGTTCACTCTATGGTGGTCACACAATGACGAAATCACCTAACGATGCATTTCTCAGAATAGTACCCCATCATTAAGTGATGCAAGGCTGTAGTCTTTTCTTTTCTTTTTCTCTCTTTCTTTTTGAGACAGAGTCTCGCTCTGTTGCCCAGGCTAGAGTGCAGTGCTGCCATCTCAGTCATTGCAACCTCTGCCTCTCAGGTTCAAGCGATTCTCATGCTTCAGCCTCCAGAGTAGCTGGGACTACAGGTATGCACCACCATGCCCGGCTAATTTTTGTATTTTTAGTAGAGACAGGTTTTCGCCATGTTGGCCAGGCTGGTCTCTAACTCCTGACCTCAAGTGATCCACCCACCTCGGCCTCCCAAAGTGCTAGGATGACAGGTGTGAACTATTGCGCCTGGTCTGTAATCTTTTCTTAATGCCAGGGTGCACCCTTCAGATCATAAATGGGAACAATTTACTCTTCTGCTAAAATCTCTCCAGTGGCTCTCCATCTCACCAAGAGAAAGCCACCATCCTCAGGACGATGTGGCAGCCCTCATTAGCTCACTAACCTCATCCCCCACTCTCCCACTTGCTCCCTTTGCCCCTGCCTCTGGCATACTGCCTTGTCGCTGTTGCTTGAACATAACAGGCGTACTCCAGCCTCCAAAACTTGGTCCTGGCTGTTTTCTCTGCCCCAGATGCTCTTCCCCCCGAACCCCCTCCACCCCTACCAGTATGTCTATGCCTTTTTCCTTTACCTTCTTCCAATCTTAGCTGAAAAGCCATCTTCTCAGAGAGGGCATCCCTGACCCCTGCACTTAACATTGATGCCCCTCACCTCCTGCACTGCCTGTCGCCTCCTGTGTCATGTGTCTCCATGACATTTACCGCCTTCTAGTGTATAATACCACTTACTTATCTTGTTTGTTGTCTATCTCTTCACACCTAGAATGGAAGCTCCACTGTGGCAAGGATTTATTCCCAGCTCCTAGTACATAGCCAGGCACATAGTGGACACTCAATAAACATTTATTGAATGAAAAAGCAAAAACAGGATAATGTCAGAGTTGGACAGAGTCTAGGAAATGGTTACTTTGGCATACTATTAATGAGAATGTAACTTGGTGCAATATTTCTGAAGAATAATGTGGCAATGGGGATTAAAATCTTAAAAATGTATCTCTCTTGTGTAACATCAGTTACTTTGAGAAATTTATCATAACCAAATAATATGTTAGTTAGAGCCCTTTTGGTTGCAAATAACAGGAAGCCACTTGTGCTAACTTAAGTACTAATAATGGAGTGGTTATTTATTTATTTATTTATTTATATTTTGGGACGGAGTTTCACTCTTGTTGCCCAGGCTGGAGTGCAATGGAGCGATCTCGACTCACCGCAACCTCCACCTCCCGGGTTCAAGCTATTCTTTTGCCTCAGCCTCCCGAGTAGGTGGGATTACAAGCATGCACCACCACACCTGGCTAATTTTGTATTTTTAGTAGAGATGGGGTTTCTCCATGTTGGTCAAGCTGGTCTCAAACTCCCGACCTCAGGTGATCCGCCCGCCTCAGCCTCCCAAAGTGCTGGGATCACAGGCGTGAGCCACCACACCTAGCCGGAGTGATTTATTATGATACATTATACGCCATATTACAGAGGAAGAAAGAAAGAATGCATTATGTGGGGCATTTAGACAGCTCTGCCAAACCCACTGACTTAAGTTAGTCTTCCCAGGAAACAGATGAAGACAGAAAGTTTTCTGGGCAGTGCTCTTTGAATCAATACCTGTAACAGAGTGAAGGAAGCAGGACTGAGCAAAGAGCAAAGTTGAACTGAGATGCCAGTGCAACCCACGCTACAGTTAATTCCATGGTGAGCTCTGGCATTGTTCCCTTCTGAGGCAAGGGACTCAGACCTTTATATTGACATATTAACCAATAATTACTTGTAGGATAATCCTGGAAAGGTGTGCAGCCTTGGTCCAAACAGCTGCCTTAGTACAAGGGCAAATCCTGGGAACTGACTCAGCTTTGAGCCTTCAGTAACTGAGTCTCCTGGCATCTAGGGCAGTGGATACCTTGGTCCTGATGGGGAGGATCTGTGAAGCAGCATACTGTAGCATCTGCTCTACCAGGGAAACTAAAGGAAGTTTAGTTTCCTCCAGGCCTTAGGATAATTGGAACCAGGCACTTGGATGCTGCCAGGGCTCTCTCTTGTCTCTTTCTTTCTATGCATCTCTCTCACTCTGGACTGTTTTCCCAGTTTCTTATTTCACAAGGTCAAAGATTATTTCTAGCAGCTTCATCCTCAGAGAGAGGGTAACTCTGAATGGTCCGGTTTGGGTCACTGTCCATCCATGGACCTAACCAAACAACTATAGTAGAGGGTAATGTTGTTACTTAGTACTAATATGGTGGCACTTGCTGTAACCATTTGTATTCAAAGAAGCAGAGAAAGGGGGAAAACCCATACTTGCATGTGCCACATCTATCGAGTCAGGAAAAAAAAATCTCAAAGAATATAAATTAAAGTGTTAACAGTAGTTACTTTTTGGTAGTAGAATTGACAATGGTTTCTTTTTCCTCTTTTTCATTTTGTATACTTTTTTGTCATTGTTATATGTCTAATAATATTTTAGTAATTGCATATAGTTTTAAAAAACAAAAAGTAGATATCTGTTTCTGTCTTCTGCATAAAAGATCCACCAGTTATAGGCTGTAGGAAGAATATTCATATCAAGTATGATGTTCTGGGAACTGGTGTGAAAAAAAAATCTGGCTTAACTTTGCAAAGCTTATTTCATCAAATTGCAAACAAACTAAATGGGTGATTTTTAAAGAAAATATTTAATTGGCTCATGGTTCTGCAGGCTGTGCAAGCATGCCTCCAGCATCTGCTCCTGGTGAGGGCCTCAGGAAGCTCGCAATCATGGCAGAAGGTGAAAAGGGAGCAAGCATGTCACATGGTGAGAACGAGAGCAAGAGAGAGAGGAGGGGGAGGTCCCAGACTCTTCTAAACAACAAGATCTTACATGAACTGAGCAAGAACTTGCTTATCACCAATGGATGGTACTAAACCATTAATGAGGGGCCCACCTCCAACATTGGGAATCACATTTCAACATGAGATTTGGAGGAGACAAACATCCAAACCATATTATTCTGCCCCTAACTCCCCAAATCTCATGTACTTTTCACATTTTAATACAATCATGCCTTCCCAATAGTCCCCCAAAGTCTTAACTTGTCCATTATTGACTCAAAAGCCTCAGGTCCAAAGTCCAAAGTCTTATCTGGAGATGAGTTTCTTCCACGTATAAGCCTGTAAGATAAACAAGTTACTTACTCCCAAGATACAATGGTGGTACAGGCGATGGATAAATATTCCCATTCTAAAAGGGAAAAATTGACCAAAAGAAAGGAGCAATAGGCCCCACACAAGTCTGAAACCCAGCAGGGCAAACATTAAATCTTAAAGCTCCAAAACAATCTCTTTTAACTCCATGTCCCACGTCTTACTGCGAGGGGTGGACTCCCAAGGCCTTGGGCAGCTCCACCCCTGTGGCTTTGCAGGGTACAGCTCCTGTGTGTGCTCTCATGGGTCGGAGCTGGCTGCCTATGGCCTTTCCACACTGAGGCTGCAAGCTGCTGGTGCCTCTACCATTCTTGGGTCTGGAAGGCAGCTGTCCCTTTCCCACACCTCCACTAGGCAGTGCCTTGGTGAGGACTCTGTGTGGGGGTTCTAACCCTACATTTCTTTCAGCAGTGCCATAATAGAGTTTATCTATGGGTAATCTGTCCTGCAGCAGGCTTCTGCCTGGGCACCTAGGGTTTTCCCGTACCTCCTCTGAAATCTAGGCAGAAGTTGCCAAGCCTTCTTGTTTGCATTCTATGTGCCTGCAGGCTTAACACATGGAAGCCACCAAGGGCTTATGACTTGTGCTCTCCAGAGTCGCAGCCCAAGCAGTATCAGGTGCCCTTTGAGTCTTGGCTGTAGCTGGAGCAGCCCAGATGCAGGAAGCAGTATCATGAGGCTGCACAGGGCAGCAGCACGCCAGGCCTGGTCCCAAAACCATTCTTTCCCTGTAGGTCTCTGGGCCTGTGATGGGAGGGGCTGCATCAAAGATTTCTGAAATGACTTCGCATTTAGTCATGCTCCCTTTTAGTCATGCTAATCTCTCTAGCAAGTAGTTGTTATCCAGACCACTTGGATTCTTTCTCTACCTCAGGACCAGGCTGCAAATTTTCCAAACTTTTATGCTCTGCTGTCCTTTTAAATATGAATTCCAACTTTAAGTCGTTCCTTTGCTCCTGCATCTGATTTAGGGTGTTAGAAGCAGGATGCCGCTTTTTGAATGCTTTGCTGCCTAGAAATTTCTTCTGCCAGATACTGTAGGTAATCACTCTTGAGTTTAAACTTCCACAAAGCCCTGGGACATGGACACAATGAAGCCAAGTTCTCTACTAGGGAGTAACAAGGGTGACCTTTCCTCCAGTTCCCAATAAGTTTCTCACTGCCATCTGAGACCTTATCAAGCTGGCCTTCATCATCCATATTTCTATCAGCATATTGATCACAACCATTTAGCTAGTCTGCAAGAAGTTGCAGACTTCCCCTCATCTTCCTGTCTTTTTCTGAGCCCTCCAAACTCTTCCAGCCTCTATCTGTTACCCAGTTCCAAAGCTGCTTCCACATCATCAGGTATCTTTTCAGCAAAGCCCCACTACTCATTATCAGTTTTACTAGCCCATTCTTGCATTGCTATAAAGAAATACCTGGAGCTGGGTGGTTTGTAAAGAAAAGAGGTTTAACTGGTTTACAGTTCTGCAAGCTATACAAGCATGCCTTCAGCATCTGCTCCTGGTGAGGGCCTCAGGAAGTTTCCAATCATGGTGGAAGGCAAAGGAGGAGCAAGCATGGTGAGAACAGAAGCAAGAGAGAGAGAAGGGTGAGGTCCCAGACTCTTTTAGACAACCAGATCTCATGTCAACTAACTGAGTGAGAACTCGCTTATCACCACGGGGGTGGTGCTAAACCATTCGTAAAGGATCTGCCCTCATGATCCATTCACCTTTCACCAGGCCCACTTCAACACTGGAGATCACATTTCAACATGAGATTTGGAGGGGACAAAACATCCAAACTGTATCACCTTCTTACATCCTGTTGCTCCTTAATCCTCTATGGTGTGACCATGCAATAAATACAAACTTGAAACAAAACCATCCATTGCATTTGCCAAAATGTAGGCTGAAACCGGCCAGTGTAAACCGTTGACAAGGATGTCTTCAATATCCTAGCACGCTACCTGCTGGGAGGTCCAGGACAGCAGTGGCCTATTTTAAATCACTCTGTTAGCTTTTATGTTTATATTAACATATTCATCCATTCATTTAACTGATGTTGGTGAGTACCTATATGCTGGGAAATATAACGAAAAACAACAGAACCCTACTCTGAATGAGCTAAGGATCCAGTAGATAGAATGGTAGAATATGTGTGTGAGTGTGTGTGTACAAAATATATATTTGTATATATACTCAAATAGTTATAATAAAATGTATGAAATATTAAATGCATTAAGATCCATACTTGAATAGTTCTCTGAGTGTTAAAAAAAGGATGAGTTACTTCTGGATGGGTTGGCTTCATGGAGAACTTCAGTTTAAATGATTGTTTTGAGATTTCAGCTGAACAATGTTATTATCTATCTATCTATCTATCTATCTATCTATCTATCTATCTATCTATCATCTATATCTATCTATTTGTTGTTGTTATTATTATTGTTGTTGTTCATTTTGTTTTAACTAAGCATCTGGATTAACATATCCCCCATACCAGTGGGATGCACAGGCTTTAAAAAAAGGGGGGACCCTAAGGAACTAGTATTAAATGTTTTTGATTAAATAAAACTCTCACAAGTTTCAGGGAGGGAAAAGAAGGGTGGAGTTTTAAGGCCCTGAGGGTCTGGGAGAGTGGGAAGGACTGTGGAATGTGGAGGCTGTCAAGGCTGATTCCCTTATGTTAAGAAATGCCTGGCTCTGAGACTGATTACCCTAAGACAAGCAAACACCAGCTCTTCCCTAAGGAGACTGTCCTGTATTAAAAAAATATAAGCTGGAGAAATGAATTAGCTGCTCCATTAAGTAATGGGATATAAATGTATGTTGGATGGTAGAAAGCCTAATGTTTCCCATTACAGTTGGAAAGGAGGCTGAGCTTCAATGTGGAGGGAAAAACTTAACCTAATGCACTGAGCATAGAAAAGGGGTGGAGAACACAGAGGTGTGGCCACGCTGATTGAAGACCGGACATGAGAAGCTTTTTCTCATTCTGGATGTTTTCTTCTTTGGGTTGAAACCAGTACTTTACTTCACCCTGTCTCTAGAGGTTATCTTTCTCCAATTTGCATTGTTCCTCAGAAGAAACACAGGAAACACAGGAAGACATTCCCTAAGACAGCTGGCTTCCCCTCACAGCTAAGAGGTACCAGCCACTTAAAACACTTTTAAAGCCAAAGAATCATACTTCTTTCTGACCCAAGCTCAGAAAGAAAGGGGTATTAACGAAATCACTTATGGGTACAATAGAAACTCAACAGGAAACTCTTGGTTCTACCTTAGAGTGGAATTTTAAAATTTTACTTTTCAGTAAAATAAATTTCATCCTGTCACTCAACTGCTGAAGAACCTAATATCTTGTAATTCCTGGGCCAGCAATATCTGGGCATTCCAGTGACATTGATGGTCCAATGACAGGCAGGTTCTCAGGACCCCCTTCCCTTCTTCCTTTCCCTCTCTACTCTCAGCTTGCTGTCTCACCAGCTACCATTATCCAGAGAGATTTAAGGGCAAGAGTTGCAGGTTAACTCTCTCCCAGCAGTTTTTCAATTTAGACCTACTCCAATTATATAATGTTTTTTTCAGTTGGTCTATTCAAATTCTATGTAAAAATTTTCTGTCAGAGCTCTTTGCAGAATACTAAGTTCATAAGTGATATTTTATAAATACCTGTTATTTGCTTTATTACTTGGAGTTTATCATTTTTATATCTAAACTTCTGGTAGTGACATGGTTTGACTGTGTCCCCACCCAAATCTTACCTTGAATTGTAATAATCCCCAAGTGTCAAGGGCGGGACCAAGTGGAGATAATTGAATCATGGGGGCGGTTTCCCCCATGGCTGTTCTCATGATAGTGAGTGAGTTCTCATGACAGCTGATCGTTTTGTAAGGGGCTTCCCCCTTCACTTGGCACTCATTTCTCTTTCCTGCTGCCATGTGAAGAAGGACATGTTTGCTTCCCTTTCCACCATGATTGTAAGTTTCCTGAGGTCTCTCCAGCCCTGCGGAAGTGAGTTAATTAAACATCTTTTCTTTATAAATTACCCAGTTTTGGGTATTTCTTCATAACAGCATGAGAACAGACTAACACAGGTACATTATTATCATCAATGAATGTTTTGTCAAATGAAAATAAAGGTGGAATTTCTAAACTGGATTCTAATTGGAGCATCAACTCTAAACTCAATTTTTTTATAACAAAATATTGCTTATGCTATTAGGCTAACTTTTACAATAAAGGGTACTGAATGAGCAAACTATACCAATGTATGTGAATATGTCAATGACAAAAATTTGTGGCTAGATCCTTTCCTATAGAAAGGTGATGTGCAATGGAGTTCTGAGTTGAAAGTCCTGGATTCCAGGATCTACCTTATAAGGTTGCTGAGAGATTCAAATAAAAAAAATGTATGCAAAGCATTCCACACAATTCCTAACATTCACTTTAAGCTGGGGACAAAATTTATTAGAATTGTATCTGGGCCACATTTCGTACTATTTCACCCTCCCACATCAAATTTCTCATTTTTTTTAGTAGTGTTGAATCAATATGGTGGCCAGAGAGAGACTAGAACTGGAGGCAGGAAGACCAGGAGGAAGATTCTTGGTTGCTGTGCCAGTTCCTGAATCCCCTTTACATAGGAGAATTTCAGTAATACTTGAAGGTTAAGGAAAGTACACAGAAACCAGGGGAACCAATCTACATAATAAGAAATAGGGGCTGGAGAGAGGGGCAGGAAAGTCATATAGGCTGAGGTATAGGAGAAAATTTGTGGGGGTTGAGAGTGCTCTGCTCCAGAACACTCTGGAGTGTTCTGTGGGGTGTGGCAGAAAAGGAGGATGGAAATTTTAAGAAGAGTTTATATAGTATACACTATAATATTCCTTGTGAAATGCAAGTAAAGGCTACAATTCCCTTTAAATTCCTTTTGCCAGATGGACTCTTGCTTAGAATGCAAGAGACTAGGCCATTTGGGGTCCTGGAATCTATTTATCTTATTATAAACTCTATAGTTGGTAGCCAGTTATGAACATAATTAATACTTACCCATCCCTGTATAGCAATTTATGTAAGTATGCTCCTATAAAGCTTACTGGTTCATCACATACAGGCAGATGTGGAATCCCATTTGAGGCTCAACTGGAAATCCTAAAACATACACAAAATAATGTTCCTGATGTTGAATAAATTATATTTTAAGAGGCTTAACTTATTTTGAAATTGAAAAATATGACAAAACAAATGGTTGATTTAATGAAAAAAAGTCCAACTGTTTGGATGGCATTGCATAGCAGAAAACACACTTCGTAAAATAATTGATTACAATTTTTATTTCCAAAAGGTTGTGTTGGTGATGCTGCCATGACTGTATATAGTCTGGGAAGCAACTACTTATGAGGTTAAACGAGAAGGGCACTGCTCTGGCATTTCAAAAGAGATTGTTTCATAGAAGAGGACCTGAAGCTGAGTGTAGTGTCCCAGCTACTCAGGAGGCTGAAACGGGAAGATCACTTGAGCCTAGGAGTTTGAGGCTGCAGTGAGCTATGATTGTGCCACTGCACTCCAGCCTGGGTGACAGAGTGAGACTCTGTCTCTGAAAAAATAAGTAAACAAAAGATAAATGAAAATATTTAAGGCTTTATAAGAAACTGGATTTTACTCAATACTGAGGAAGATAACCCACATGGAGCAAGGAAGAAAGATCTTTGTTGACTGTCCACTCTGTGCTTTCACTTCTCAGACTGACCGTAGAAGCAGACATGTGCTAGTTGCCTGCTTAGTTCCTTTTCCCTTCCTCTAGTTGTTGCCTGGTATTTCTACAGGAAATTCACCTCAGCCATGAGGTTTGAGAAGATTATTCCCCTCAGGTTCAGGGTAACTCGTGATTGGCTTGCACTTGCCTCTTCCCCTTGGCCACAGTGATGAGTCATGGATGGGCCCACAACCCAATTCAGGCCAATGAGAGAGAAAGAGAGGAAAAAGAGAGAGAGAGAGAGAGAGAGAGAGATTCCAAGAAGATGTATGCACAACTCTCTTCCCTTGGATGAAGAGGTGGGACTATGTGATGTCTAGAAGCTCTGAAGCCATTCTGCTACCCAAAGGGGAGAGTCTGGAGATGCCATGAGTTGGGGTGCCCTGTGGTATATGATACAGTGACTAGAGAAATGAAGAAACTAAGTCCTTGGGGACATTCTTTGCACAGCTGGATCAGCCTTCCCTGAAACTCACCTTGACTCTGGTCTTTCCCATTCTCTTTGTTCATTTAACTCAAAGCCAACTTGAGTTAAATTTTCCATCAGTTGCAACCAAAATGTTGCAAACTGATACAGAAGGTACCTTCATTTTACAGAAGAAGAAACTGAAATCCAGAAAGGTTTAAACATTCTCCAAGTCACATAGGTAGTGAGATGGGAAGCCAAGATTCAGATCCGAGTGTTTCTGACCAGTGTTTTTTCAAGATGACTGTGGCATTCTAGAAGTTCCAGGGAGGTAGCAGATGAAATGATGAGCTTAATCTCAATGGTATATTGTGCCTTAAGTTATTAGCTTACAACAATGGCAAGTGTGTGTGTGTGTGTGTGTATGTGTATTCGACAGTTTTACTGTAACTCAAAAATGTGTTACTGGAAAATAGGGCACTACAAATAATCTGAGGCCAGAGTTTTACATAATGAATCCAAATTCCTAGTTGCCTTAAGTACTTGTAGAAAGCAGGCTTCAGACAACATAATAAGCATCAACTCAACAGGTTGGCCTTCTACATCTGTCCTCAAACTTGCCTGTGTAGCCTCTTCTCCCACTTCTTCCTCTCATGAGTCCTTTGCGACAAACTGTCCCGCCAGCAAATCTTCTGTCACGATTTTCCTCATGTTCTGGTTTTCACTAGAAAGTCTCAGACTTTCCTCATGCTCTCCCCTCTTTCCTAAACTCTATTTCCCTTTTTCTCTTTTCTGTTTGCCTAATTCCTGTTCAGACCTCAAAGCACAGCTTCACCTATCATAAACTTTTTACCTATTTCATCAGCTAGAAATAATCTTTCTCTTTTCTGAACTCCCACAAAATTTAATCTGTACTCCTGTTATGGCCTCTGTCATTGTTCCATTTTCCCAAGAGACTACTTTTTTTTTTTTTTTTTTTTTTTTAGATCTGGATACATGTTTGATTCATCTTTTGCTTCTTTGCCAGAAGCTAGCATGATGACTGGAATATCATAGGTACTCAGCAAATACTTGTTGAATGGATAAAGGATGGATGGATGATTTTAAATATGTGCATTGTCTCAAATATCTGACACAGGTCTTATTTTACAACAGAATACAAAAGAGCTTTATGAAAACTCCATCACAGCAGTAGACAAGTTTCCAGTCCAGATTGTGATTTTAATCATGGAATTTCACTTGTCTGTTTTTCAGTTCTGTTTTCTAATTAGAGATTGTGTAAGTCTAATCCAGAGTTCATAGCTATTTTCCTGATTTACAACTGACAATGTAATCAACTTGAATAAGTCATTTTTATTGTGGACACCCACGTTAACCAGAAAAACCATGGCCATGTTGGAGAGATTTGATTTGTAGCCAAATCCACTTATACCCTCTTGAAAACTAAATCTGGCAGAAATCCAACTGCTCCAGTCAAATAGACATTTAGCCACACTGTGCATTAGATATGCCTGGTGACCTCAGAAAAATACACTTGAATAGAAATGCTGGCTTAAAGTACTATAATATGATTGTAGTTCAGAACAAAAACTTTTACTTAAGAGCAGCCATCATCATTCTTCTTTTATCTAATGTGTATTTGAAAATGTATTTGACTTTAAGCCTATAAAAAAATTCCAAAAGATCTGCTATACTATTAACCAGGAAATAAGTATTCTTCTAAAACATGTATTCAAAACACATTAAAAACAGACCTTTTCTTTACACACTCCCTTCCTTTTTTGTGCCACTCCAAACCAGTAGCCATTTTGACAGTATATCAAAAGAAATTGTATCACAAAATTTAAAAAACTAGAACCCGTGTCTTTTAGAATATTCTAACCTAGGGTTTATAGTAATATCTGTGGATTTATTGCCTATTGAACTAAGAGTTCCTCTTGGTGCTGAGCAATGAACAAGAAGAACTCCATTCTCCTGGTTCCGATTTTCAATTCCAATTTCCCCTCCCTTCACACCTACACACACACACACACACACACACACACAGCTTCTACAAACACATTTTCTTTTTACTTCGGAAGTGATATAATAAGGGCTGAGCAGTGTTTCCTCAGTAATAATCCAATTCCTAATCTGTGCCTAGCCAGATGATAGCCACCTCTCATTTTAGCATATTTTTGGTGACAGTATCTTCTGCTAATATAGCAAGCACTGTGTAGGGGAACTGAGAAAGTTTTAAATTCTTAAGGTTTCTTATGTATTTCTCAAATTGAGTTTTACTTCATTTCTAAGGCCCAATATTACTATTATAATTTAGGCACCCTCTAGTGGTGAACAGAACACAAATAATTCTCCTAAACATTGAATTATTTAAGCTTAACGGGCAATTTTACAGTTTATGACATAAATGTTATTTTTGTCATAAATAGTGTTATGGTCTAAATCCTTATGTTTGAGGTAAGTGCTGCCTTAGTTACTTGTGTGCATATGGCTTTGTCCTGTTAAAGTGCTATTTGTAAATCATGGAATGCCATACAAATATCAGGTAAGGTATTAATTCAGAAAGTCTGAGATAAAAAACAAGAAGGGGAGTAAAAAATAATCGGAATTAAGTGTTTAAGGAAAACGTTGTTAAAAACAAACCAAATAATCTAGGCGCGGTGGCTCACGCCTGTAATCCCAGCACTTTGGGAGGCCAAGGCAGGTGGATCACTTGAGGTCAGGAGTTCAAGACCAGCCTGGTCAACATGGTGAAACCAATCTCTACTAAAAATACAAAAAGTTAACCAGGTGTGGTGGCTCATGCCTGTAATCCCAGCTACTCAGGAGGCTGAGGCAGGAGAATCACTTGAACCTGGGAGGCAGAGATTGCAGTCAGCTCTGAGATTACTGCACTTCAGCCTGGGTGACAGAGTGAAACTTCGTCTAAAAAAAAAAAACCAAACAGACCAAATAGCCCAATACAGTGGCTCACGCCTGCAATCACAGCACTTTGGGAGGCTGAGAGGAGTGGATTGCTTGAGCTCAGGAGTTCCAGACCAGCCTGGGCAACATGGCAAACCCTGTCTCTACTAAAAATACAAAAATTAGCCGGGTGTGGTGGCATGCACCTGTGGTTCCAGCTACTCCAGAGGCTGGGGTAGGAGGATTGCTGGAGCCCGCAAAGTCAAGGCTGCAGGGAGCTGAGATTGTGCCACTGCATTCCAGAATGGGTGACAGAGTGAGACCCTGTCTCAAAACAAAACCAAAACCAAAAACAAATCCACTTTAAACAAATTCACACAATGGAAACAAACACTTTAACTAGTAACATAAATATGGGATAGAGAGAATGTCACATACTGTGAATATTTAAATAAATAATTTTAACTTTCTTAATCTTAACTTCAGCAGAAATATACTGTGTAACATTTTTCTCTTCACTAGCAAACTTCTGCACTATTTTGGGAACTGTGCTAATAGCACCGGTATTCCTAGTGTTTAAAGCTGTGTTGACATGACAAAGTACTATAATTTTAACTTGTTATTGTGAGGCAGAAACCGCCTCATTAATTTCTGCTTCATTCAAAACTGAGGAACAAATCAATGTTTACCAATGGGAATGGAGCTAAATGGGTAACAAAAAGAAACTCAAAACACTTGTGATAAGTCATTAGTTTAAAATGTAGGAAAACCATTTAAAAGGGTTGTCTAGGTTCTGTTTAGTCAACAAAACTTAAATAAAAATGAGAAATTGTTTTAGTAAATTTGAAATGGGTTGTTCAGTGCACACTTTTAATTTTAATCCTGTTAAACCAGAAAAAGGTTGCTTTCTACATGATTAATATAAATTATTAGTACAACACACTGCAGAAGAAATAGCAGTACCACTGGTTTAACAAAATATGACTTCTTTATTACATTAGGTATTTATGAACTTTAGATATAACAGCACTTTAAATATATTGAAGATTCAAATAAAAATGTCCTCTGTTTTATCCATAAACCAGTTAATTTAAAGATTTTAAAATATCACAGAATGACAGATAAACCTAAAAGGGACATTAGAGATAACTTAGTACCATCCTTTCATTTTACAGAGGAAGATAAGAACTAGAAAGAGTAAAACGTTTGTCTAAAAATCTGACAGCTAGTTAGTAACGAACAAACAAATCTGCCTCTTCTAAGCACTTAAATGTTAAGCACAAAATGAAATCATTGAATGAAAACATAAATATTTTGAGAAGTCGATTCATTCTTTGCCCTTCTTTCATAAACAATCCAAGTCACCACCGTAATAATCACCTCCAAGTAGTTAACGCCCTTCCTTGCATTGACTCTGTAGCTGAAAGGCTGTGGCTTTATTTTCAGCTAAGTGAGAAAAGAAGCACATGCAATAGAATAGGAATAGCTCATTGAAAAAAATACGCTATTTTAAAAGCCAATACTATTTCCATGACAGGCACTTTGATCAAGTATAGAGAGCATTTTGTTAGAGCATCAAACCATTTGGAAGTCAGTTGAAAGGAATGGCTTGTGGAAAGCAGGATGCTTTAAAGGGAAACATACCAACATTCACACTGTTTTGTTCCAAATTGTACCTTAAAAACAGCTGTGTGTGTGTGTGTGTGTGTATGTGGGTGTGCGAGTAGAAAGGGGAGAGGAAAAGGATTTTCACTTGAGTTTAAGCAGGGTATTTCACTAGGATTCAGCTGTATTTGGCCAAACTAGTGAGTGGAAAGCTGGTCCAGTAACCAAAGGCTGCCTGTATGATGGGAGGGTGAATCTGAGCACAGGGCAGCTCCTTTCCCTCTGTCTCACTCCCAGGACAACACCTCAAGGGATGGAGAGAGCTACTAGCAAGCTGAGCTGCAGCACCAAAACCTTGATGCTCTAACAGAGCTTAACAAAGAGGAGAGAAAAGCATTGTTTCTCTTTTAGCATGATTGGACACATAGTTCTGAGTAGAAGGGCATGTTAATAATAACTCTTTGAGACAAAATGCACCTTCCCAAACTCTATGCAGAATGGCTAAGGACAAAATACTCTCGTTATTTTGCTTCTAATACTAAACAGATTTTTCATTTGAAATTCAAACAATGCAACCTCTAAATTGATGCGGGATGGGGGTAGGGAAGCTAGTCGGTGAGAACACCAAAAACCTAAGATTTTCCCATTGGTTCTGCCACTAAATAGGTGAACACATTTGGGAAAATCTTTTAACGGGGAACTCAATTTTCTTATCTATAAATTATGGGAGTTTTGGTCTTTTCCTATTCAAAATTCAATGGTTCTATTCTGAAGGAAAATATTTTCTTTTAAATTATAAAGGCAAAAACTTTCTGAGATTACAAAAAACACTTCCAGGGGCTAACCTAAGGTCCCTGAATAGCCCATAATCCCCTTGAAATTATGTGAAAAATTTCCAGTGAATGTGTATGTATGCAAGCACTTTTCTAAGAGGAGGGGCAGTATTTTCATTAGAGCCTCAAAAGGAAATTAGTTCCAAAAATGTTGAAGACCACTAGTTGAAACAGTAAATGGAGTCTTCAGTTTCTGATTTATTTGGCTGCAGAGCAGATTAGCAGCAATCTTTATATGGTTATAAAATCTATCCCACAAGGCTTTCTTGAGTTTCTCATTTATCTTCATGAGCTGTGTGTTTGTAATTTTTTATGAGCAGAAAGGTTGTTCAAAATCAAGAGTCCATTTTCATGAAAGATTTTAAATTCTGGGGATTTTAAAGATTTATTTTGATTAGTGGCTAAAGAGAGCCATTTTACATCACAAAATTCCAAACATATAGCATCTTAAACACTTGCCCATTCATGTTGAATCATTTTAATATTTCTTTCTTCCTGAGTTAACTGACTTGAAACAAAAGGCTTGGCTCCTCCTTCCAACCTGCTTTTCTTCTGATGCTTAAGTCTGCTGTGAAATAATGATGGTGAATTAACTGTGGTTCCATTGGAAGTACTGTAGTAATCCCCCACTTTATCACGATTCGATCTCTAAGATACATTAAATACAAGATATTCCTATAACATTCTTAAAGAATTATATGAAAATGGGAGAGAAGAGGGAAATGACACTAGGGAACCTGAGGAACTAAGAGGAAAGACGCCTGTAGAAAGAAAGGAGAACCAAAGAGAAGATCTACATGATCAGATACCAAAATAGTATCAAATCCCTAAGCAGAGAAACAAGAAAAAAGAAGGAATTTCTTAAACAGGGCACACATATAGCAACTAGAGAAGAATGACTTTTTGAATACATTAAACGACAACGACGAAAAACATCATAACCCAGCTTTTCAAGAACATCTTTTGGCTGACAATCTCAAGGCGTTGTATGGCTCCTCATGGCAGAGACAGAGGTGAGGAGACAACATCACAGAAAGGAGGACGTTGCCAGTGATTATCAGATAAATACAAGAAGCTCAGGGGAACAATCTTTTGTGGCAAATAAGTGCCAGTCAGTGACACATGCTGATTTTTTTTTCCTTTAGACAACATCAAAGAGGTATAATGTAAAGGGAAGGAAATCAGGTGTAAGCATTGGTCTTTTAACAAATTATCTTAGGTAATCTCAGATGCTTTTTAAGCGACTCGTGTTTCCTAATATGTGACAATTTCATCAGAACTACCAGCAGCTCCTAAGTCCAAACGGAGAGGAAGGCAGCATTCAGTGCCTCTGTTCCTTCCAGAGCCCCGCAGCTTCAGGTCACCGGCTCCAGCCACAGTGAGCCTGGAGGGCGCCAAGAGGAGAAATATGTCCTCACACGCACCAGGTCCCCAGATGACCCTGCCCGGGCGCTGCATTCACGCAGCATCCTCCTGTGACTCTTCCTCTTTCGAGTAACAGCGTTTTTCTCCTGTCTGCGCCTTCTCAAATTCCATTCAAGAAAAAACCCGGGGTTTCAGCTAAAACGCACACCGGCCCCGCTCCATCCCGCTCCGGGCGGCCGCCTCCAGGGGGGCGCTGGTGGCTCCTCGCCGCCGCGGGAATGAGGGCGCACCCCCTTACCCCGGCGCGCGCCCGTTGCCATGGGAACGCCCTCGACCGGGAAGCCCGAGGGAGAGGCGGGAAGCGGCGGCGCGGCCGAGCTTGGGGGAGACGCTATCGCAAGATGGCGTCTGCGAGGCCGCGGGATGCGGAGTGAGCGCGCCCCGCCGGGGGCTGTGCGAGGCTGCTGCTCTCCCCGTCGCCGCCGCCGCAGCCGCCGCCGCCGCCACTGCGGCGCCGCCTCTCCGCCAGCCACTGCGCAGCGGCCAAGCCTCCCGCCTCGCAGGTACCTCCTCCCGCGCGCACGCTCCGCGCCTGATGGCAGCGACAAGTGCCGGCTCGCGGGGAGCTAGCGGGGCTCCCTGGACCCGGTGCGCCAGACAATAACGCGTGAATAACTTTTTCTTGCAGCGGTCCCCCGCGTCCCGGCCTGCAGCTTCCCCGGGCGCCGGCGCCCCCAGCACGCCCCATCGGGCACCCCACTCCCTCTGAGGTGTGGGTGCGGCGGGCTGATGAGGTGATCCCTAGCCTGCCTGGGAGGAGCGCCTGGACTCGCGGGCGGCGGCGAGCGCCTTTACAATGGCCCTGACCCTGTTTGGTAAGTGCAGCCGTCTCCCCGCGCCGCCGCAGGTGGGCCGCGTCCTGGGGCTCGGGGGCGGGGGCCTGGGGGGCCTGGGCGCCCGGGGAGGGGGCGCGGCGCGTGGGGTCGGGGCGGGCCGGGGCCGCAGAGTTGGGGCGCCCGGGGCGCCGGCTTGCTCCCTCGCGCCTCTCCCATTGTTTCCTCTCCCGGCAGGGCCGATGGGCGTGTGCTCCCCTGGCCAATTCTCGGCTGGGAGGCTCAGAGGTCCTGGGTGTTTTGCAAACGCACAACGATTCTCTAAGATGCCAACTTGGGAGTGAAGTTAACTGGTTGTTTTCAAACCTGCCTTTCCTGTCGGTAAATAAAGATCCTTGGAAAGTTTATTTATTTTGAACGAGGTATCTGTGCATCCCCAGCCTCCTTGGAATTGCCAAATGCATGTGTTGCTTCCTGTTGGACTACTGGGGAATTTTTTTTTGGACTCAGTATATTCCGTTGGAAATAAGTATGATTTGTGAACTGAATATGGGTTAAAATTGAAAATGTTTGCACTAACGAATGAGAGCAGACAGAAGAAAGTTGGTTACCGGAAGATAACTGTAATCTCTGGAGACTGAGTATTCATTAAGAAAGAAATGTTATTTTTGTGGTGTAAATTACTGCAACACTGTTGCTTTTGGTGGTTAAGACTTCAAGGTGTTTTTTTTCTCAGTCTGCAATGACAATGGGTTGGGAAAAAGGACTGAAAAGATACATTCTTTCCTTTTACAAAACTGGACTATGGTACATACGTACCTGACTTTAAGAAAACTCAATATATGAACATTTAGACGTTCCAAGTATTCAGCTTTTTCGAAGAAGCAAAGTACAATGATATGTAATTAATAGCTACGAGAACAGCCTAAGTAAGTTATTCACAATATCAAGTTTCCAGTTCGGTTTTAATTATGTCATTTGATCAAACACGTTAGAGGTGTTACATACCTCAAATGCTTTTTGAGGTAAATACCTCCCAGTGACTTAAGCTGCTGGAATCAAAGTGTTACTTTTATTTAACTATCTTATTTTATAAATTAAACTTAGATCCAGAGAGGTTGTTTCCCAAGGTCACATGGCTCTTTTGTGGCAAAATTGAGCCTAGAATTCACTTCACCAGGCTTCAGTCTGGGACTGTGTTTACTGTGCCCAAGTGCGTTACTAGAAGTGCCATTTCTTACTTGGTGATGATCCTCCATAGGTACTTTTAAAAAGTGTCTTCTTTTTCTGAAAAATAATAAAATTCTCGCTGTTTCTCAGTACCTTGTATCTAAGCATTATTTAATAGCAGCATTTTCCTTAAATGTGGACCTTTTTGGTACAAACATTTTCTTTCCTGAAGAGATATTTGGCATTTTCAAGGTTTGGTTTCAGAAGTAAGGTTTACAAGTCAACTTTTCAAATACTCGCATTCCTGACAAATAAAAAAAGATAAATTGGGGTGAAAAGTGCTCTTTTAAAAGGATTTCTAAATTCTAAATCTTTAACCACTGTGGTGAAGATGAGGAAGGAAAAGCATGGAATGTGCCCTGTAGAAGAAAGTATAAGAAATCACTCCCAGCCTTCAAAATGAATAATGTATCTTTAAAATTTTAAAGTCTGCTTATGGGAAAATAGAATTCACTTCACAAAATCCAGTTTGTTACAGTGTGAACGTTTCTGTGTTATAAAACAAAGCACTCTTGAGTGCAGAGGCTATTTGTTAAGTAGTGATAGAGCAGCAGCTGTTTTTAAAAGTGGTTCTACACCACTCATCAGTCATCTAGGATGCCTATTAAAAATGTAGATTCTTTTGCCCAAAGACATGGGGGAAGGGGATTTTAAAGTGACTCCCTTTGTGATTCTTATGCTCACTCAAGTTTGAGAACTGTTGTATTCAAGGTAAATGCTAGGAGATTGGGTCAAACTCGCCCAATTCAAAATAGCTTTTTGTGTATGTTGAGAGATGTACCCAAGAGTTAGAAGAAATGGATTTTATTTTAGATTTTACTACATTTAACTAGTTGGTTTTAGTCGGAAGTGCCTCATGTCCCTTCGTATTTACTCTTAATGACCAACTTAGAACAGAAGAACAATGGAGCAATAAAGTTCTGTGAGATGGTAGTGGAAAGAGTTAGAGGCAGGGACCTAACCAGATCAACGGGATTTGTCAGAGCTCAGCAGAGTTTATACCTGAGGCTTCCCAGAGTAACCACTGCCAGGGCCCTATCTTTTGTATCTTGGTTGATTAGTTAGTGCAGTCCAGCAGCAGAGTCTAGACTAGTTATTTGCTTTGTGTTTTACATTTTCTTTCCATTCAGGCTTTTTATAAATTTAAGAAGTGTTCTTTTTATAGGGAGTTGGTGACTTAGTTTTAAAAAGTGGAGCCTCTAACATTACCTGATTTTGTATTTGCAAACATTTAATTTTTTTTGCTTGTTAAGTATATTATAGGAACTCAAATACTTGTTAAATTAAGCTGAATAGTTAAGACTGTCTTATCTCTCATCTTCACTGTTAATCACCTTTGCTGCTTAACATGATATTTTTAATGCATATTTGTTTTATTTTGGGATAGAAGAACCAGACCCCAATCTTGAATGATTTTACAGTCTCATTGGGGAATTGAAAATGTGCATTTTTGAAAGCTTAAGAATTTGCACCCATTTTTCTTCTCCTTTCAAATGAACTCACATCTCATTATCAGCTTCGATATAGTTTTTAAATCCCCCAATTTCGAACATTATCCAAATGTATTACAGACTCTGCTCACTCATCTTGCTCATTTTTTCAGCAAACATCTGTCACAGTGTACAAGAGACATGGTCCTCTAGTGGCACTCCAGAGTCTTTTCTAGAACTATAGCGAATGCACCTAATTCACTAATTACCTAATTCCGTATAGTGAGTGGCACTTAACTATTAACTAATTCCATATAGGCTTTGTGAAAACTTCCTTAGTAGAGAGCACATGTTTTCTAGTAATTACTGGGATAAAAGGAAAGTCTCAGATCCTTGAATATGGGAATTTGTAGCTGGTGTACCTGACAAAATGTCCTGATTGGCCAACCAATAGAGTCTTAGTTGGCAGAGCTAGGTGAATAAGCATTCTGCCAGCTCTTGCCTTGGCAGGAATCTCTGTCATTTATAGCTTAATGGGGCTGTGGTTTATAGCCCAGACCAACTGATGCGACTGGGAACTCAGCTACCATCGGCTGGGCTGGCTGAACCTTGAATAATGGTCCTCTATCTGGGTAGAGTCACCTCTGGCGTTGCCGCTCACCCTTCTTGCCCCTTATTCTTGTTACCATTTAGTCACCATCCTTACTACCATAGATCACTTCTAATAATGCTTATGATTTTGCTATAATTTTGTACCATCTTTCTTCAGACTCTTCTGCCGTGGAAACCTTTTCATTATCTCACTTTATTCAGCATCTGTCACTAGCCTGACGCACCTACCTATGGACATCTTTTGGAGCAATTAAATAGCAATGTCATATTCTTTGTGATATAGTTAGGAAATTTTCTGGTTTCCCATTTGAATGTCCTGAAATTAAAATGTATTTTTTAAAAGACAAGTCAATTGAACATTTTCATATTTGACTGAAAGCTAATTTTATAGGAAATTCCCACTCGACTGTACTCTCTGCTGACATTTTTATTTTTCAGTTGTCCAGAGAATACAAGAGGGTGGCCCAGTGGTGTGAGCTCATCTGCCTTTTTCAGAATATATTCTTTTCAGCTGTCATTTAAGTCATCATCCTTATTTAAATTTTTGTCCATGTTCCTTCTCATAGTGATGTCAAAACTTACTATTTTAGTCAGACATGGTGGCAATATGCCTGTAGTCCCTGCTACTCAGGAGATTGAGGCAAGAGAACTGCTTGAGTTCAGAAGTTCAAGACTGTAGTTGCACTATGATTGTGCCTGTGAATAGCCACTGCACTCCAGTCTGGACAACATAGCAAGACCCTGTCTCTAAAAGAGTAAAAATAAGAAAACCTAGCTGGGCATGGTGGCTCACATCTGTAATAGGTGGCCTGTGCCTCCTGACACTTTGAGGGGCCAAGGCTGGAGGATCACTTGAGCTCAGGAGTTTGAGACCAGCCTGAATAACACAGGGAAATACCATCTCTACAGAAAATAATAGTAATAAAAAAGGCTGGGTGCGGTGGTTCACGCCTGTAATACCAGCATTTTGGGAGGCCGAAGTGGGTGGATCATTTGAGGTCAGGAGTTCGAGACCAGCGTGGCCAACATGGTGAAACCCCACCTTTACTAAAAATACAAATATTAGCCAGGTGTGGTAGCAGGTGTCTGTAGTCCCAGCTACTCGGGAGGCTCATGCAGGAGAATCCCTTGAACCCAGGAGGCAGAGATTACAGTGAGCTGAGATTGCGCCACTGCACTCCAGCCTGGGAGACAGAGTGATTTTTTTTTAAAAAAAAAAAAAAAAAAATCAGGCCAGGTGTGGTGGCTCATGCCTGTAATCTCAGTACTTTGGGAGGCTAAGGTGGGTGATCACCTGAGGTTGGGAGTTCAAGACCAACCTGGCTAACATAGCAAAACCATGTCTCTACTAAAAATACAAAAATTAGCCTGGCATGGTGGCACACGCGTGTAGTCCCAGCTACTCTGGAGGCTGAGGCAGGAGAATCGCTTGAACCCCAGGAGGTAGAGGTTGCAGTGAGCTGAGATCACACCACTGCACTCTAGCCTGGGCAGTAGAGTGAGACTCCATCTCAAAAAAAAAAAAAAAAAAAAAATTAGCCAGGTGTGGTGATGCATGCCTGTGGTTCTAATATTTTAGCTTTAAAGTTTGTCTTTTAATGTGTGGAGAGCTGGTACTATGTAAGAACAATAAAAGAATTATAGTTGTTATAACTCTGATAGTCACCATCTGTGTACACTGTAGAGGAATGTTGGCACTGCAGTCTTTTGAGTCACATCTGTCTCTGCAGATAACCATCCTATAAGCAGCCTAATTTTTGAACATAGAAGATAGTGATATGTATAATTATACAAATTTGACATATTTGTCAATAAAGGTTTTAGTTTCTTTTAGATTACTTTTTCTCAACCTTTTAAAAAATCCTCCCTCTCCCAGTCTTTTAGGTCTGTTTTCTGATTGTTCTCCTGATGAAAATTTAATACCAGAGATATACTACGTATCTGTTTATGTACTGTAGATATATCTGCTTTCTGCGTAACGTAAATACAGTACTTTTTTTTACCCCAACTCTCCATCTCCTCAACTCATTGAGAATACATGTTTTATACTAATTTAAAGCAATCATAAAATAGTGAGGCAGAAAAATACTGTTTGGTCATACTTTATATGTTATAATAATAGTTTTAAAGGAATGCCATTAGTATAATAAGTTATAGATTTTTTATACGATTGTTTTAACCTGGAAATTTACTATCTTGAGAGCAGCCATGACAAAGAGTACCTTGCTGGGGCTGGTGAGGGTGTAGCATTTCTCAAAGTCCGTCTGATAAAGATAAGGTGCTTTGCTATGGGCAATTGATGTTTTCTCAGTCTTATAGAAAGCATCAATTACAGCATCTTTAGAAGACTTTATTTATCTGAAATATGTAAACTAAATGAAATCACAGAACTTTCTGTGCAAACTCAATTCAAGACAAGTCCTTGAGCCTGGCCTTGTAACCAAATTACCAGCCATTAGTCATTCTTACAGAGAAAATAATTTCCATGAACTTTGATTTTTTTATTAATATAATCCTACTATCCTTAAAAATAGGATAGGACAAAACTAAGGAAACAGGATACAGTATGACCATATTTACATTGAAAAGTCATATTGAATAGAAAAAAAAGCCTGACAAAATAAAGTTATAAATATACATTCCTAATTTGGCTGCTTATTTTTAAAAGAATAGATACTTTATGAATACACTAAAAACCACTACAGTGTACACTTTGAAAGGGTGAATTTATGGTATGGGAATTTATGTCAGTAAAGCTGAGATATATTAATTTAAAAAACCACCTGAGCTTTAAAAACAAAGATTAAATAGAAGAAAAGAATGGTTTTGTATCCAAGAACCTTTAAGAGCTTTTTACATTTTTAGATTTTTTTTTACTTTTCTTCCTCAAAGAACAAAAAATAAAATTAAAAATTGATAGGTAAAAATGTTCCTACCTGTTTTAAATTTAGAAAAGTAAGCACTTCTTGGAAAGAGCCAATACCCACAGTTGAGAGAATGTGGGAGAAGGGAAGATGAGTCGGGCCAGCATGTCACCAGCTGCTCAGTGGCCTGGCATAGAGCCACCTCATTGTTTTTTATCCAGCTGCACTGAAAGTGGTTCCTTTCTCTTTCCAGTCTGACTCTGACCTTTCGATTCCTTTGGATTGCATGTGTTCCGTGGAGTAAGGCAAGCACAAGGATATGTCAGACGTATCTCTCCTTGAATAGATTTTTGTGACCACAGACTTGACATTTCAAAACTGAATGAGTCTTTGAGGCTTTTTAAACTGCAAATTCTTCCTGATTTTTCCCATTTCTGTCATATCTTCAGCTCTTAAAGTATGTATGTTGTTTTTTTTTTTAATCTCATATCTTTTTTTTTTTTTTTTTGAGACAGAGTCTCACTCTGTCACCCAGGCTGCAGTGCAGTGGCGTAATCTCAGATCACTGCACCTCCACCTCCCAGGTTCAAGCAATTCTCCTGCCTCAGCCTTCTGAGTAGCTGGGACCATAGGCATGTGCCACAACGCCTGGCTAATTTTTGTGTATTTAGTAGAGACAGGGTTTCGCCATGTTGGCCAGGCTGGTCTTGAACTCCTGACCTCAGGTGATCCACCTGTCTCAGCCCTCCAAAGTGCTGGGATTATAGACATGGACCACTGTGCCCAGCCCTATCTTGTATCTTTTTTTTTTTTTTTTTTTTTTGCCCCCGAGACGGAGTCTTACTCTGTCACCCAGGCTGGAGTGCGATGGCACGGTCTCAGCTCACTGCAACCTCTGCCTCCCGGATTTGAGCAATACTCCTGCATCAGCCTCCCAAGTAGCTGGGACTACCACATCTGGCTATTTTTTATTGGCCAGGCTGGTCTCGAACTCCTGACCTCGTGGTCCTCCCGCCTCAGTTTCTCAAAGTGCTGGGATTACAGACATGAGCCACCACGCCCGGCCTTTTGTATCTTTTATATAGAACTTTGCCATTGTTTTCTGCTCTTTAATGGCTGCGAAGTTACTCTGGTAAAGATGATTTTAGGTTTTGAAGTAGTTGGTGCTAGGTCCGGCAGGCAGCAGGGGAGTGGTGTGGATGTCCATTTGAGGAATATGGAAACATCTGTTTGACTGAAATATTTTTTCCTGCAGACCTCCAACGTAAGTGAAATTTACACTATTAAAAGCATGATTTTTAGCATGTTACCTCTGAGGAATTACATGCTAAATATAGATAAGTACATTCTTTTAGCATGAAAGGATTATTTCAGTTTATGGATGGACAGTCTTAAAGTAGTAAAAACATAGGGCAGGCATTTTGATTGAGAGAATTATACTGTAAGAGAAAAGAAAGTAGAAGTTTTAGAGTGTGGGGCTTTATTAAGAAGGCTTGTAGGAGGTGATGTCATAAGCAAAAGTGCGTGAAAAAGCAGAGGACGTTCGAGGTCTGGGGAAGGAATGGATGATACCGTTAAGTGAGAGAAGGGTGTAGAAACTAGGTAAATACTGTTCTATAATTTTGCCAAGGAGTAGCTTTGAGGCTTGGGATGTGTTTTCCTATTTTGTGATTTGTTTACCCATCTATTTGATGAATATTTAGTGAGTGCCTAATATGTGCCAAGTATGTATTTGTTCCTGCCATCAAGGAGTTTATATTTGTAGTGGAGGGAGACAGACAATAAAACATGTATAATGTGCCAGGTTGGCAAATGCTTTGAAGAAAAATAGAGGAGAGTGAGGGGTCAGGGGTTACCTGTCTCACAATGTCGGGGGAGAGGGGGTAGGCCTCACAGACAGGTGAATTTTGAGCAGACTTGAAGGAAGTGAGAAACCCATCATGTGAAATGGGGAAATTGCTTCATGGAGCAGGCTTCGAAGCAAGGATGTGCTAGGCAGTTTTAAGGAACAGAAGGGCCAGTGTGGCTGGAGTGGAGTCAGCAAGGGGAAAGCTGGAGGAGTTGAGGAGAGAGGGCAGCTGGGGGATAGAGAGTACTGGGGTGTATCCCCCAGGGCCTGGTAAGGACTTGAGATTTTACTGAGTAAGATGGGATGTTCATGGAGGATGGTACTTTCGTAGCATGTAGTGTAGTGGAAAGAGCTTGGATTTGGTGGCAAGGGAGCTATGTTTACTCCTTTCTCTGCCAAGGATCAGCTATATGTTCTAGTCTCAATTTCTTTATAAGTAAACGGGCTGTTCCCTTATCCCACCTCTGCAGGAATAAATGAGATTATTATATAAGGTTCTTAGCATAGTGGTTGAAGATACACAGTAGCTAATATTGTCACCTATATCGTTATTGTAAATATTAACAAAGATTGAAGATACCAGAACAATTTCTGCATTTAACAAGTCTGTTGACCCACTTGAAAAAGTGGTTTTGTAATATTTCTACTTTGTGTGTGTGGCTGAATAAGTGCCATGTGCCATTGCAGACCTGGTTCAGGGGGCTTACAGTGAAGATCAAGTAGATTTCTGTGATAGTGCTGGCTACTATGACACTTTCTGTTACTCTCTGAAAATGTAAACAATACCCTGTTCAACAGGCAATGCTTGCTTCTCCTTTGGAAGGTAACCTTATGCAGTAGTCTCCCCTTATCCTCAGCGGATACATTCCAAGAGCCTCAGTGGATGCCTGAAACTGGATACTACAGAACCCTGTTATCTACTATGTTTTTTCCTATACAAACATAGCGATGGTAAAATTTTAATTTATAAATTAGGTACAGTAAGAGATTAACAATAACTAATAATAAAATAGAACAATTATAAGAGTATGCCAGCATTGCTACTTTTGTACTTTGGTGCCACTGTTAAGTAAAATAAGGGTTATTTGAACATAAGCACTGATACTGCTAAAATGGCTACTAAGTGACTTACAAGCAGTTAGTGTCTACAGCATGGATATGCTGGCCAAAGGAATTACTCACATTCTTGGCAGCAGGGGTCCCCAACCCCCAGGCCATGGACTTGTGCTGGTTGGTGGCCTTTTAGGAACTGGGCCACACAGCAGGAGGTGAGCAGCAGGCGAGTGAGCATTACCACCTGCGCTCTGCCCCCTGTCAGTTCAGCAATGGCATTAGATTCTCATAGGAGCGTGAACCCTATTGTGAACCACTCATTTGAGGGATCTAGGTTGCATACCCCTTATGACAATCTAATGCCTGTTGATCTGAGGTGGAGCAGTTGCATCCCAAAACATTCCCTGTGCATGCCCCCATCCCCCCACCGTCCATGGAAAAATTATCCTCCATGAAACCAGAACCGGTCACTGGTGCCAAAAATGTTGGGGACCACTGCTTGGTGGGATTGAGCTGTGTAGTGTAAGATTTCATCATGCTGCTCAGAACAGCATGCAACTTAAAAACTTGTGAATTGCTTATTTTCTGGAGTTGTTCGTTTAATTTTTTCAGATTGCAGTTGACTGTGTGTAATTGAAACCATGAAAAATGAAACCTTGGATAAGAATTTCTGTAATCAGTTACATCCCTGCCCTCATAACGCTTAAAATTTATCAAGGACTGTAAACTCAAGGTACTCAGTCTAAGCAAATAAATGAAGAAAGAAAGAATAAACATATAACAATACTGTCTCTGTATATATGTACCTTGTGAATAACCTTCAGTCAATTTAAACATTTACTTTTATGTTTTTTCCTCCTTTATTATTTCACATTATCCTTGCTTATTATATGAGAGTTTGTAATCGGAAACTTAAACCTGCCTCTTAGAAATTGGTTAGTTTACAATTTACTTCCCTCCTTAAAATCCTCCAGTGGTTCCTTGTCACCATTAAGTCCAAATTCCCTATCTTGTATATAAGACTATCAAGATAGGACCCTTGATGACCTGTCTGACTTCATCTCTCACTGTCTCCCGCTTAGAGACTGTGCTTCAGCCATACTGGACTACTTTCCAGAAAAAATTTTACTTAATGAACCTTTGGCACCATCATGTGCCTATCCCTTCTTTGCCCTCACCTCTACACATCTTGCAAAACTCAGCTTGAATAATCATCTCTTCTACCTGGCCTTCCTTTGTGAGTTACCCCTTTTCTGCATGCAGAGTGCCCTATACTACCCATCTCTGCCCTAGCACTTACTGTGTGGTGATGTAATAGTTTATAGTCTTGTGTCTCCCCATTGGATGAAGTTCCCTAATGGGAAAGCTATAGGTTTTTTTCTTTGTATATTTAACAACCGCCACAGTGTCTGCTGCATACCAGCTACTCAATAAATGTTGGATGTTATGGAGTCTACTGTATTTATTAAATTTGGGAGTTGACTGTAAGGCCCAGATCCATATGACATGGACTCTCTGTTTTCCTTTCGTCATTTTCTGTGCATTTTAAAAAATTTAGTAAATGTGTCATTCTGTCTCCCTTGGTTCTATATTCTAATATGGATTCCCCAATTGTAAGCTCACAAAAGCTCCAATAAAATAGAAATCTCTCTGGATCAAATTCTGTGAGGTTTAACTCTAATATTACTAACCACCAGCAGATGTTTCTAAATTATTTGGCATAATTAGATAACAAATTCCACTTCATTAAACCATTGTTCATTTTCATTTCAATGGTACAAAGGGATTGTACGTAAATTAGCTTGGTTTGTTCATGTTTTACCCTCACAATAGGGAACATAATCAAATTGAATAGGAATTCAGTATGAAAATGGCTAATTTAACCTTTTAGAGGTCTGAAAATAAAAACAACATAATCTTTCATTAATTTGTCTGCTACATGAACCTTCCTATTAGTTTTCAGATGGTTATGAGAAGAGCAGATATAAACAGCAGTTTAAACATTAACATTTTTAAATGGATTAAAAAACCTTTTATTTCTGTTATTTATTAATGCCTCTTGTTTTTCTAGGAAGAATTTGAGGCAATTTACAAAAAGATTCAGTGCAAGAAGATTGAAACAATAATCATGGGAATTTGTTTTTCTCTGTCTTGTGTCACTAGGTTCTTCCTCTCCCTTGGGTTGTTTCCCTCTGATTGTAGCTGTGATTTGCCATTCCATATGGTAAAGCCTTTTTTTTTTTTTTTTTTTAACTTTGGTACCCTCTCAAGCACTGTCATGTGTTTTTTTGGTGCTCCTCCCATTACCAAGGACTTATTGAAAGAGAAGTCTCTGTATGCTCCCCTTCCACTTTCTACGTGTCTGTTTCCGTCTCTTCCCAGCCACGGTGCCACAGATAATAATTAGTTTTTAGGTGTTTGTGAATGTCATTCATCTCTAGTGAAAAAGGAGAGATTGACAACTGTTAAAGAAAAACTTATTCTAACGCTTGTTAAAGCAGCAAAGAAGATTGTATTTAAGATGATCATGATAGGTGTCCAGACTATTGTGATAGGGGAGAGAGATTGGACTCAATTCCGAATACAACATGAACAAGCAGGAATTTATAACCATGAAGCAGGTTGTGGGGGTGGTGGATGGACAGTTACTAAGAGGAGACATTAAGGGTGGGGGAATTATTGCTAAACTTACTGAGGGCATGTCAGTGTGATCAGATAACAAGAGTAGGGGGATGAGGAATTCCATTAGCTAGCAAGTGATTGGAGCCAGGTGTGGTGGCTCAGGCCTGTAATCGCAACAGTTTGGGAGGCTGAAGCTGAAGGATTTCTTGAGGCCAGGAGTTCAAGACCAGCCTGAGCAATATAGTGAGACCCTCATCTTTACCAAAAATAAAAAATAGCTGGCATGGTGGCACACACCTGTAGTTCCAGCTATTTGGGTAGGCTGAGGCTGGAGGATTACTTGAGCCCAGGTGTTTGAGCCCAGGCTTCAGTGAGCACTCCAGCCTGGGTGATAGAGTCAGACTCTGTCTCTTAAAAAAAAAAAAAGTGATTAGATATCAAAAGTAGAGGGATTCTCTCTCAACTAACTTAGCAGGCTTCTTGGTAAAACTGGGCTATGCAGGCCTGGTGGGGCCTGGGCCAAGGTGGAGGCCTGGTTGAGAAGAGGGCCTAGGAGAAGCCTGACTAAGGTTTGGTTAAGGAGAGCATCTTGTCACAAGTGTCATCTTATATTTGCTTCTGATCAACTGGAAGTGCTTTATCCATTAGGAGCCAGTATCCAGTGGCTTGTTTGAATATTTGTTCTTTCTGCACTATTTGATGTCTTTGATTACATCTTTCTTCTTAAAACTTTTTTCTCTCGTCTTTTGAGACATTGTTTTCTGCCGCTACTCCTTTCCTATGCTTCAGTTTGTTCTGTTTGATCCCCTCTATGTCAGTGCTTTTCAAGAACTGACCTTCTTTTCTCATTTGGAAGCATGTAGGCTTCAACAGTGAACAACGTGTAGATGATTCCCAAGTCTTTATCTATCTCCAGCCTGCCCTTCCATACACTCCACATCTCTGTCTGGATTTCCTATAGACACTTCAGACACCACATGTTCCAGCCCCACATTCTTAGTGTTTATTCTTCCATCCTCTCTTTCCTTGCCTCTGATACCCAACCAGCTACTAACTCTTGCAGATTGGTCTTTGCATGGCTTTCATACTTCTTTCTTTCTGTGGCTCTGCCTTTCCTTTCAGTTCTTGCAACCTCTTCCTCTGCCCCCTGTCACCCATCAGAAGGAGTCCCTTCATGTTCTGAATTCTGTATCATTTTTTCTGTGAATCTCTCATGACATTTGTGAATGCATTTCTTTCATAATAGTTATGTATCTTATTTTTGTCATCTTTTCTAGACTGACAGTTTCTCTAAAGTAAGATTCATGTCTTTTTCATTTCTGTATTCCTCACAGTGCTTAAACTTAGCACAGTGCTTCACGCATAGCAGGTACTTGAAAATATTTGTGAAATGAATAAAATAGCTCCCCTAAACCATGGTATTCCTGTAGCTTAACAATTTCCAGGGTAGAAATATAAAGTGTTTTTAAAGTTATTCTATTGCTTTATAATACTTCAATCAAGTTATCAACAGTTAACATTTCCAGATCTCTTATATATTGTTTCCGTTAACTAATTATCTTATTTTCAGACTTTAACAGAAAAAATACATGTATTCCTGCAGTATTTGTTTCATGTCAAGGGCAGGTACATCACTTACTCTGGGACTGGTTCCTTTTGCTAGCTTATCTTTTTCCAACAGTTTCCTGTGAAATTACAGTTACATTTATACTGTGTTATATTTTATAAAAATCTCTTTATCCTTCTTTTAACTTTCAAACCAGAGGAGAAGGGACACTAAACAGTATCTATAAACACAGGGCTTGTTATAATCCAGGTTGATTTTCTGGCCCCTTTAATGTTGTCATGTGTTCAGTAGTCAACCGGAAACAGAAACCTTCTGGAGGGACCATGCTAAAGGTAGGAAAAATGATGGGTTCTTCTGCTCTGAGAGCTGTTTTCTCTTCTTTTAGACTTTTCCAGGCTGTTAGCAAGGAGTTGGTGAAGGGAAGCCTTTCTTTGTTCAGGTCTCCCTTTCAGACCCTGGTGGGTTAGCCAAGTTCATAGGACATTTACATTATTAGTCCTCCACTTAAAAACTAGCTTGTGTTTTGAAGGTTGCTGAATAGATGTCACTAAGTAGTAGACCAAAAAGCTCACACTAATGATTGTTTTACAGAATGGAATATATTAAACCGTGACCCTTGAAAAAGATGCAGTCAGTGGTTTATAGGACATTTCACTTATTGCTTATTATAATATTTAATTCTGAAAAAAATGTTTTGTTGAAATTGACTTTGCTACTTCTGTAAGTTGTTCCTTTAAGATGATTTTGCCTATTAAGTCTTTGGATGGTATTTGTTACTATTCTGAGATTTGGATCTCAGATTTGGATGTTATAAAGATGTCATTATATATGTGTACAGCATATGTAATTAAAGATGAGAGCCATGAAAACACAATTCACGTTTCTTTTATCATAATGTTTAAAAGTTAACCAGATATTTTAAAGTTATTATATATTCCTGGAAAGATAAATGCTTCTCTGGGCATGTCAGTTCATTTTTTTTAGTTGAAGTTAAAAGAATAGATTATTTCAAAAGGACAAGAAAAGGAACAAGATGGATTAACAATGCAGTGGTAAAAAGAAAGGGGGCAACAGACATCGCTATACAGTAGGGACACTTGCAGAATACTTAAAGGCTTGTCATCCTGAATTTTCCAGACACATGGCTCTGCAGTTCTCTGGAGAGCCACAAGCCCCTTTCTTGCAGGGGCGGGACAGGTTGGTGGGGACTGGAGTGGGTGGGGGAAGATCTGCTGTTCCTAGGTCTCTCCAGGCAGAGGAGCTCTTGCCTTCTCTTTTAGTGTTTATTTCTTCCTCTCTTCTCCCTCCCTCTCCATCTCCCCCCTCCCTCCCCGACCTCGCACTCTTGCTCTTGTGCTTGCGTGCTCTCTCTCTCTCACCTGCACACACACACACACACACACACACACACACACACCCCGAGTCTGCCAGTGTCAGGAGCAATGGGAAGGAAAGAGCAGTGATCGAACACACAGATCCCAGAACTTACTCATTTGGGATGAGACCTCATTCAGCTCAAGATGCCTTCTCATGTCACTCTTCTAATCAAAACTTTTCTTCTTTTACCTTTATTCAGGTATAATAATTGATCTTCAGAGGCATATGACAATTTTTAAACTATTTTTTTGAAATAATTTTTAGTTAAAGGTTGATCAAAATCTTAATAGAAAAAGTCCAGTGTTTTCAGGTCTTATCTGTTTGTACCAGGGGAAGAAGGAAAATTGATGTATGTTATTTACATTAATATTAGATAATTTGTAAAAGATCTGTCCCAAAATAGTTTTTTTCATTGTAAGAGTACATTTAAGATAAACATGCAACTTTTTGTTTTTTTTTTGAGACAGGGTTTCACTGTGTTTCCCAGGCTGCAGTGTGGTGGTGTGCTCACTGCTCACTGCAGCCTTAACCTCCTGGGCTCAGGTGATCTTCCCACCTCAGTCTCCCAAGTAGCTGAGACTGAGACCACAGGTGCGTGCCACCATGCCCAGCTAATTCTTAAATTATCTGTAGAGGCAGGGTCTCCCTGTGTTGCTCAGGCTGGTCTCAAAGTTCTGGGCTCAAGCACTCCTCCCACCTTAGGAGGAGCCTTCAAAGTGTAATTCTTCAAAGCGCCAGGATTACAGGTGTGATCCACCATGCCCGGCCTAATATGCAACTTTAGTATGTTGCTTACTATGTGTTTTCAGCTGTCATAATTATTAGGTGGCAAGGCACACTTTTTAAAAGTTGATGTATTTGTTTATTTATTTATTTATTTGAGGTGGAGTTTTGCTCTCGTTGCCCAGGCTGGAGTACAGTGGCGCGATCTCGGCTCACTGCAACCTCCGCCTTACGGTTTCAAGCCATTCTCCTGCCTCAGCCTCCTGAGTAGCTGGGATTACAGGTGCCCGCCACCACACCCAGCTAATTTTTGTATTTTTAGTGGAGACGGGGTTTCACCATGTTGGCAAGGCTGGTCTCGAACTCCTGACCTCGTGATCTGCCCGCCTCAGCCTCCCTAAATGCTGGGATTACAGGTGTGAGCCTCCATGCCTCGCCTTGTTTATCTTTTATTTTAAAATTTAAACAGGTTTATGGTAATACAGTTAAACTACATAGTTCATAGGACTTTTAGCAGATTGAGAGATGAAGACTTTATAATAGATTAATTTCACTACTATTTTTGAAAAATGCGGCAGCTTTTAATAATAAATACCATTGAGCAGTACTTTTTCTGACTTGTGATTTTAATGCAGGCAGAAATGGTAATGTGTACTGAAATAAAGTCTACTACTGTAAACCCTTGTGTTCTTTCAAATGTATTTCCCTAAATTACAGCTATATACACCTTTTTTCAAATTATAAAAATAATTTATTGTTAATGCTGAGATATTAAGCTGAGATGAACTGGTATATTTCATACTGTATTTATTAACACTACATACTGTCTGTTTTCTAAAGAGCTCAAACCAGTGATGAGTTTTATAGGCTCATTTTATTTTCCAGTGCCTTATTATAAGAAGATTCATAGCTGCTGAGAAAGCTGCCATAGAATATTATCTGTCATATTGTCTCAAGGCAACTAAATATATTAAGTAATCACTAATAAAGCACTAAGAAAAAAATATTAGCAATATTTGCAAAACGGTACACTCTGTGCTAATTTTATTGAAACAGAGTTGGGAAGTTGTGGACAATTAAAAATGCCATCAAATCTTAAGCCAGCTTAGACTTGGCCAAAATGTTCACCTATTTTTTTCCCAAGTATTTGGTCTTTTTTTTTCCCAGAAAGAAAATGTCAACTATAACACAAATCTCCTCAGATCTAAGAGGTAGGCAAAGCAGAAAGCCCTCTCAAAGTTTTATATTTCAAAACATAAATTTAAAAAGGTGAATACTGTATAAACCCAGGTGTTGCTACATCATCAACCAGTAGCAGATTTGGGATTAAGCACCATTTAAGAAGAGCATGGTGTTGGGAGGCCGAGGCGGGCGGATCACGAGGTCAGGAGATCGAGACCACGGTGAAACCCTGTCTCTACTAAAAATACAAAAAATTAGCCGGGCGCGGTGGCGGGTGCCTGTAGTCCCAGCTACTCGGAGAGGCTGAGGCAGGAGAATGGCGTGAACCCGGGAGGCGGAGCTTGCAGTGAGCTGAGATTGCGCCACTGCACTCCAGCCTGGGCGACAGAGCGAGACTCCGTCTCAAAAAAAAAAAAAAGACATGGTGAAAAATCCTCAAGTAGTTATTATTCCATGATGTCATAGGACATGATCTTGGATGCCGCCTGTGTCCGTGCAAAAAAAAAAAAAAAGAAAGAATACCGAGAAAAAGAACCCTGAAGAAAAAATTAGGGAAGTTAGAAGAAAAATATAAACCAGGGCCACAATTCAGATGTTTACGGTGGGCAGACAGGTACTAGACAATAGGGAATGCTGAGGAATTTCCTGATTTTAAATGTTGGTAATTTGGGCCTTTAAAAAAGTACTGCATAGGCCAAAGAAAATGCATCAGCAAAGTGACTCCAGGCCACTAGTTGATGACTTTTCACTTGTAAACTCAATATTGTGGAAATGGGAACCTTGACTGACCTGGTACGAATCTTTGATGAGGCAGCTAGGGAGGAGAAGATGATCCTAAAGATGATGGCTTGATTGAATTGAGTGGAGAGATAGGGAAGACAGTGAGTTGAAGATTTCTACAGTTGAGATATTGGCAGGATCTGGAGAAAATTTTTGACAATATATTTTGTGCTTTCTCCCATGTTAATTGTACCTTTTGAATAGGGACATATTCTCTTTGTTCAAGGAGGACTACATATTTATCAAACATGCCTTTCACCTATGCTTATTTGTTGTCACTTTTTTTTTTTTTTTTTTGAGACAGGGTCTGGCTGTGTTGCCCAGGCTGGAGTGCAGTGGCACGATCTCAGCTCACTGCAAGCTCCGCCTCCCAGGTTCATGCCATTCTCCTCTTCAGCCTCCTGAGTGGCTGGGACTACAGGCGCCCACCACCATGCCCGGCTAATTTTGTTTTTGTATTTTTAGTAGAGACGGGGTTTCACCGTATTAGCCAGGATGGTTTCGATCTCTTGACCTCGTGATCCACCTGCTTCAGCCTCCCAAAGTGCTGGGATTACAGGCGTGAGCCACGGCACCTGGCTGTTGTCACTTTTTATGGCCCAATTTTACTTATACTCGGGAAGTCTCATTATGTACTGGCATGGTAGTGTTCTTTAGCATGTGAAAATTTTGGAGGTTTTTTTTTGGTCTTTCTCAGTTTAGACCATCCTCACAATAATTAAAACTCACATCTCCCTCTCCCTCATCCTGGATAAGGTAAAACTGACTGTCGATAACCAGGTCTAAGAAGACAACACATCTATATAAAATTGCCGTCATCTAAATATTTAGTCTCAACAGTTATTAAAATCTGTCTCCCTTCAACCTAAAAAGTGAAATAAAAGCAGTTTCTCCTTACTTACCTCTGTAAAAGAATATTATAACCTGCCAAGCGCGGTGGCTCACGCTTATAATCCCAGCACTTTAGGAGGCTGAGGCAGGTGGATCACGAGATCAAGAGTTCGAGATCATCCTGGCCAACACAGTGAAATCCCGTCTGTACTACAAATACTAAAATTAGCTGGTGGTGGGCTAATACAAAAATTAGTGGTGGCGGGTGCCTGTTATCCCAGCTACTCGGGAGGCTGAGGCAGGAGAATCACTTGAACCTGGGAGGCGGAGGTTGCAGTGAGCCGAGATTGCGCCACTGCACTCCAGCCTGGGTGACAGAGCTATACTCCGTCTCAAACTAAAAAAAAAAAAAAAAAGTATTATGACCAAGAGGCAATAATATAATTTGAATTTCTATGTATGTGGCAGTGTCATGTAAATCTAGAATGTTAATATTTCCTCTTTCATGCCATGCGAAATAATAAAACCATACTAGAGTTGACCCTTGAACATGATGCTTAGGAGGGCAGATATCCCCTGCCCCCTGCCCCGCCTAGTCTGTCAAAAATCCCCGTATAATTTTTGACTTCCCCAAAACTTGACTAATAACCTACTGGTTACTGGAAACCTTACCAATAACATAAACAATTGATTAACACATATTTTGTGCTATATGTATTATATACTGTATTCTTACAATAAAGTAAGCTGGAGAAAAAATGTTATTAAGAAAATAATAAAATTGGCTGGGCGCGGTGGCTCATGCCTGTAATCCCAGCACTTTTGGAGCCCGAGGCAGGCAGATCATGAGGTCAGGAGATGGAGGCCATCCTGGCTAACACGGTGAAACCCCGTCTCTACTAAAAATACAAAAAATTAGCTGGGCGTGATGGTGGGCGCCTGTAGTCCCAGCTACTCGGGAGGCAGGAGAATCGCTTGAACCCAGGAGGCAGAGGTTGCAGTGAGCCCAGATCGCGCCATTGCACTCTAGCCTGGGCGACAGAATGAGACTCCGTCTCAAAACAAGCAAACAAACAAAAAACATAAGGAAAAGATATTTACTGAAAATACGTGGATCGTCGTAAATGTCTTCATCTTTGTCGTCTTCATGTTGAGGAGGCTGAAGAGGAGGGGTTGGTTGGTCTTACTGTCTTAAGGGTAACAGAAGCGCAAGAAAATCTGTTTATAAGTAGACCCACGTGGTTCAAACCCGTGTTGTTTAAGGGTCAGCTGTATTTCTAAAGTCTAAAGAGAATCATGGACATTGTGACTCTGGGGTATTTTCTTTCCTATTAGTCTTGTGTTTGTTTTCGTCTTTACATACTATGTATCTTAACTCTTAATCTGTAAACTTCTGGTTATTAGGCATACACATATGGTGGATCTATGGATGTGTCTATTCATTAGTTCCACTATATTTTAGAATTCTTGGTAACTTTTTTGGTTTAGATTTTATGAAAAACAAAGGGCCCCCTTTTTTTTTGCAAGGTGTATTCTATAGCTGTGTTTGCTATATTATAAAATTAGGAGAGTAATTCTAACTTCTCTGCTGAGTAGGTGCTTTTTAAATTTCTTTGGTATATCAGATTCTCAAGCTTCATTGCATAATATATCTCTGTGGCATAACTCCTGAAGATAATATAGGGATCCAGTGTGATGGTTTGGCTATAAATATTTCACGTGATTTAGAATAATCTTACCTCAAATCTACCATTGCAGTTTATTATAGTTATTGATGTTTGGACCCTGGAAAATTAACCTTTTAATTTAAATTAAAGTAACATTTTGATTATTGGGAATATTGTATTGAACATTTATAATGATTTGCTTTTGAAATTATACTGATGAATAGAGTGGAAACATTTTCCAGAGAGTCCACAAGATGGCACTTGCCAACTTGTTTCCTCTGTTTTTCCTTAACTTACGGAAATGCAGCAGAATTTCAGAAGGAACATCTAAATATTTATGCCCTTAAAATGCTAAAGTTTAGATTTCTAGAAGCTTTAGTCAGGAGTCCTTGAAATTGATGAGCTTCAATTTAACATTTTAAACAGTGTTCATTTCTGGTATAGGAGCCAAAATCCTTTGTTGAAGATCTGCAAAACACACTGGGATCTGTAGAATACAAAGGGCTGCCTGCATTCACTATGTTTGCCTTTACTTTTAAAATAATATATATGATTTATGAGACTTGTAGTCTATATGCCTCATTTCTAGACATCTTAAAATATGGACATTTATTAGAACAATGGGCATTAGTAATTGCTCTAAAGTAATTGTTATTTTCTATTTAAAAACAAGATGATGTAGTTGGAATATATTATGTAATTTTTAATTATGAATGAAATTTAATAAGTGTAATGGTAATGAAGGACAACAGGAATCTACCCAATCACAGTGTTAATTAAATTAGGCTTCTTTTTTACTCTTGTATATTTAACAATTAATACTGTTTTAGATGTTTACATTAACATTGTCATTAGGGAAGGGAATGATGTTGAAATTATGTTGAGGTTGGTAGGGAAGTTTTATATTGTTTATTGCTTTCTGAAATCCTGCCAATAATTTCAACGGAAAGAGCTACATGTTCATAGAAGACTAAAACAGTAAAGTGTATCAACTAAAATCTGGAGCAAATTAGGTGTAGGTCTGTATCATTCTGATTTTTCTCAGCCTCATCATAAAAATCGTCAAGCAAATAGTATCAAAGACATATCATAGAATAAGAAAAGCCCAAGGAACTTTCTCTTGAAAACTAAGACTTGCAAAAATCTAAATTTAAGCTTATAACCACATATTTCAGAGAGTTGTGAAAGCACTCATTTTTTTTCATCATTCTTGTAAAGGTTTGTTGAAGAAAGAATCTATTACATATGAAGAAAGAATCAATACACGTTTCTTTTTAAAAACGATTTTGTATGTACTGGCTGCTAAGCTTGCATAATGAATATGTTCTGTGAGGAGGCTGCACATTGAAACTATTCCTTTGTTAGCTTGCCCTTTTCTTCTATCAAGGGTTTAGTGTTCAGTTTCAGGTTACCATCATTTACATGATACTATTTTGCACAAAATCTCTTTTTAAAAGCTAATAAAACACAGCCGGGCACAGTGGCTCACGCCTGTAATCCCAGCACTTTGGGAGGCCAAGGCAGGCAGATCACAAGGTCAAGGGATCAGGACCATCCTGGCCAATATGGTGAAACCCCATCTCTACTAAAAATACAAAAATTAGCTGGGCATAGTGGTATACACCTGTAGTCTCAGCTACTTGGGAGGCTGAGGCAGGGGAATCACTTCAACCGGAGAGGCAGAGGTTACAGTGAGCCAGGATCGCGCCACTGCACTCTAGCCTGGTGACAGAGCGAGACTCCATCTAAAAAAAAAAAAAGCTTATAAAACACATTCTGTAATTTTCGTTGAATTTATAGAAACATTAATTTAAGGTAAATTAATTTTAGAACTAAGGAACTTCTTGAGAAACATGGATCAGAGAGTATTATATGTAGGAGCAGATGTAAGGGATATACACATAGCACACAGGGCAGATTCATCCACTGACATCTTTGAAAGATCTTATTTAAAAAATTTTTTTTTCCTCATGGATAAAGTGAATATTGAGCTTTCGAACATGCCTATTTCTAGTTATTTTTCTCCAGAATTCTTTTTTTTTTTTTTATTATACTTTAGGTTTTAGGGTACATGTACACAATGTGCAGGTTTGTTACATATGTATCCATGTGCCATGTTGTTTTGCTGCACCCATTAACTCGTCATTTAGCATTAGGTATATCTCCTAATGCTGTCCCTCCCCCCTCCCCCCACCCCACAACAGTCCCCGGAGTGTGATGTTCCACTTCCTGTGTCCGTGAGTTCTCATTGTTCAGTTCCCACCTATGAGTGAGAACATGCGTTGTTTGGTTTTTTGTCCTTGTGATAGTTTACTGAGAATGATGTTTTCCAGTTTCATCCATGTCCCTACAAAGGACATGAACTCATCATTTTTTATGGCTGCATAGTATTCCATGGTGTGTATGTGCCACATTTTCTTAATCCAGTCTATTGTTGTTGAACATTTGGGTTGGTTCCAAGTCTTTGCTATTGTGAATAGTGCCGCAATAAACATACGTTTGCATGTGTCTTTATAGCAGCATGATTTATAGTCCTTTACATACCCAGTAATGGGATGGCTGGGTCAAATGGTATTTCTAGTTCAAGATCCCTGAGGAATCGCCACACTGACTTTCACAATGGTTGAACTAGTTTACAGTCCCACCAACAGTGTAAAAGTGTTCCTATTTCTCCATATCCTTTCCAGCACCTGTTGTTTCCTGACTTTTTAATGATCACCATTCTAACTGGTGTGAGATGGTATCTCACTGTGGTTTTGATTTGCATTTCTCTGATGGCCAGTGATGGCGAGCATTTTTTCATGTGTTTTTTGGCTGCATAAATGTCTTCTTTTGAGAAGTGTCTGTTCATGTCTTTCACCCACTTTTTGATGGGGTTGTTTGTTTTTTTCTTGTAAATTTGTTTGAGTTCATTGTAGATTCTGGATATTAGCCCTTTGTCAGATGAATAGGTTGCAAAAATTTTCTCCCATTCTGTAGGTTGCCTGTTCACTCTGATGGTAGTTTCTTTTGCTGTGCAGAAGCTCTTTAGTTTAATTAGATCCCATTTGTCAATTTTTGCTTTTGTTGCCATTGCTTTTGGTGTTTTAGACATGAAGTCCTTGCCCACACCTATGTCCTGAATGGTATTGCCTAGGTTTTCTTGTAGGATTTTAATGGTTTTAGGTCTAACATTTAAGTCTTTAATCCATCTTGAATTAATTTTTGTATAAGGTGTAAGGAAGGGATCCAGTTTCAGCTTTCTACATATGGCTAGCCAGTTTTCCCAGCACCATTTATTAAATAGGGAATCCTTTCCCCATTTCTTGTTTTTGTCAGGTTTGTCAAAGATCAGATAGTTGTAGATATGCGGCATCATTTCTGAGGGCTCTATTCTGTTCCATTGATCTATGTCTCTGTTGTGGTACCAGTACCATGCTGTTTTGGTTACTGTAGCCTTGTAGTATAGTTTGAAGTCAGGTTGCGTGATGCCTCCAGCTTTGTTCTTTTGGCTTAGGATTGACTTGGCGATGCGGGCTCTTTTTTGGTTCCATATGAACTTTAAAGTAGTTTTTTCCAATTCTGTGAAGAAAGCCATTGGTAGTTTGATGGGGATGGCATTGAATCTATAAATTACCTTGGGCAGTATGGCCATTTTCACGATATTGATTCTTCCAACCCATGAGCATGGAATGTTCTTCCATTTGTTTGTATCCTCTTTTATTTCGTTGAGCAGTGGTTTGTAGTTCTCCTTGAAGAGGTCCTTGACATCCCTTGTAATTTGGATTCCTAGGTATTTTATTCTCTTTGAAGCAATTTTAATTCTAAGAAATTTCTGAAAATGAAAAAAAAAAAAAACTTCTCGCGTGGAGCAGTGGATGCTCCCTTTTTTTCTATGTTTACATTTATAGTCCACATTTGAGACCAAGTGAAAATTAAATACCTCAAACTGACTTTTCTTCTTTCTGAGTCTTTCCCATTATCTCTTGTGAAAATGTAGACATGTATGCAGTTGTCAGTGAAAGGATTTGTCTTTTCAGTTGGCTGACTGATTGGCTAGCTTATTTATTTATTTATTTATTTTGAGACGGAGTCTTGCTCTGTTACCTAGGCTGGAGTGCAGTGGCACCATCTCAGCTCACTGCAACCTCCACCTCCTGGGTTCAACCGATTCTCCTGCCTCAGCCTCCCAAGCAGCTGGGACTACAGGCGCATGCCACCATGCCCAGCTAATTTTTGTATTTTTAGTAGAGACAGGGTTTCACCATATTGGCCAGGCTGGTCTCAAACTCCTGACCTTGTGATCCACCCGCCTTGGCCTCCCAAAGTGCTGGGATTACAAGCATGAGCCACCATGCCCGGCCGTCTAGCTTATTTTTTTTTTAATGAATGTATGAGTTCTGAAGTTTAATTCTATGCTCAGATACATTTTGCTCATTTCTTTTTCTGATCCCTGTTTTCATGTGTGTGGGACCTCCCTGGGTTTTTTTGGCCCATGACAAGCACTTTTTAAGATAATTATCTCATCCCCCTCACACTTAGTCTAGTAAAACTACTGATGTTACACTAAGAACAAAGGAACTGTAAGGAGTCATGCTCATTTATTCCTAAAAGATAACAACTTTTTTTTTTAAATAAAAGTGTAACATACATATAAAATATACAATGCATAAGTATATTTAAGTAAAACATAAAAAGAACTAAAAAAGTAAAATACAGCAATCCTAAGCTCCATGAATTATTTCAAACTGAACACATATATGTAAGTACTGCTCAAGTCAAAAGATATAACATTACTAGCATAGTCCCCCTCAAAACCTCTCTTAGTCACTGCCCTCTTCTGCCTCCCCAAAGTTTATCACTATGCTGACATCTAACACTATAAGTTAATTTTGCCTTTGTGTTTTTTTTAACATCTTCTTTTTTCTCTTTGGTAGTGGTTATAAAATGTTTTTGTAATGCTAGAGTCTTCATTAGAATCCAGTTTAACCAAGTAAAATGCTTCTGAATTTCATTGGTGGGGGAAAGGGAGGAGGCTGTACATGCAAGAGAAAACTGTCTTTTAAAATATGTTTTAAATTTTAAATTAAAAAAATGAACTCAATATTTCTTGATATATAACTGTTTGTTTTAAACTACTGAAATATATCAATAGCAGGTAAAGGTATGTGTCTGCTCTTGCTTACAGAAGAAGTGACCCACAGCATCCTAACCTTACACTTGTTTTGATACTCGCCAGCAAAGGAGGAAGAGTGAATGGGTGGGGTTAGGGATTACTGGGGGACATTTCTGGGTCACAAAGTAATATAACCAGAACTCTGGAATTTCTCTAAATTAAATGTTTTATGTTAAGAATTAGTGTGAATTTGCTGGCCATCAGAGAAATGCACATCAAAACCACAATGAGATACCATCTCACACCAGTTAGAATGGTGATCATTAAAAAGTCAAGAAACAACAGGTGCTGGAGAGGATGTGGAGAAATAGGAACACTTTTACACTGTTGGTGGGACTATAAACTAGTTCAGCCATTGTGGAAGTCAGTGTGGCGATTCCTCAGGGATCTAGAACTAGAAATACCATTTGACCCAGCCATCCCATTACTGGGTATATACCCAAAGGATTATAAATCATGCTGCTATAAAGACACATGCACACGTATGTTTATTGCGGCACTGTTCACAATAGCAAAGACTTGGAACCAACCCAAATGTCCAACAATGATAGACTGGATTAAGAAAATGTGGCACATATACACCATGGAATACTATGCAGCCATAAAAAATGATGAGTTCATGTCCTTTGTAGGGACATGGATGAAGCTGGAAACCATCATTCTCAGCAAACTATTGCAAGGACAAAAAACCAAACACCGCATGTTCTCACTCATAGGTAGGAATTGAACAATGAGAACACATGGACACAGGAAGGGGAACATCACACACTGGGGCCTGTCGTGGGGTGGGGGGAGGGGGGAGGGATAGTATTAGGAGATATATCTAATGTTAAATGACAAGTTAATAGGTGCTGCAGACCAACATGGCACATGTATACATATGTAACAAATCTGCATGTTGTGCACATGTACCCTAAAACTTAAAGTGTAATAACAAAAAAAATTCGTGTGAATTTGATACTCTACTTCACAGTTTGTCTACTTTTAATAGAGTATTTCATATCATCAGGAAAAAAATATTTACAATTGCTTTCCTAAGTTAATGGGCAAAATGCTGATGAACTGTTACTTACGGAAAACTGCATTGAAATTAAGTATTCAGACATGTATAAGTCTGTTAACACAAATTAGAAGAATTTATTTTATTGCTTTGTGATACACGTTCAGGCAGTCGTCCTGAGGGATGCTGAATAGCTCAGACAGTGTTTTCATCTTTATTTAGTAGGAGTGCAATAGATGTTTCATCTGCTGAGAAGTTAAATTGCTTTGTCATATGAGATATAAAGTTGCTTACTAAAAAGTTAGCATCTTTTACTGTCTCAAAAATTTGTTAAAGGAATGTTTTCGTAACAAAAGATAATGGTTCTGTGATGATACAGTAGCTTCTGGGGTGCTCAGTGGCCTTAATGCTGACAACTTGACAATAATTTTACCTGTTTATAGCCCACGCCCATGTATTTTTTTTTTTAGCTGATCTTATATATCTTTGTTTATTGGCAAGCATTTTGCAAAATGACATGTCTACATCAAAATTATTTTTATAAATATACAAAGACCCAATTTTTAGGATTCATTTATCCAACTCGAAGTCAAAGATCCAGGTTAGTTTCCTCAATAAATAGATTTTTGAGCACATTGAAAAATATCATTTGATCATGGCACCTTTCTTTAATTTGGTTTCCTTCTTTTTGCTAAATGTGGATTACACTATATCCACAGTGCAAAATTTGGTGAAATTTTACATCTAAGGTTAATTCTCAATCTGATCTCTTTATGGAAGCTTTAAGCAGTTTTTAAATTTGCAAATTAGCTTGAGTGTCTTACTTTATTGTTTCTAGCTAAGTCATATTTTCTGTTTAGTTGCAAACTATCTTTGGAGTTTTTCCTTCAAAATTACATGATTACAAGTCACTGGAAGAGTGATAATTTCAATGTAGTTTTTACTCAGGTATTTATTTCTAACATACAGAATATCATAGTTTAGATGCATTTGCAAGTTTGCAACAATCTACCCATTTAAAAAAATGTATCTCATGCTTTTTAGATGTCTACTGCTAATTATTACTGATTGGTTGGTTGTAGTCAAGGAAAAACAGAGCATCTTCATCACTCTTAGGAAACCAGGCATATCTCACCTGAATTTTAAATCATTTGTGCTTCCAATTTTACTTTAAGCTTAATTCTTCAATTAGGAATTGAAGAATTGTGTTTAACCAATAATGCATGTTCCTATTTGAAAACAATTTTAAAATCATAATTTTAAAAAAGGGAAAAAAGACTAAAAATTTTCACATGTATAAACAGTACTCTGGGTATTTTTATGTTCTGAGGAGCTCACAGTGGCAAAGAAGTGGAACTAAATACAGTGTTTATATACCAAATACTTGATCAAATGCAATTATAGCAGGAAATTAAACTGCTATGTGGGGGGTTGTGGAGTTTTTTTGTATTTTGTTTTCAAGTAAACAAGCAAGGAAACCAAACATTGGTTTCTAGCATGAAAACTTTTTTTCCGTAAGTCTTGCTATTGAGTAATTCCCTGGGTGAATTAGAGATAGCAGAGGTTGTGTTGGTCAGTATTAATAGCCTCTCTTATTCTCAAAGCATTAGCTTTCATTGTTCAGTTAGACTTGAGAAAAAGAATACCCTAATAACATAAAAATGCCAACAGTTCTAGTTATTTTTTTACAGAAGCATTTCTACTCTTAGGACTTTGACAACTTCTCCTTCCCCTATAGAGAAGTGAGAGTCAGATGGTACATATAAAAATTCTTAAATTTTAAATCTTGAAATGAAATTGTTCTAAAAAGGTATGCCATGTTAATACTGTGTACATCTTTTTTTTTTTTTTTTTTTTTGAAACGGAGTTTTGCTCTTTCGTCAGGCTGGAGTGCAGTGGTATGATCTCAGCTCACTGCAACCTCCACCTCCCGGGTGCAAGCAATTTTCCTGCCTCAGCCTCCCGAGTAGCTGGGACTACAGGCGCCCGCCACCATGCCTGGCTAATTTTTGTGTTTTTAGTAGAGATGGGGTTTCACCGTGTTGGCCAGGATGGTCTCAATCTCTTGACCTCGTGATCTGCCTGCCTCGGCCTCCCAAAGTGCTGGGATTACAGGCGTGAGCCACCGCACCCAGCCCTATGTACATCTTAAATATTGCCTTGTACCGCTTGGGTTGCACATAACCAGAGCCTGCCAATAAGCAGGTTTCCTGAGTTGACTGTAGAGAAAGAAAATAGAGGACTGAGATTCTGGCTTAAGTCATATATTAGTAAATTGATCTTTCTTTCTTTTAAAATAGATAAGTGTGTAATCCAGAAAACCTTCCATTGCTCATGAGTATTTTATCAAATGGAATAATTATTCTATGTAAAAATTCCAATAACAAGTTATTGTGATTGATAAGGATAACACCTCTCATTTTCCTATATTACTTAATAATTTTATTTTCAAAGTGCTTTCTTTCATTGTAATTCCACTGTAAAATATCTTGACTGTTCATAAAATTTAGTAAATGATGATGCCTCGACTTGAAATTGACTCTCCTTCTGGTATCCATTAGCAACCCTAGTCTAGCTTTTCTCGTGCCACGTTGTGATTATTTAATGTCTTTCTTCAACCCTAAACTATGGGATTCTCAAATACAGAGACTGAGCTTTACTCATGTTTTTCTCCGTGCGGTTTAGCCCTAGTTGGTGCTTAATACATGTTTGATGAATGGATGAATGAAGGAGTGAATGGATGAGATTTTATGTGATTGATGGTGATCTAGATTTGTTTTCTCTTCAGTCACTAAAGGTCTGGCTATCATTTTGATTTCCAGAGTATCTTGAAAACATTTTATTATTGGTTTGGTCAGTCTGGAAGGACAAAGGATAACATGCTGAGAACAGTTTAAAATGATTGTGTATTGTTAGCTACATTTCACACTATCAAAAGTTATTAAAGATATATTTTAAATCTAGAATCTTTATTGCATTTTGACAAATGTAAGTGAAAAAAGAACCAGAAATAACAATAAACTAGAATTGATTAGAGATGCATTTGGAGCCTGGAATTAGTATTTACAAAATGGATTAGTCTCTCAATGTGATGTAGGGAAAAGTATGAGCCATTACCTGTGTAGTAAGTAGGTTTGTAGAAATGTTTAACCTGAATCAGGGCTGGCTTCATTGGCATGTGACCTATGCAGTCACTCAGGGCCCACACGCAGAGGGACCTCATTCTTTGTTTAATGCCCTGTGCTGCCATTTTGAAATTTTTAAAAATTTTTGAACAAGGGGCTTGCAAATTATCTGGCAGATCCTGATCTGACTCATGGGGAAATAATCACAGAAATACAGAAAGTGGACATTCTACAAGACAGCTGGTCTTGATTTTTAAAAAGATGTCATTGTCATGAAAGATGTTTTTAAAACCTAGAGGAGTGGGAAATGTTCTAGGTTGAAGAACGCTAACTAAGGAGACATGGTAACCAAAAGCAATGCGTGAACCTTGATTGGATCCTGGATCAAAGAACAAAATAAAATAACATTTTTCACATAATTGGAAATACTTGATGATATGTTTAAACCTTAATATACCATCAGGGTCCTTTTTGCCCACTATTAATTTTTGAGTTTCTTTTTTGAACAGTTCTAAATCTTTATATAGTTCGACATTTCATTACTTTTATTTTTTCTTAGAGGTCTTCCACAGAACAAAGAAAACAATTTACTTGTTTTTAATAGAATGAAAGTCATTATATCTTTTAAATATTTTATTTATTTATTTTAAAGCCAGTCAGATTTAGCAATGGGGGGTTAGATTTCAACTTTAGTGACACTAATGTTAATAAATTTTGATAACCCACTACCACTGGAGCAGCTGAAAGTCCTTATATCTTGGAATTACCACACAGGTCCCTTTAGAAATGCAAGCTTCATGAAGGGATTTTAGCGATCTTATCCTGAAATATTTTGCCACTCCATCATCCTAGGAATTATTTGCTCATTGCTTATCAATTACTCCCAATTATACTACAAATAAAAAGACTAACATAAAAATCAAACAAAAGAATTCTGTATTTGTGAAATACATGATCCGATTGTGTCATCCTTCAGTTTTCTTACTGCATTGCCCAAGGTGTTGCATCATCTTCAACAAGGTGTAAAAGCAGCCCGAAGACACTATCTTTGTTGTTTGTTAAATTTTCATTGAACACATTTTGTTAAACACAGTTGAAAATTTTTAATTGTTTATTTTCAGCCCATATTGGCAAACAGAAATTCTTTGACAGAGGAAGATTTTTCTAATTATTAGACAAATCAGGTGAACAGGTAATGGCACTCTGGACTCTAATGATAATGGTTAAATTGATTATATAGAGGAAATGTCAATATAAATTATCAGATGATGATATCCTAGGTCTAAGGTTGACAAGCTGGCCAGAGTTTTATTGGGAAAGCCATGCCCACTCATTTACATATTGTCTATGGCTGCTTTTCTGCTACAAAGGCAGAGTTCAGTCGTTGAGACAGGCAGGTTTGTTTTGCAGCCTAAAATATCTACTTTCTGAAACTTCACAGAAGTTTGCCAACCTAGTTGTGTAAGGTGAATTTCATCAAACTCAAGAATTGATAGTGAACAATGTGTCTAAGGACAGAAGGAGAAATAGTATTCAAACTCACATAGTCATTCAACAGGAAGGATTTTATTGCAGCAAGATGCTGGACCATCCCATTTGCTAATAGGACCATTGACAGTATTTTTTCATCTTTTATGATGTTTGTGCACCAGAATATACTTGATGCAGTTATTTAGTGGACAAATGCCAAAGACAGGTATGTGCATAACAATGACCGGAAGGAAATGAGTGATATAGAAATGAACAAATTTATTGGATTGATCAGTTCATAATTGGTTTTTATAAATCTAAAAATGAAAGTATTTTGCAATTATGGAGCAAAGAAGATGGCTGTCTTTTCTTCAACAAAATTATGAGCCATCTGAGTTCTTTAAGGTATTCTGTTTTGAAGATGCAAGTGCAAGAGGAAAAACCAGAAGTAATGATAAACTAGAACTTAATGAAGATACTTTTGAAGTCTGGAATCTTGATTGCATTTTGACAGGGCAAGTGCAAGCAGAACCAGAAGCAGCTGGGTGCGGTGGCTCATGCCTGTAATCCAGCACTTTGGGAGGCAGAGGTGGGCAGATTACCTGAGGTCAGAAGTTCAAGACCAGGCTGGCCAACATGGTGAAACCCCGTCTGTACTAAAAATAGAAAAAATTAGCCCAGCATGGTGGTGGGCACCTGTGATCCCAGTTACTCGGGAGGCTGAGGCAGGAGAATCGCTTGAACCCGGGAGGCGGAGGTTGCACTGAGATGAGATCGCACCACTGCACTCCAGCCTGGGTGAAATTTATATAAATTTGAAGTCATTTTATGACTAATTTACAGATGTAATAAAAGGATAGTGAAACATAACATGGCAGAAATTTTAATAAAAATTTAAACAGTGAAGCCAAAATCTTAGTCCATATTTTTTTGGTTTGTTTGTTTTTTGTTTTTTTTTTTGAGACGGAGTCTCGCTCTGTCGCCCAGGCTACAGTGCAGTGGCGCGATCTCGGCTCACTGCAAGCTCTGCCTCCCGAGTTCACGCCATTTGCCTGCCTCAGCCTCCCGAGTAGCTGGGACTACAGGCACCCACCACCACACCTGCCTAATTTTTTTTTTTTTTGTATTTTTAGTAGAAACGGGGTTTCACCCTGTTAGCCAGGATGGTCTCGATCTCCTGACCTCGTGATCCGCCCACCTCGGCCTCCCAAAGTGCTGGGATTACAGGCGTGTGCCACTTTTGTTTGTTTTAAAGATATATACCCCAAAAGGACAGCATTCTTTGAAGTCTCATCAACTAACGGCACATTAATTCTGTCATGTATGAACCTGGGATATCTCCATTTATGTAAATACTGATTCCAGGCTTCAAATACATCTAGTTTATATCAAATAGAATCTAGCTTATCATTGCTTCTGTGTGTGTGTGTGTGTGTGTGTGTGTGTGTTTTGCCTGGCTAAAATATATATAAATTAAAAGAGTTTATGGACCTGGGTGGTAAATGGTAATGACTGCTCTTCCAGGTACAGAGGGTTAATTTCTTGGGTGTGATAATGTTTTCGTGGTTATATAGAAGAAGGTTCTTGTTTTTTTAGTAGGTAAGTGCTGAATGATTTAAAGGTGAAGTGTTGCCGGGCGCGGTGGCTCACGCCTGTAATCCCAGCACTTTGCGAGGCCCAGGCGGACGGATCACGAGGTCAGGAGATTGAGACCATCCTGGCTAACAGGGTGAAACCCCATCTCTACTAAAAATACAAAAAATTAACCGGACGTGGTGGCGGGCGCCTGTAGTCTCAGCTACTCAGCGTGAACCCGGGAGGCGGAGCTTGCAGTGAGCCGAGATCGCGCCACTGCACTCCAGCCTGGGCAACAGAGTGAGACTCCGTCTCAAAAAAGAAAAAAAAAAAAGGTGAAGTGTTGCATGCCTGCAACTTACTTTGAAGTGCTTGGAGAGGGCATAATATAGAGAAGGGAGAACAAATAGGACAAAGTACTAATAATTAGTGAATTTAGATGAAAGAATACTGATTTCTTGTACGATTCTTTCAACGTTTTTGTAGGCTTGGATATTTTAAAAATTAAAAAATAAAACCTAGGAAATGAAAATTTGGCTCTCAAACACATGTAAAGAACCATTTCCCCCAGTACATGTCCCTTTTAGAGGAAGTACTTGCATTTATGCTATAAATGCATATTTTTAAATTGTTAGTTTAGCTTAATTATGATTGTGTCAGCTTTTTGCTACTGAGCAGTAGAGGAATAAAATGGTGAAGTTAATAATATGCAGTTGTTTGCCACCAGGGGTTTTCTTAGAAGTCCTTATGCTTCCAGAAAATGTTACATTTAGCAATAAAATACATAAATTATTTTCCTTGTCTATTAGGCAAGATTGCTACAACAGTTAACCCCAGTGGGCAATTTAGCTTGTGTCAATTTGTTCTGTGTGTGTGTGTGTGTGTGTGTGTGTGTGTGTGTGTGTGTGTGTATTTAAATCATTTCTTATGGCCTGTTTGCAGAAAATCAGAATGTAAAGTTACAGGCATATATACTGACAACTCAGGTTTTCTGAAATTATTTCATATATGTTATATGTGCATGAAGGAACCCAATCTCATGTTTGTGTGTTTATTAATTATATGAACAAAAGTATATTACTCTTACCTTTATTTTATTTACCTTTATTATTACCCTTATTTTTGAACATTTTATTGGTGCTGGGAAAACATTTACTACTAGCATATTTGCCTTGACTTTGAAGAGTAGGCCAATAGTTAAAAATTTATGAGAAAACAATTTGATCTAATTGTCACTTGTGAACAGTAAAAATTCATTTTTTGTTATATTATGGGAATTTGAAAAGTCTTATTAGAGATAAATAATTCTCTCTTGCACACTGATAAAAGCACATGAAAATGTTTTTTCATTGCCGTCATTTGTCTGTGCTTAATGTGGGTTTGAATCAGATAACTTTTTTCATTTTCCAGTGACAATGACCTTTTGCTTTTCAATTCCTAGTATTCAACATCCTTGCGGGCATTCCAGCAATGTTAGTGCAGTAAAGCATGCAGACGATATTTTCAACAAAATGCTTGTTCACAGCTGCATGACATAAATCACTCAGTCTGCTTTTTGAATAACAAATAATATTGCTTATTAGAAATCCACATCAAGTCTGGAGTTAAACAAAAGAAGACTCTATTTGAATATTAAAAAACAAACCGATTATCTACCTTTCCATTTTAGTAAATCTATTGGACTATAACATTTCATATGTGAAGTATGTTTGGCATTGTCATGGTATTCTGAGTCCTGAAGTGGAAATGGGAAAAAAGGAAGTAATATTTTCTAAATAAGGGCATTTTGGAAAATTCTTTAAAGTATGATATCTTGAGACCTCTAGGTATTCCGTTAACATATGTTCATATAAGAGATACCTTGTACTACTTTAATTCACATATTTCCTCATACAGCTTTCTAGTTACATCTATATTTCTTTCCCTGGAAATTTCCTTAATGTCAGATACTTCAGGAATAAAGTTAAAAGGTTTTTTGATGGTAATAATAGTAACAGTAACAATAGCTAATATTCATTTGTCCAATTGACATGCCCTGGGTCAGACTTACAATTAGTAAGTGCTGGTACAGGCAGGTTTCCAGACTTCCAGGGCCCACACTTCTCACCGCTATCCTGCACTGCCAAAGCTGACAGCACAAAGTGGGGTGGGTCCACATCGTCAGTCCTGAAACTCACATCAACCTGGCTGAAAATGTGTAACTTCTCTTCCTGCTGAGCACCCGGAAGTGAAGTGCCCAGGCATCCTTCATCTTTTGCTTGCTTTTGCTGCTGCTTCTTCATCACTTTGTCTTCCCTTGTTTTGCTTGTGCATAGAAAATATCCCAGAACTTACTTTCAGTCATTAGTTTCCCTAGGCTTGAAGTATATTTTGTCACCTCCTGCCTAGGTTTCTGCCCTTCCTGAAAAAAACGTGTTTTGTGAATGGGCTTCCAGCAGCCTGAGTTGGTCTACTGATATCATCAGGAAGATTTACAGTGCTCTGTGGCATCTAAAACACTGAATAACTGTGTTCATTATGTATGTTTTCTGTTTCGTGATCTGACAAAATGTTGTCAAGATAGTTCTGCATATCATATGTTGAAGCATGAGCTATAGTAGGAAGGAGGCATGCAGATTGCACAGTAGCCCATTCAACTGTGGAAGATACCAGTGAGCATAATCATTGTTATGCAGCATTCTCTTTCTAACTCTTAGACTTTTACTATGATGACCCAGTGTGGAAGAATTTGTGGTTGAACAACTGAAGGATTCAAGGCAAAAAAAGTGTTAGGGTGATCCTGGGTCACTAATAAAGCTATGAAAGCTTTAATTTTCTTTTTATATTTGCTGATATAAAATGAGGATAGAACACTAGAAAAAGAGAATATCAGTGATTATGTTAGGAACTTTTCAGAATCTCCCTCATTTAAAATTTGGAGAATATGTTTATAAATTCACTTTTTCCGTGGATGCAGATATTATGCATACTAAGGAGTTATGTTTTCTATTTCTGATCTTCCTTATGCATAGCTGAGTCAGAATTTTTTAAACATTCTCTCTGATAGGGTTATGTAGTATAATTCCTTACGTGATAACACTTAGCCTTGGCACTGAATCAACCTGACTTTATGGCCTCCCTCCCTCCCTCCTAATAGAGTGAGTGAGGAGGACAGTTCCAAGATCACACTTTACTTTCTTTGCTCCAACTTCCATTGTCTGAATGCTGCGTAGCTCAAACTACGACTACTGCTCTGCCACCCACTTCACCTTCTTTTTTTCTTCCCAATCCTAGATCACTCATTTATTAATCATCCCCAACAAAGTAATTCATAGACTAAATATTACAGGAAGTGTAAATTCCAAGATTTTAGAAAGTCTATCTGCATATTCTAGCAGGAATGTTTAGCTTAGGGGAATTTTAAATTGGGTAAGGGATTACTGTTCTTGACCTTACAGGACTCCTCCTTGAGATGCAGACAGTAAGTGCCTGTCTTGTCACTAAGCTTATTGGAGTGATGAAGCATCAGGATATCACCCTGCCGTGGGTCAGAGAGAAGATATTTCTTGGACTTGATGGTTTTAATGAGATGACAACTCTGTTTGGACATGGGAACCAGAGAACACCCTAAACATTTAATTGAAGGTTGTACTCAAGCTTGAGCTACAAGGAAACCAGTAGCAGCAAGGAGAAGACTTTAATAGCATCATGAATGAACCTGACCATAAGGGATACCAGCTTGTTGTCCTGGAAGCTGGGCTTGAAGCCAGATACCTCAGGGTTATTATTGTTCATTGTTTAGCCTAGTGATAGTTGTCGGGCCCTTGTGGACTGCACTTGAACTATTTCCTCAAGCATCTGCATCTGCCTCTGAGAAGTTGTCCTGGCCTTTCTCTTGCTCATATGAGCTTGCTTAGGTTATCTCCCTTCAATCCCCAATTCATTTGGCTTTGTATTTTGGCTTCTTCTTATTGCCTTGATATTTTTAGTTGTAGTCACCTGGCATGGCACTGTTTGCCTTGTTTGTAACTTAGCATCCCTTTATTATACCATCAGTTTTGGTCAGGAGTATGAGATCTGGAGGCACATTGTCTTGGTTCAAGGACTGGCTCTGCTCCTTGTGACTTTAAACAGGTGCCTTGATCCCTCTCAATTACTTGTTTTCTCATCCATAAAATGGTAATAGTAATAATACCTTATAACATTGTTTTGAGACATAAATGAAATAAGTATAAAAACATTTAACAAGAGACTGGCACATTGTAAGTGTTCAGTGCAACATAATTTACTATTGTGTTCTAGTTATTGTTTTAGGCCAGTGGTTTTCAAACTTTTAAATCTCAGGATCCATTTATATTCTACAACATTGAGAATCCTAAGGTGCATTTGTTATGTGGGTTATATATGTTGCTATTTACTGAATTTGAAATTAAAATTGAGAAGTTTTTAAAAATTACCAATTAAAAAATAAACCCATTACATGTTAACATAAGTAACACATTTTATGTAAAATGACTTTTTTTTTTTTTTTTTTTAAGAGATGGAGTCTCACTCTGTCACCCAGGCTGGAGTGCAGTGGTGTGATCTTGGCTCACTGCAAGCTCTGCCTCCCGGGTTCAAGCCATTCTCCTGCCTCAGCCTCCTGAGTAGCTGGGACTACAGGCGCCCACCACCACGCTCGGCTTATTTTTTGTATTTTTAGTAGAGACGGGGTTTCACCGTGTTAGCCAGGATGGTCTCAATCTCCTGACCTCGTGATCCGCCCACCTCGGCCTCCCAAAGTGCTGGAATTACAGGCTTGAGCCACCGCGCCAGGCCGAAAAATGACTACATTTTTAAATGTAGTAAGAAGAGTCATTCTTTTACATTTTTATAAACTCTTTAATGTCTGGCTTAGGAGAGAGCTAGATTCTCTAATTGCAGTCATCTTTTGAAATATATTGTTTTGTTTGGGATATATGAAGAAAATCTGGCCTTATACAGATATATAGTTCGAAAAATGGGCATATTTTAATAATCTTTTCAAATAGTTATAGATATCTTTCTTTGATACTACACTAACACTTGACAAGTGGTAGTTTTTTAAAGGTCAATTGCAATGTAGACTTTGAAAACATATCAATGACATTTTTACTCTGGTACATTATAATCTACTGTTCTATCTTGTGTTTGACTGGATCTTTTGCCCACACATGATACTGTATTATCCTATGTTTGTCATTTCAAAAATATTAGTTCATTGATTTATGTAAATCTTGTGAATGTTAACACATTTCGTCATGCAGTGTATCTTAGAATCATGTTCTTTAATATCACCATCGATCTCATGGGAAAAATCTTTAAATATTAACAAACTGTCAAGCTCATGGTGGTGGATACAAGTTTCCTTGAATTCTTATTTTCACTTGAAAGCTTGAATTTTTGTGACTGGCAGTAAATACTGTTAGTTATTTTTGTTGGAGTTGCAAGCCCACTTTGCTTATTCTTGAGTAAATACCTATTAAATACCCAAGTCTGATTAGTCATAGTTTGTGAGTCCTTCTTTCAAGTGAAATGACTATTATGAAAATGGAGCTAGTTCAGCTCACAACCCCAGTGACCTCAGATGTGCTTTTCTTCAAGACAACCATCATACTTAGTATACAACAACAGATGGTGCTTTATGCACACTTCTCACTTTTTTTTTAACACAATGACCAAAAGAAGTGTACTCAAGGATCAAGATTTAACAAAACCAATACTTTAAAACTGCTTCATCAAGGGCATTCTTAGGTTAAACAATTTTTCTTTTTACTATGAGTGTGTACTGGTGAAGTACAGTGACAGCCTAGTTGCCACTGCTTTGTTTTACCCAGCATAGTTTTTGTACCAACAGTACAAATGTCAATGTAGTGGAAAAGGCAAAATCCTTCTTAGGATTACTATTAAAATAGTTTGGGTTTTGTGGACCTCTCCTGAAAGAGTCTTAGTGACCCACAAGTGTTTACAGGCCACACTGAGAATTACTGTTCTAGGCAGTAAGAAAACAGCAGTGTGAACAACAGATGACAAAAAAAGTCCTGCCCTCATCGAGCTTACCTTCTGGTGTAGAGAGACAAACAACAATATAAAATTGATAAAATAGATAGTATTTTAGATAGCAATAAGTACTAAGTAGAAAAAAAAGAGTACGAAGTGTCAGGGGGTTTTGAACTTTTTAAATGACAAGGAAGGCTTCACTAAGTCAAGAACTGAAGTAGGTGACGGAGCAAACTATAGAGACACCTGGGCAGGAATATTCTAGACCGAAGAAACAGCTAGGTGGAAGTGTGTCTTACATGTCTGATAAATGGCAGAGGAACAAAGAGGCTGGAGAAGAGTGAGTGAGAGGAAGTGAAGTAGATGAACTCGGGGGCTTAGTGGGGACAGGTCACCCAGGGTCTTGTAGGTCAGTGTTTCTGAAAAATTGTTATGCGTGCACATGACTTGGTCTTGTGAAAATGCAGATTCTGATTTGTAGTTGGGAGTTGGTTTCTGCACTTCTGCATTTCCAAGTTACCAGATGATGCCACTGTTGTGGTCTTTAAATAGCAGTCTTTGTAGGCAGTTGTAAAGAGTCTGGCTTTTATTCTGAGAGACACAGGAAGTCATTGGAGAGAACGCAGCAGAAGAGTGGCATATTCTGATTTATGTTTTAACATGATCAGCTATAAATATTAATAACAGTAGCAGGTCTGTAATCCCTTATCCAAAACCCTTGGGACCAGATTTGTGCTGGAATGCAGGATTTTTCAGACTTTAGAAAGGTAGTACATTTCACTTATATATATAGTATATTTTGTAACATTTGAAACAGTGTCTGAGGCATTACTCTATAATCACACATTAGTATTTCTGCAATGAAATAAATGGTCACATTCAATGGGATAAAGACTAAATATTCTTACATTGAACAAGTGAGATTTTTGGCACCAAATGAGTTATAAAGAGTTATTAAAATACTTTGACGTTCAGGTGAGACCAGGCTTTGCTACCAAATGCGTTATAAAAATACTTTCACTTTTTGGCCGGGTGCGGTGGCTCATGCTTGTAATCCCAGCACTTTGGGAGGCCGAGGCGGGCGGATCACGAGGTCAGGAGATCGAGACCACAGTGAAACCCCGTCTCTACTAAAAATACAAAAAATTAGCCGGGCGTGGTGGCGGGCGCCTGTAGTCCCAGCTACTGGGAGAGGCTGAGGCAGGAGAATGGCGTGAACCCGGGAGGCGGAGCTTGCAGTGAGCCGAGATCGCGCCACTGCACTCCAGCCTGGGTGACAGAGCGAGACTCCGTCTCAAAAAAAAAAAAAAAAAAAATACTTTCACTTTTTAAGGCATTTGGATTTTATAATTGAGAAAATACGGACCTTTGTTGGTATTATACTTGTTAGTTGCTCATATCCCTACACTGCTGGAACATCTTCAAGACAACCAGTCCATTACATGTTCATTTTAGGCCTTGTTGTATGCAAGTGTCAGCAAGAAACATTACAGCCCCAGATCTTTCATATTCTGGTTCTGCTCTCAGGAAGAAAAACAAGTACCTATCAATTTGAAACACAGGTTCTCATTTATAAAGAGTTTTTGCTCCTTGGCAACTTATTCTGTTGTGTATGCCATAAAAGCATAGTTAATTAAAAGATGCCAAGCATTTTACTATACTTTAGGATAGTTAACGTGCTTTAGAATTATCCAACTCTGCTCATTTGTGGTTGCCACGGTATTACTTCCATGTCTGACTTTGCTTTCTTCCTTACAGCTGTGAGCTGCCTTATTCCACATTTGGCTCTACAGTTTATAATCTAAGGCAAACCTCTCTGTGTTCCTCAGAATCCACTTTTTTTTTTTCCTTAGTGACTGAGTGGTTTTCCCAGTGGTATCCAGTTTAAAAGAAATGCATTTGGAAATGATCAAAATAAGATGAGAAATGTTGTGGTCTTTTCCCATCTCAGTTACCTGTGATGTGAGTATTACTAATAGGAGGCTCATCTCTCTTTTCCCAATAGTTTCATTTAAGCGTTAGTTTATCTTACTTTCTGAGCAACTGTCCTTTTGATAAAGCTTGAAAACATGGATGTAAGGAAGACTCTGAAGGGTTGCTATTTTAATGCCTGCTGGCAAAATGACATATTGACTCTTGTCATTGGAAAATCCTGTGAATCCGCATTGTAGAATAATGCACATTCTAATAAACACACTATTTTAAATGCTCCCAGGCCAGGGAATATGATCGATTCCTGTTCCAAGGGCAAGAATCCAAGTAGGTCAGTGCTACAAAACTATGTTGGAGTATGGGGAAAGCATGGGTTAGGAATAATTTGTGCCAAAGAATTAATAATAGCAAGGAGAAAAACATCATTTGCAATTTTTCTTTTAAGAAAATTGCAATTTTTCTTTTAAGAAAAGGTTAAGGAGGTTATATACTGGGTGTCTGCTGAAGGAGGTGAGGCAGACCTTCAGACCACTGAATTATAGTTGGAAAGATAACTGACAAGGAAAATCTCCACTTAAAGTATAGTTGATTATTTTCCAGAACTTGTACTTGTAAAAAGTAAAAATTCTCCAAAGAGTGTTCGTATGGTTACATTTTGTTAATATCTGGAATTTCAAGTGCTATGAATGGTTAAAAGTCTAAGTTGTTGAATTGGAAAAAATGGAAACATTGGAACATGAACATTGGAACACGAACATTGGAAAAAATGTTCATCAAGCATATTATTTTATTGTAGTAAAACATATATAACATATAGTATATTCTTTTAAGGATGAATTATAAAGACTTATAAACATATTGCATTTTAATTTAATTTAATTTAATTTAATTTTTGAAACAGGATCTCACTCTGTTGCCCAGGCAACAGAGATGATGTCATCTTGGCTCACTGCAGTCTCGACCTTCCTGGCTCGAGCAATCCTCCCTGCATGCCACTCCTGCCCCCTACCCCAGTAGCTGGGACTACAGATGCATGCCACTACACCTGATTAATTTTTGTATTTTTTGTAGAGACGGGGTTTCGCCACATTGCCCAGGCTGGTCTTGAACTCCTGAGCTCAAGTGATCCCCTGCCTCGGCCTCCCAAAGTGCTGGGATTACAGGTGTGAGTCCCCGCACCCAGCCGCGTTTTAATTTTAGACATGAGATGCAGAGAAGTAGAAGGATCTACTTTATTTTCGTTGTCGAGTTTTGCATATTCTGTTTTCTGGGGCAGACGGTTTCAGGAAATGTATTATATTATTAATGGTGATTTTTTGAAATGTACCCAACAAAATCCAAATGGGAACCAGTTGGGAATGCTGAGATGCCATTGAGAGGATTGACAGGAATTAAACGTCATCTTGAAGTTCCCTTTTGGAAATCCTGTAGGTAAACAGGCCTGTCTGAGGACTTTCTGTAAATATGCCGACGTGTTAGGAGAAACATTATCAGAAGTTCTCTTCTTCTCACCTCAGGTTTGACTTGTCTAGAAGAATTAGTAGGTTGGAGAATGACACTCTTTTACCTTTGGATTGAGTTAAACGACCCATTTCCTGTGTATAGCTTTTTGTTTTCAAGAGTATAGTGAAAGATTTGAGTAAGCAGAAGGACTTTGTGTAATCTGTTTGCCAGGTCTGCCAAGCTGGTTAGAGGAAACTGCTTAGGTCTTTTATTAAAGACCAAGCTTTAGTTTTAAATAGGAGAGGTTTCCAAGTTTGCTTCACGTTTCATTTAGGAGGCTTTGTTTGCCCAGGCTGTGGGTCCGTGGTCAAGAATCGAGCACTGCATTTACAAAATATTTGTTTCTGTGGATCTTTGATGAAGTTAATGTGAGCACTGTAGTTGCACAGTTTCAGAAGTGTTTGTTTGTTTGTTTTCTTCCTGAGTATTAACGGTTCTGGGTCACTATTCTCTGAAGAATTAAAAATAATTGTCTTTGATTTTAAAAATAGTTTATTTCCATCAGAGTTGAATCATGACACATCAGTTTTCAACTTGGAACAGTTTTAAATGACTTTGTTGCTTCTAAGGGTGAATTTAACTGACCTGATTTGGCCATGACTTTGCAGAGTGAATTTTAATTATCTTAGTTGTAATGCCTTCTTTCCACATTTTGAAGCATCTTCTAGGAAAGAAGTTTAGTCAGGATGTGAGATACCTAGAAACCTAGCAAGGCTCATTTTTGTTCCTCATTAGTTTAGAATCGTGTATGTTATTAGGAGCCATTTTCACTGTGAATTTTTGTTTTCCAAGAAACTTCATTAAAGAGCTTGGATGTTTTCTTTGTGACTCTTTCACATATTAACTATAGTACTTGTTTGGTGTTTACTGTTTATGCCCTTGTTTCAAAAATCACTTTATAGTAAAATAAGAGTTTAAGCATGTCATTATTTTGGTGTGTCTAAATATTGAACAGAAACAGAACAGCAACAGGTGGAGATTAATTATTACTGCTGTACATTTTTGGATTAAAGCAGTACAGGAAATCTCACCAGTTGGTTGAAAGGCGACTCTTCATTTGAAGGGAAGAAATGGTCTTTTTTCTTGACAATAAATGTCATTCTGTTTATACAATTCAAAATTGTTAATTTTCTAACCAAAGGCAATCTGAAACTAATATGCTTTAAAACCTAACTCACAATTTTTGAGTGTTTATAGGTCATTTGTCTCAACCTCATTTAAAATGCAATATAGTCCTTTTTGAGAATTCATTATATTGTTTAAAAGTTGTAACAGCCTTTAGTTTGACCCTAAAACAATAAACAGCTTAAATTTAACATTCTAGTCTGTTCTAGAATGAACTGTTTAATTTTAAAAGTAGAATGTTAAGCAGGTTTAAACTTTACCAGAGGAATATTATTCTAAACCAAAGAATGCATAAGATATAGATTATATAATGATACAAAAAGAATATATAATAAAAAAAGAAATAATTTTTTTTTATTATACTTTAGGGTTTTAGGGTACATGTGCACAATGTGCAGGTTTGTTACATATGTATCCATGTGCCATGTTGATTTCCTGCACCCATTAACTCAAAAAGAAATAATTTTTGTTTTCAGAGGTCATTTTTAACAACTTCTATAGATATAGTGGATGTAAATAGGATCTAATTGGAGAGAACATGAAGATGTATTCAGTCATAAAATGTTATAAATTAATCCAAAAAATCAGGACATTAAGGTATTTATAAGTAAATTTAATCCTATCAGTCAGTAAATGAATACTTTTGAGTATCTCCTAAATAACTATAATGTTATAAATTATATCAAAGATAGATTTAACTAGGGATTTTTAAAATCATTGCCTAAAGGCTCAGATAAGTATCTTGAAATTTTTGTTATTTAAAGAAAAGTGAATGTCCTGACCATACTAATATTTAGAGAAAAAGCAGCACAAAAGATTATGGCAACAATGAGTTTAACACTAAATCTTGCTTAAAATCTATACCTTTGAGTTTTAAAAAGCAAGAAAAATTGGAATCACTTTTCATAAACATGATAGAATATATAAAAATATGTTTAGATAAGGTTTTCTTGACTTGCAATTCTAGCAGTTAACCAAGAATGAAATAAAATTTAATTAAGAAACTGTGTTTCATTTCCTATAACAAATGCTTGACATTCAGCAAATTCAATTAGAACCAGCAGAAAAGGTAAATGAAGACCTCCACAGGGATTCTGAGGGGGAATTCAAAGACTTTGGAAGAATGTGGTGCTTTATTATGCATAAGTTTGCCACAAAGCTATAGTTGATTTCTAAGCCTCTCAGACTGGGATTTCTCTGGTAGTACATGCAGTTCAAGAGCCCACTTAAAACAATTAGAGCCTCCTGTGGAGTTTGTTAAAGAGGACTTTTCTCTGTCTGATTCAGTTTCCATGTTTTCTTCATCTTACAGATAGTTTACTTAAACTTTTTTGTTTTTAATAGTTCTCTGTTAGCACAAATGTAATATATTCATTGTATAATAGAGAGGCCTTTCTCCTCCTGGTTCTAGGAGAGAATAATACTCCAAGACCATAGGGCATCCATTACATGTAATAAGGTAACTTCTCTCCTGTGCTTCCAGAAAGAGTTTGTTATCTCCCATACTTGGGGCAGAACTAAGAAAACAGTCACTTGAAACATTATCCAGGCTTGCTTTAGAGGAGGAGAAAGGCTGATCTAGAGATCACTACTGTTAGCCTTCTAGTGTGTGTCTTTCTAGTTCTTTCATCCTCTCTCTCCCCCCTGTGTACACATGCACATACATATACACAGGAATATCTTTTCTTTCATTTATAAAAAAATGAAAAAATTCACTGACAAGGTTGTAGTGTACATATGAATTAACTCAGGCTTATTTTGATCTCATCTTTTTCTTTCATTTTCATGGATTTGTTTATGTTTTTACATCAAGTCTCGAGGATAGTGTCTCACACAGAACCTAGCTTAGACATGAAGCTTCTCTCCCCGTTCCCAGGCCTTGCTGCCACCTGCAATTTTCAGTTCATTACTTTGTGCTCTTGTGAGCCTGCTCCATGAGTTGTGCTTGTTGTTTTCTGCCTTTGGCTTTCCTGCTGCCTGACTTGCTTTCTCCGACTCTTGAGAAGTGAGCTGGACCTGACTACAGCATTCTTCTGTCCTCAGATAGCTGAGTATTTAATTGGAAGAACATACAAACCAGAGAAAAACTCATAGTGCTTTATTTATGGATGCCTCCTGACAACTCAGCCCAGGTTCCCTCCAGGGCCTGAGTCACAAACTTTCCTCAGTATATCTTTATTTCAGCCACTCTGCATTGTTTGCAGTTCCTCAAACATGTACTGAACTTTCTTGTTTCTGCCCTCTTATTCACCGTGTTCTCCTCTGTTTAGTGTCCTTCTGCCTGTTATTCGCAGCCCCTTTATTTTAAAAACCATCTATCCTTTAAGGGTCTTGTCAGATAATACCTCTTCTGGTATGTGTTTCTTGACTCTCTGGCCAAAAGTGATTCCTTCTTTCCTTCCATTCATTCATCAGTTCAGCAAATACTTACTATAGACCTATTCTTGCCAGGCATTTAGACAAGACAATGTTTGTAAAACTTCCATTACTCTTACTTTATTACCTTGTTTGTGAATAATATCCATCATATTTTTGTTACTGCCATTGAAGGCACAACTATATCTGGACCCGCCTCGTAACTGACACCCTCACCCATAGAAGGTGTTTCATGTGTAATTACTGAATGAGTGAAACTTTCTGATTATTTTAACATTTCTGTATGCCAGCATAACTGATATTTTTATAAAATTATCTTTTATATTAGGTATGAAAAGTATTACTAATGCTTCATGGCAATGGAGAAAACCTTTTAATAGATTTTATGGGTATATACTTAAATAGTCATACATATCATGATAAGGATATATGTATATAATAATTATTATTATTTTTTGAGACAGAGTCTCGCTCTGTTGCCCAGGCTGGAGTGCAGTGGCACGATCTTGGCCCACTGCAACCTCTGCCTCCCTGGTTCAAGCAATTCTCCTGCCTCAGCCTCCTGAGTAGCTGGGATTACAGGGGCGTGCCACCATGCTCGGCTAATTTTTATATTTTTAGTAGAGACAGGGTTTCACCCTGTTGGCTAGGCTGGTCTGAAACTCCTGACCTCAGGTAATCTGCCCCCCTGGGCCTCCCAAAGTGCTGGGATTGCAGGCATGAGCCACCGTGCCCAGCCATACCATGATAAAGATATTTTAAGCAGCTATTCTTAAGTCATAGGTTATCTGCTTCTTATTCTCAGTCATATTCTACTGATGGAGTTTGACACGTTCGTATGCTGGGTCTGGGTGGATTTTCTGACAGAATCAAAAAGAGGTGTTGTGAGCTCTTGAGACCTTTAGCTGAAGGCAATCACAAACATTTTCGGAGTATTAGCCCTGGATAACTTTGAACAAGCTGCTGTTCTCTGCCAAAAGAACACACGATTTTCTCTCTTTTCTCTTCCTAATTTTTGTATTTCTTCTATTAGATGAAATATTTTTTCTTTGTTTGTTTGTTTGTTTTTGAGACGGAGTCTCAGTCTGTTGCCCAGGCTGGAATGCAGTGGCGTGATCTCGGCTCACTGCAATCTCCGCCTCCCAGGTTCAAGCGAGTCTCCTGCCTCAGCCTCCTGAGTAGCTGGGATTACAGGCGCGTGCCACCCCGCCCAGCTAATTTTCGTATTTTTAGTAGAGACGGGGTTTCACCATGTTGGTCAGGCTGGTCTCGAACTCTTGACCTCGTGATCTGTCTGCCTCGGCCTAACAAAGTGCTGTGATAACAGGCGTGAGCCACCGCGCCTGGCCCTAGATGAAATGTTTGTTACCCCCCACTCTATCCCATATCCTAGATGTGCCAAGGAAATTACGGTTTAAAATACTCATTCTCAAAGCATGGTCCAGGGACTCCTGAGGGAGATTTTATAAAGTCAAGACTATTTTTGTAATAATACTGAGACATTATTTTCATCACTCTAATTCTCTTGCAAGTATCTAATGGAATCTTCTAGAAGCTACATGGCATGTGGTATAACAACAGATGTAGATATGGGAATCCAGCTGTCTTGTATTAGGCTGGACATTAAAGAGATTTGCAGAATGTAAAACCATTTTTTTGTTCTGAAAAATATAGTTATTTTTCATAAAAATGTTAAGATGTAATAGGCTTATTTTTATTTTTTTAATTTTATTTTAATTTTTATTTATTTATTTACTTTGGAGACGAAGTTTCACTCTTTTGCCCAGGCTAGAGTGCAATGGCGTGATCTCGGCTGACTGCAACCTCCGCCTCCCGGGTTCAAGTGATTCTCCTGCCTCAGCCTCCCGAGTAGCTGGGATTACAGGCGCCTGCAACCATGCCCAGCTAATTTTGTATTTTTAGTAGAGATGGGGTTTCTCCATGTTGGTCAGGCTGGTCTTGACCTCCCGATCTCAGGTAATCCGCCCGCCTCGGCCTCCCAAAGTGCTGGGATTACAGGTGTGAGCCACCGCACCCTGCCGGCTAATTATTTTTAAATGAATTAACAAAAAAATACAATTCAAGTTTCTGCCTGCCTGCCTTCCTCCCTCCCTCCCTTCCTTCTTCCTTCCCTCCCTTCCCTGTGTTCGTTCCCTTCCTTCCCTCCCTGCCTCCCTCCCTCCCTCCCTTCCTTTCCTCCCTTCCTTCCTTCCCTCCCTCCGTTAGTGTCACCCAGACTAGTGTGCAGTGGCACAAACACAGCTCACTGCAGCCTCCACTTCCTGGGCTCAAGTGATCCTTCCACCCCAGTTTCCTGTGTAGCTGGGACTACGGTCATGCGCCACCTAATTTTTTTTTTCTTTTTGTCTTTTTTTGTAGAGACAAGGTCTCACTTGTTGCCCAGGCTAGTCTCGAACTCCTGTACTCAAGTGATCCTCCTGCCTCAGCCTCCCAAAGTGCTGACATTACAGGCATGAGCCACTGTGCCCAGCTGTGTTTTTATTTTTATTTTTATTTTTTTGAGACAGAGTCGCACTCTGTCGCCCAGGCCAGAGTACAGTGGCACGATCTCAGCTCACTGCAACCTCTGCCTCCTGGGTTCAAGCGATTCTCCTACCTCAGCCTCCCGAGTAGCTGGCACTACAGGTGTGCACCACCACGCCTAGCTGATTTTTGTATTTTTAGTAGAGACGGGGTTTCACCATATTGGCCAGGTTGGTCTCGAACTCCTGACCTTGTGATCCACCCACCTTGGACTCCCAAAGTGCTGGGATTACAGGCATGAGCCACTGTGCCTGGCCCCAGCTGTGTTTTAATTTCCAGTGTGGCTAATATCAATAAATATTAAAAGCTCTTTAGAATCCAGATTTCTGAGACCCAAAAGATCGACAGCCACTGGTTTATAAGATTTAAAATATTTAAGATAACAGAGAACACACTTTCTAAGAGATTAAAAGGTAAAGTCCTTTTCATGTAGTCCAGGTATCTTCAAACTGGAATACTTAATCATACTTAATCATAATGGATTAAGCTGGTTTTCAGTTGTTGGACATTTAGGTTGAGTATAGTATTTTAGTCTTTAAAAGTAATATTGTGATATTCTTCTGTATTAATATTTTTCTAACATCCTTAATTGTTTACAATGAATTTCTAAAAATAGAACTGCTGGGTCTAAAGGTATGCAGAAGGAACTGGCATGACCTGTTACATAAATTCAGGGGCCAAATATACTCTCATATTTTTTTCTATTAATCAGCAGGAAATTTAGTATGTTCCCCTTTAGATAGTCTCCACCTCCAAGTTTGAGTCCCAGGAGGCTTTCCCAGTCGCAAAGTCATCCCATCTGCCTCCAAATGCCAGAAAGAGAACTGACTACACTATTGCTCTTCCTTCCCATCATCATTTTTTGTCAGCATTTAAGACCAGCCCTGCACTGTTTGGCAATAGTTGCTTGAACTGCGACTAGGATCCCGTTTCTGGTCAGACCATGGCCCAGGTCACAGCAGTCACCCCAGTTGAAGATCAAGGTTGCAGTTTTTTAAAAGTTCATTTTCTTTTACTCAAGGATTTAGTGTACCAGGGAGGCTGAGGTCAGAGACACTTCCAGCATCCACCTTAGGTTGTGCCAGAATCTGTCCTCCCTGATAAACGCAGAAGCTTTTTGTGTGACCTTAGATTACCAGTTTCAGTTATTCCTTCTTCAAGGCCATTTTGTTTCAGGAATGTCTGTGCCTCTTCTTGCCAGTGGGACTTGGCTTGAGCTATGAGTGTCTTCTGTGACAGAACTCTTTAATTTTGAATCTCAGGAATTAAAGATTGGGGTAATGTTTTTTCCTTTCCAGGAAGATTTAGGGTCCTGGAAAGTTGGTCTTCCTGCCTTTAGCAACTAATTCTGCATATCAAGAGATTCAGGCACTTTTTCCTAAGCCATTCAACTTTCCCATCCCAGTGTCCCCTCCTCCCCTGAGTCCTAAGGACAGTGGCATCTACCCACTGGTCAACTAAAGGAACATTCAAGCCGCTTTTCTCTCAGCAAAAGGATCCACACCAGTGATCTAAGGTCTCTACCCATAAACATAAGAAAGGCCAAAATAATTTTTAAATGTTCTCCTTCAAAGAACATCTCATCTAATCTCTGCCTTAATAGATACCTGTTACACAGTTAAGCTTATGGTATATATAGCTAATTGCTGTCCAGAGGAGTTATGCCAGTTTACACTTCTACCAGCAAAAAATAGATTGCTAGGAAAATATATTTAAAACCTAAACAGTGCTCTTAAATGTCATTAATTAGAATTGTTTTAATATTAAAAGAATATTAAAAGAAATTCAAACTTTTCCCCTAATATTTCTTGTTTTTTTGCCAAATGCTAAATTTGTTTGGCCATGATTGTGATCTGTAGCATCTTGAATAATGTCTTTTATAACAGAGCAGGTGTACATGGAAGACCAAAATAGTAGGAAGGGAATACATGGCTGAAATCGTTAACAGCGGCTTGAGGCTAATATGGTAATATTGTGTTTTCAGAATCACTTTTGGTGAAGGCAAGAGAGGGTACTTATTTACTGAAGGTCTTCTAAGTACAAGGTGCTTTATAGATGATACCTAATTTAATTCTCAACAACAAACCTATGTTGTTACTATTTCCATTTTAGGTGATATTGTTATTCCATTTTATAAATAAATAGATTGATTAAGATGCAGAGAGGTAGTAAATTTTCTAAAGTCACAGAGCAAGTAAAGGTTGATGTTCCCTAAGAAAGCGCCACCTAGCACCAAGTACACAGTTCTCAGAGTAAGGACTTTGAGAATTAGCCTTTCTCTCTCACCTTCTCCAAAGTCAGAGTGATCTCCGGGAGGCCCTCATGGCTCATAGGTGCAGCTTTGCACAGGGTCTGTGAGGCGTTAGGGACAACTACAAAATCTCCAAGACTTCCTAACTTTTGACACCAACTGCAAATTGAGTGGGGGAGTTCCCCAATCACCTTCACAGACTAAAATTCACTAGAAGGACTCAACAGAACTCACTAAACATTACTTACAGTCATGGTTATTGCCAGGAAAGGATACATATTAAAATCAGCCAGGGGAAGACACGCACAGGACAGGGTCCAGGAGAAATGCAAAACGCACAGCTTCCATTGTCCTCTCTCCTTGGAGTCAGGACACACGCCCACCCTCCCTTCCCTCCCTTCCTTCTCTCCTCCCGTCCTTCCTTCCTTACTTCCTCCCTTCCTTCCTTCCTTACTTCCTCCCTTCCTTCCCTTTCCTTCCTTCCTTGGTGCCCAGGCTGATCTTAAACTCCTGGGCTCAAGCAGTCCTCCTGCCTCAGCCTCCAGAGTAGCTGGGATTACAGTTATGTCATCCCTGGCTTCTTCTTGCATTTATGGGTGATGATCCATGTGGGATATTTCCAACCAGAGAACCTCTCCCGGCCTCGGTGTTCAGAGCTTTCATTGGGGCTTTATTGCATAAGCATGGTTGATTGACTGTCCATGTGGTTCCTTAACTGATACCAGTGACTCAAAGCCCCAAGTTACTCTCTGGCTGGCCCCAGGCAAACAAAAATGATCTTTGAAGGCAAGGTCTAGACCTCTTCTGAGACAAGATTAAATTATTTACTACATAGGGTCCCAGTCTCATTGAGGGCTCCCTCCCTTCCTAGCCCCTCACAGTGGATCAAGAGGTACCTGGCCACCACCTCTTATGGTTTGGAGCCCCACAAGGAAGTGGAGACACACATAGAATATGGGTGTCCTGTTATAAACTGGAAACTCACTATACATCATACTCCTTAGGATTGAATTATAGTAACAGCAAAATATCAAGGAAATAATAACACGACTTGAATGCTTACAGGCAAATTTTTTCTAGTATTAAAAATACAATTGAGTTAATTATGGTTTACTTATTAAGACAAACTTCAATATAATTAACCCCCAACACACACACACACACACACACACACACACACACCCTCTAGCAGAGGAAAGATGTATGTATCTATCACTGCATTAAGGTTGTGTTTCATTCTAACTTTTATCGTCACTGGGTAAGTTCACCTGAGCAAGCTGTTTTCCTAAATAATTGCTTATTATTTATTTATTATTCATGGATTCCATACTTGCAAATTTGCCCCCTTTCTAACATTTATTTGTAACCCTAAAATAAATCATTGTGGCGTTTTTGTGGTCACTTGCAAATAATCACAGAGAAGTAAAAAATTTGAGTCATATGACCTGCCTGTTCCCGGCTGTGGCCAAGCAAGGCAGTGCTCCGCCTTGTTTCAGCTCTCACGCTGTAAACAAGTCCTCTTTTCATGGTCTTTTCAGGGCCACAGTTTTTTACCTTTTTGTGGGGTTTTATTGTTGTTGTTAGTGATTTTGCCATTTAAAATGGTCCCCAAGCCTCATGCTGAAGTGCTGTCTAGACGGTGTTCCTAAGAGCAAGAAGGCTGTGATACATCTTTTGGAGAGTATGCATGTGTTAGATAAGCTTCATACAGGCATGAGTTACAGTGTTGTTGCTGTGAGTTCAGTGTTAATGAATCAACGGTATATACTAAATACGGTGTCTTTAAAGAGATACACATATAACATAAGGTTATGTATTTAATGGTTGATGAAAATGTTGTGACCAGAGGCACACAGGAACCTAACCCTGTGTTGCCCCCAGGAGTAGTGGTTCAGTATTTGCTGCTAAATTCAGTGTTTGAGGTAACATCATAGCATATAATTACTGTGAATAATGAGAAATGACTTTATTTGCTGCATTATTTCATTCATTATTCATTTATTCATGTAATCTGTTATTCATTCTTTTTTTTTTTTTTTTGAGATGGAGTCTTGCTGTGTCGCCCAGGCTAGAGAGCAGTGGTGTGATCTCAGCTCACTGCAGCCTCTGCCCACTGGGTTCAAGCAGTTCTCCCCGCCTCAGCCTCCTGAGTAGCTGGGGTACAGGTACCTGCCACCACGCCCAGCTAATGTTTGTATTTTTAGTAGAGATGGGGTTTCATCATGTTGGCCAAGGCTGGTCTCGAGCTCCTCACCTCAGGTGACCCGCCCATCTTGGCCTCCCAAAGTTCTGGGATTTATTTAATTAAGTTCCATCTATTTATCTTTGCTTTTGTTCCATTTGCTTTTGGGTTCTTGGTCATGAAGTCTTTGCCTAAGCCAGTATCTAGAAGGAGTTTTCCAATCTTATCTTCCAGAATTGTTATGATTTCAGGTCTTAGATTTAAGTCTTTGATCCAACTCGAGTTGATTTTTGTATAGGGTGAAAAATGAGGATCCACTTTTGTTCTTCTACATGTGGCTTGCTAGTTATCCCAGCACCATTTGTTGAATAAGGTATCCTTTCTCCACTTAATGTTTTTGTTTGCTTTGTTGAAGGTCAGTTGGCTGTAAGTATTTGGCTTTATTTCTGGATTCTCTATTCTGTTTCACTGGTCCATATCCTTATTCTGATACCAGTACTATGCTGTTTTGGTAACTATGGCCTTATAGTATAGTTTGAAGCTGGATAATGTAATGCCTCCAGATTTGTTCTTTTTGCGTAGTCTTTCTGTGGCTGTGCAGGCTCTCTTTTGGTTCCATATGAATTTTAGGATTGTGTTTTCTAGTTCTGTGAAGAATGATGGTGGTATTTTGATGGGAGTTGCATTGAATTTGCAGATTACTTTTGGTAGTATGGTCATTTCCACAATATTGATGCTACCCATCTATGAGCATGGGATGTGTTTCCATTTGTTTCATCTATGATTTCTTTCAGTAGTGTTTTGCAGTTTTCCTTGCAGAGGTTTTTCACCTCCTTGGTTATGTGTATTCCTAAGTTTTTTTGGTTTTTGTTTTTGTTTTTTGTTTGTATTTTGCAGCTTTTGTATAAGAGATTGAGTTCTTGACTTGATTCTCAGCTTGGCCACAGTTGGTGTATAGCAGAGCTACTGATTTGTGTACATTAACTTTGGACACTTTGCTGAATTCATTTACCAGTTCTAGGAGCTTTTTGGATGAGTGTTTAGGGTTTTCTGGGTGTGCAGTCATGTCATCAGCAAACAGCGAACCAATTTGGATGCCCATTATTTCTTTATCTTGAAGCAGACATATTTGAACACTCCTATGGGGTGCCAAGCAATTTCCACATGATTTAAAATTTCCATGTTATGTTCTTATGTCCACTATTAGTAGTCTTGCTATAACCCTTTTTCTCAGAGTGTTTGTGTGGTTTATGATAACATATTATAAATGAAATGTGATATTGCAGTTTAAAGGTTGCAGATTGGAGGCTGAATGTCTTATGTCTATGACCTTTTTACCTGAGTTACTTGTTTAGTCTTCTCAATAAACTTTCCAGGGATTTTTTTGCTTCCTTGGAGATCAAAATTTTAGGATCAGATTGCCTAATGGGTTCATGTTGGTTTCCAGCAGAGCCAGGTGATGTGGCTGGCCATACCTTTCTATACCAAAAAATGTTTCTGCAGTCTTGGCTGTATAGTCTTGCAGGCAGAGCTCTTGGCTGGCAAAAATTAGTCCCCAGCTATGCTTTACTGATGAGAAGCCACACAGTGTAGCCAGAAGCTACACTGGCCGCTTCTCCTTTCTCTGATTACTCCACGTCCCTCATGTGTTTGTATTTCCATCTCTTTCCACTTCCTATTTATACTGTCTCCTACATCTGCACTCAGGCAACATGAGGGGAAATAGACTTGAAGTGCAGATGTTCACCTCATGTTCGTTGTGGTTCCCTAGATACACTCTCTTCCATTGAAGTGTTCCTCATTTCCTGATTTTGATTGTCCAGGATGCGTGAGGACTGAGATCTGAACCTTGCTATTCCTTCTCTCTTCATGTTAGTAAAACCATGTACATTGGAATCCCCTAAATGTAATGGAAAATAATAGAAATACTTAACTTTTGGGGTGATTAAAATGATTAATCTGGTGAATTTGACTGAAAAAGAAAAAATTCAATAATTTTAGGGATCTTTCAGTGAAATAATCATTAAGCCCAAAGAAACAAAGCCTTTATTGACTATTACTTCAGTGATAGTAAGAAATGAGTACCAGCAGTAAAAGTTAACCTCGATGTTTTTATGTAATAAGCAATTGAATAAATACAGTAACTTTATTTAAACATCTTTGTAAAATTACTCCAACTAAGTAAGGACCAAGACTAAAAAAAAAAACCCTTGAATGCCCCTTAGTGCCTAGCACAATACCTAGAACAAATAGATTTCAACAAATATATGTTAAATGAGTTAATGATTAAAATGTCTCATTTAAAATTTAAATATTCAGTAATGTTAATTTGATGTTTTTTCTTTCAGATACAGATGAATACAGACCTCCTGTTTGGAAATCTTACTGTAAGTCTACAAATAATTGTGTGGGTTATAGTGCTTTATAAGTAATATAAAAATATGGGATTATTAGATAGAAATTCTCATTCCATTTTGTACCCATTGTTGAAAAATTAATTTAAACAAGGTTTGGGAGTAGCATAGAAATAATTGTGGTTAAGTAAGTGTTTATACAAAGTCTGTACAGTTTATGGTTTTCTGTCTGGTATACATTTCATCCCTCTGAGCTTGCAGGAATTCCATGTAGTGAAACTTGAGACCACTTGTTAAGAGTGGCTAATAAAGCTAATACAGGGAGACACCGAGAATTCAAACAGTCTAATTATTTTCAGGTCCTGATTCTTTATGTGAAGAAAGGAATATTTAAATGACAATAATTCAGGAGGCTATGTTGATAGAAAGAATAAGTGAAAAGAGGCAAAAAAGGGTGATCTAACTTTTAAATAATTACTTTCCCAAAACATAAGGGAGATACTTGATTCCATGCTGCTCTTTAAACTGCGTTAGGATAAATATTTCTTTTTGAACATCTAGGGTTTTAGTTCTTTATTTTCCTTTCCTTATTTTCTAGAGAATATTATTTCACCAAGTAAAGGATATTTCAGATTTTAAAAGTTGAAATAGGGCTAATATAATCAAAATGGTTTTTTAAAGTTTATGAATGCATTATTATGGAAAAGCAGTATAAGTTCTTGTTTGTTGTTTCTGTAGTTGAATAAGCAGCCTAAGAAACCTGTACTTTAATTATAGATTAACATCTTTGTAAATGTTGAGGTTTATTATAAATCTGATGATTGTAGGTTGCTGAAATTTGCCGACTGAAGGAACAGCGATTCAGATTCTCATTGGTCTTATGTTCTCAGAACAGATAATTTTTTTTTAATAGGTTGCCACTTTGGGCTAATTATAAGTAAAATATGAACAGTATCTAAAAATATTGCCATAGATGCTTCCCCTCAACGCTGCTGGTGCCTTTTTCTTTTTCCCTTGGGAGTATAGTTATACGAATGTGTAAAAATGACTAATGTTCTTTACCTCTTAAAGATTTTGTCTCATAATCTCATTGGCTGGAAGCCTATTTAAAATTCTTCTCTGGCCGGGCGCTGTGGCTCATGCCTGTAATCCCAGCACTTTGGGAGGCCGAGGCAGGTGGATTGCCTGAGGTCAGGAGTTTGAGACCAGCCTGGCCAACATGGTGAAACCCGTCTGTACTGAAAATACAAAAATTAGCTGGGCGTGATGCCACACACCTGTAGTCCCAGCTACTTGGGAGGCTGAGGCAGGAGAATCGCTTGAACCAGGGAGGCAGAGGTTGCAGTGAGCCAAGATCGCGCTACTGCACTCCAGCCTGGGCAACAGAGCGAGACTCTATCTCAAAAATAAATAAATAAATAAATAAAAAATAAAAAACTTCTCTGCATTTTCTGGTTTTCAGTTTATCTTTATTCCTTGACTCTGACTTGCACCCTGCACATTTTTAATGTAAGAACATTTATGAAGCCTCAGACTATTATTGAGTTTGTTGTGATCTTTTCCTCCGTGAAAAGTATCAATTAGTAAATGTAGTATATGCAATTGGTATTTTTTGTAGCTTCACATATCTCGCATGTCTTGCAGTAGCTATCATTTGTTTTAAAATACGGCATTTATGTAATCCCAACACTTTGGGAGACTGAGGCGGGTGGATCACCTGAGGTCAGGAGTTTGTGACCAGCCTAACATGGTGAAACCCGTCTCTACTAAATACCAAAAAATTAGCTGGGCGTAGTGGTGCATGCCTGTAGTCCCAGCTACTTGGGAGGCTGAGACAGGAGAATCGCTTGTACCTGAGAGATGGAGACTGTAGTGAGCCGAGATCGCACCATTGCACTCCAGCCTGGGCAACAACAGCGAAGAGCAAAACTATGTCTCAAAAAAAAAAAAAAAGACATTTAAAAAAAAAAAGAGATAGGCTATTGCTTTGTCACCCAGGCTGGTGTGCAGTGGCACAATCTTGGCACGCTACAGCCTTGACCCCCTGGGCTCAAGTGATCCTCCCACTTCAACCTCCTGAGTAGCTGTGACCACAGGTTGATTTTTAAAAATTTTATTTTGTAGACTACGAGGTCTCACTGTGTTGCCCAGGAAGGTCTCCAACTCCTGACCTCAAGTGATCCTGCCTCCTTGGCCTCCCAAGTGTTGGGATTATAGGTGTGAGCCACTGTGCCCAACTGAATCTTTCTTTAATAAGACTACAATTCTGTTATAGAGTTTTATCATTTCTCTTAATGACTTCAATGTCTGAACTCCCCATAATCATTTTAATAGTAGAAATGTATAGGAAATTATTAAAATAGATATTTTATCTTTTGACTTTTTCATTTGTCCCATGAAAAAAACTTCTGATTCAAGGAAATTTTATAATTAAACTATGTTAAAAGCAAGTGGATAAATCCTTTTTAGAAATTTTCTTATAAGATTATGATATTAATCTTCCAAGATTTGAGTATGTGCAAATTTTGACAAATGAGGAAACATAAAAATTGCAGCCAGGCTTGGTGACTCAGGCCTGTAATCCTAGTAGTCTGGGGAGACTGAGGTGGGAGGATCACTTGAGCCTAGGAGTTTGAGGCCAGGCTGTCCAATTTAGGGGGATCCCATCTCTACCAAAAAATAAAAAATAAAAACATTAGCTGGGCATGGTGTTGCACTCCTGTGGTCCCAGCTACTTGGGAGGTGGAGGTGGGAGGAACTGCATCTGGGATGGAGGTGGGAGGATTACTTGGGCCCAAGGGGTATGGAGGCTGCAGTGAGTTGTGATCAGTACTCTGAACTCCAGACCCTGTCTCATTCATTTATTCATTCATATTAAATAAATAAATACATTCTAATGATGACTTTTTATGATCATATAGATGGTTAATGTGTTTGTCAAATTCTGATCTTAGAAAAAAATGTGATTAAGTTGAACTTTTTGTTTATATTATCTTTTACCACTCAGACAGTTTTACAGTTTTTACAGCCAGCTCTAAATAATCTTCAGTAAGATGTTTATTAATTGTACCTTAAGGACTTCATTTCTTAGGAATCTTTACATTTTAGTAGGAAAAATTTTAAAGACTGACAGACCTGTTATACCCTGACTTCATCAGTACAGACTGGAATTTTAAATAACTGAGGTAGTAGGCATTGTTCAGTATCCTTAATATTTGAGCCATGACAATCTTAGGCCAGATATATATATAGTTTAGAATTGATAATTGACAATATTTTCTACTAATAGTCTTTGGGACCGACAAACTATAATGCTTCAGCATCTCTGTGATGTGACTTAAATTTAGTTATTAAAAATTTCTTAAAATGGTAATAAAATAGAAATGGGCTGAAATTTTAAAAATAATTAGGTATGTCAATTCATGTAAGGTGGCACACCCATTGAAAGCTATTCAAGAAGTTCTAATTGTTCACTTCTGTAATAGATCTATAAAAGTAAACACGATGATTTAATTTAATGTCAAAAGTTGCTACATGTTAGTGTGTTTTGTTTTTCTATTTTTGGCATGGTGGAATCTGAACAGCATTTCACAATTTGATTCTAGAAGAAACTTATTTTACCCATGCCTATCTTGTACTTCCTACTGTTAGTTCCATTGATCTTGTAAAAATGTAACTCTGAAGTCTTACAAATATAAACCAATAGGGAAGTAAAATTAGCAAGAAGTCTAAGTTGTGGACTCTTTTTAAACAAATACGGTTTTGTCGCTTTTCAGTACTTCTTGTGTGAATTAAACCAGGAACCTTACATGTAATAAATGAGGCAAGCAAGCCAGATTAGGACTATGAGCAAGTAGACTGTGGAGACCTTGTCTATAGTGAGTAGCTCAAAATTAGCTCCTTTTATTGTCATGTTAGACTCTGGGTTCAATATTGCCAGATCTGAGCTTTCAAGAGAGGCTGGAATTCTCTTTTGCTTTTGTTGTCCTTAAGTTTCATAATTTTTTAATGTTAAAAACCTACTCAAATGTAAAAGATAGCAAACAAAACACATGTGGACCAATTTTGACTTCAAGATACCAATTTGTGATCTTTGGACTTGATGAACAATTTATTGTCTGTAGGGATTGAGAATTTCATTAATAAGTATATACTCATTGACACTTTCAAGGTGATTGAAAATATTAAGTACTTTAATCATATATTCCCTCATCTTGAATTTAGCTATTAATTTTTGGTGAATCATTTAATGATTGTGCTTATTTAAATTCAGCTGAGTTCCAATTCAGATTACCAAAAATTCCAAACTGAGAGAGAAGGGCCTGAATTAGACTTCCTTACTTTGTGTAATTTTTTAATGATCTTTTTGATAGGTGTTTTTTGAATCCAAATTTGTTATATTTGTTATAAAATATCCAAGACTTGACCAGGCACAGTGGCTCACACCTGTAATCCCAGCATTTTAAGAAGCCAAGGTGGGAGGATCACTTGAGCTCAGGAGTTTGAGACCAGCCTGGGCAAGATGGTGAAACCCGGTCTCTATAAAAAATAGAAAAATTAGCTGGACGTGGTGGTGTGTGCCTGTAGTCCCAGCTACTTGGGTTCTGAGGTATGAGGATTGCTTGAACTCGGGAGGTTGAGGCTGCAGTGAGTCGTGTTTGTGCCACTGCACTCCAGCCTGGGTTACCAAGTGAGACACTGTCTCAAAAAAAAAAAAGAATTAAAAAGAGTCTTAAAGATAGAGTAACCATTAGTAACCACTGGTAGCCAATCAGGAGGCATTTGTCTAAAAGTTCCTCTTTATGAAACAGAGCTTTATCCTTTGAGACAATTAGAAGGATTTGAAAGAAATTGAAAAGTAAATAACCTTATGTGACTTAATGTTAAGAAAATACTATACCCTTTGAAACTCTGATGAAAGCAAATTTGAAACTCAGATCAATTCTCATATGACAATATTGTCTCCCTTTTTTTCATAGTGGCTCATCTTAATGTATGCTTACTGAACAGGCAAATGCTTACTGCTGATAACCAGATACTACAGTGTTTGTGCTTTGAGTCAAAATCGACATTTTACTTTCTGTATTAACTTTTAATGTTCTTCTTGACTATCATTCAGTTCTCAGAATTGGATTTTCATAGATGGCAGCACTTTCCAGAGCATTTTCTTGACAAAGGAAAAAACCAATGTTTTGAGAATTACTGATCAAAGTAGAAACGTGAACTGAATTTTCACCTTATAGTTACCAATATGGAGGAATGGACTTGAAGAATCTTTTTTTTTTTTTTTTTACATTTTTTAGAGACAGGGTCTTGCTATGTTGCCAGGCTGGTCTCTTGAGCTCAAACGATCCTTCCACCTTGGCCTCCCAAAGTGCTGGGATTACAAGTGTGAGCCACTGTGCCTGGCCCTTTAAGAATCCTTCTTTCTTACAAATCATGTTTTGGCCACTTTTAAGGAGGATGGAGATTTACACATATCATGGGGTGATACACATGTACTTTTCATTATCAGGGCCAGACAAATTTGACTTTAGTGCTTTTTCTTCCCTTTTCTACCTCAGAATTAACTCCCTTTGTGCCATCTCTGTAACAATATATGAAACTATATTCACAGGAATATTTCTTATTAACTCTCACAATGAAATATGGGTATCTAAAACTATTTTGACATATTACCTCTCTTAGGGATTTTTGCCATCAGGAGAAAAAGGTAAAGGAATACATTTCTACCAGTAGAATTTAAACATTCCTGATGAAGTGGCTTTGTGTTTGGTTTTTAAACAATAAAGCTGTATTTTCTCAGTTCCTTTTAAATTATAGCATTGCCCTGATATTATGTTTTAGTGATGAACTCAAGATGCATCCTAGTAATCAAGTATTATTATAAAGAATTTTATGTATTAATATCAATCACCTATGCATAATAATAAGTAAACTTTATTGAGCATTTACTGTGTGCTAGGGACTATTTTACATCTTTCACATAAATTATTTATATCCTTAAGTAATCTGTGAAGTAGAAGCTATTATTAATCCCATTTTGCAAATAAGGAAAATGAAGGCATAGAATGCAGTGCTAGTGACAGAGTCCCAGTGTTCAGACTCCAGATGGTTTGGTTCAAGAGTTCAAATTCTTAACCACATTGCTGTATCCCCTTTGCATAGAAGTATGCACAGTTATGTGTATCTGTGTGTGTTCACTGTGTGTGTGTGTGTAGAGAGAGATAGTATATATATACACACACATTTTTATATATATATATACACACACACAGGCTAATTATGTATGTGTGTATAGTCTAATTGTATTTATTCTATATATGTTCCTATGATGTATATGAATGACTGTGGTCAGAAGTAGAATCTGTGTAATTATATCCATTTGAAATCTGAGTCATCCGTTATCTGACAGTCCCAGATTACTGGGTAGTTTGATGTTATGTTGACAAAATATCTTAAGTATTTAGACTATTAAATTATATGTGATTATATATGTAGAAATAGAAAAAAAATCTCTAAGAGATAAACTTAGACATGTATAGCCACACATCCTATTCATTCTTTTTTCATTTTAAATAAAAAAGCCTGAAGTGAGGCTAGAAGGAAGTCATGGTATCAGTATAATTTTCACTGATGCATTTTCAGATGCCCTAAAAATGATTCCCTCTTTTGGCAAGTTATTTGAATATCTGAATTCTTTCTTTTGCTATATTTGCCCTAGTTGAATAAGCAGTGGTAACTTTGGCTCAGACCTTTTGTTTTTAGGGGAAGAGGAAAATTATCTTTGAAGATAGATGTTTGCAATATAAATAGGGGAGAAAAACAGTGTATTCGTTACATTTAGCCTATAAATCTTGATTTTAGTTTCAAGCCTGACACTTAATAACATGCCTTAAATATATGTATATATAACCATTATTGGTTTATATCAAAGACATCCTTTAATATCCCCACAAAGAATTGGGGAAAATAAATGACCAGATTACAGGGAACAGAGCCAAATATCCAGCACTGACTTGTTATAAGGTAAAAAGACACTTGTTTGGATTATGATTTTTCTGTTTGTATTGCTCCTGGGCTTTCACTAAATGTAGTTTTGCTTACTTTCTTTGTTTTGTTCATAACACAATTTAGTAAATAAGGTTATACCAGTTTTCTTGTGAACATAAAAAACAGCCAGGTTTTTATTTCTAATATATTGATAAGTTTTATGTAAGGGACATTGACACTTTTTGTTTCTACCTTCTCACAGTATATCAGCTACAACAGGAAGCCCCTCATCCTCGAAGAATTACCTGTACTTGCGAGGTGGGTGTAATGAAACTGCTACCAAAAAATGTCTCTCAACCATCTGTTTCCCAAACTTTCACCGTCTTCAGTGGCTTGTTTGTTTGTGAGATTAACCACTTAACACTAATCGATATCATAAAATTATAACTTGAATACATTTTCCTTAATATCCTTCTCATTTAACTTCCACTTTTTAGTGGACTGTTTGGAACACAGTATAGAATATGACCATATAGTTTTAAGGGTTGTTCGTATTCTTTTCAGTTAATTCATACATTGTTTTTTCATTGTCTAATATTCTTTTTTTAGAACAAAGTTTGGAGCCATCATTGTAGGATTATTGAATTCTTTTTTACATTGAAATAAGTATTTAACTTATGATTTTAAAAATGAACAAAAGATGTGGATAGTTCACCAAAAAAAGAAATGATGTATGACAATATATGTAAAGATGTTCAGATTTCGTTGATAATAAGAGAAATGCCAATTAAAATACGGAGAGATCGTTTTTACTTTGCAGATTGGCAAAAGTTAAAAGCTCAGAATATACTTACTTGGCAAGCCTGTGAGAAAACAGGCACTTACATTGCAGATTGGAATGTGACATGCTATAACTTTATGAGAATTTTGTAGTATCTACCAAATTATACCTTCAACTGCCTTTGACTTACCAGTGCAAATTCTAGGAATTTATCCTGATGAATCACCTGTACAAATATAGAATAACATATGCTCAAAGTTTTTCATTGTAGGATTGTTAGTAATAGCAGAAAAAAACCTAAATGTCTGTCCAGAGGAGACTGATTGAATAGAATAGAATACTAAAATAAGGAAGATTTCTATGTACTGATATGGAAAGATTTCCAGATATAAAATGTATATGGATATAGTAAGTATGGTCCCTTTTTCATATGAAAGAATAGAAAATAAAAAATATATAGTCTGGTCAGGCAAAGCAGCTCATGCCAGTAATCTCAACACTTAGCAAGGCACAGGTGAGAAGACAGCTTGATCCAGGAGTTCAAGACCAGCCTGGGCAACATAGTGAGACCTTGTTCTCCACAAAAAGGAAAAGTATATTTGTAGATATAGTTTATTTTTGCAAAAGAGAAGCACAGAAAGGATTAAACCAGAGACTGGTAAAATAATTATGATAAGGAGTGGATGAAGAGCAATGTAAGAGCACTGCGGAGGAAATAGGGATGGGAGTGAGATTTTTCTGAATCTGATTTTTAGTCTGAGTTGTGACTTTTGAACTATGTAAATGGTCACATATTGAAACAAAAAAAAGAAAAGTGATTTTTAAAAAGCAAACCCCGCCGGGCGTGATGGCTTATGCCTGTAATCCAAGCACTTTGGGAGGCTGAGGTGGGCAGATCATGAGGTCAGGAGTTCGAGACCAGCCTGGCCAACATGGTGAAACCCAGTCTCTACTAAAAATACAAAAATTAGCTGGTTGTGGTGGTGGGCGCCTGTAATCCTGGCTACTCAGGAGGCTGAGGCAGGAGAATTGCTTGAATCCGGGAGGCAGAGGTTGCAGTGAGCTGAGATGGCACCACTGCACTCCAGCCTGGGCAACAGAGCAAGACTCCATCTCAAAACAAAAACAAAAGCACATACACACATACACACACACACGCAAGCAAACCCTAAAATTGAATACAAATAAGAACAAATGAACTTTAAAAATTCACAGCATAATCACCAAAAAGATAACTTAAATAGCTTTTATTTATTTATTTATTTAACTTTTTGGTTTTTTTTTTTTTAGACAGAGTCTTGCTCTGTCACCCAGGCTACAGTCCAGTGGTGTGATCTGGCTCACTGCAGCCTCAACCTCCTGAGCTCAAGTGATACTCCTACCTCTGCCTCCCAAGTAGCTGGGACTACAGGCATGTGCCACCATGTCTGGCTCATTTTTGTATTTTTTTGTAGAGGTGGGGTTTCGCCATGTTGCCCAAGCTGGTCTCAAACGCCTAAGCTCAAGGGATCCACCCACCATGGCCTCGTAAAGTGTTGGGATTACAGGTGTGAGCCAGGGCACCTGACCTTTTAAGTTGCTTTTTAAAAAATATTTTAAATTGACACATAATAATTGTACATATTTGTGTGGTACAGAGTGATATTTTGATACATGTATACACTGTAATGATTAACGAGGGTAATTAGCATATCCATTGCCTCAAATCTTTGTGTTGAGACATTCACAATTCTCTCTTCTGGCTAATTGAAAATATAGAATAAATTATTTGTAACTGTTATCCAGGATAATTTTATGTCTATTAACCAACCTTTCCCTATCCTTTTCTTTTCTCTACCCTTCCCAGCCTCTAGATGCCACTGTCTTGCTCATCTTCTGTGAGATCAATTTATTTAGCTTCCACATATGAATGAGAATGTGCAGTATTCATCTTTCTGTGCCTTTCTTATTTCATTTAACATAATGTCTTCCAGATTCATCCATGTTGCTGCAAATGACAGGATTTCACTCTTTTTAATGGCTGAATTGTATTCCATTGTGTAAACAAACCACATTTTCTTTATCCATTTGTCTGTTGATGGACACTTAGGTTGATTCCATATTTTGGCTATTGTGAAAAATGCTGTAATAAACATGAGAACACAGACACCTCTTTGACATACTGATTTCCTTTTCTTTGGATATAACCCCAGGAATGAGATTGGTGGATTATACAGTAGTTCTATTTTTAGTTTTTTAGTGGAACCTCCGTACCATTTTCCATAATGGCTGTATTAATTTGCATTCCCACCATCAGTGTATGAATTCCCTTTTCTCTGCGTCTTTGCCAGCATTTGTTTTGTCTTTTTGATAGTAGCTATACTAACTGGGGTGACATACTAACTGTGGTTTCGATTTGCATTTCCCTGATGTTTAGTGATACTGAGCATTTTTCCATATACTTCTTGGCTTAAGTAACTTTTAAACATATTATTCTGACTGTACAAACTCAGAGAGAAATATTCTAAGGACAAAAATTGCAAAAGGCAGAGGTGAGAAGACAGCCTGAGCCCAGGGGTTCAAGACCTGCCTGGCAACATGGTGAGATCCTGTTCTCCACAAAAAAGAAAAAAAAATAGTTTATTTTTGCCAAAGAGAGGCACAGAAGGATTAAACCAGAGACCGGTAAAACAATTATCATAAGGAGTAGATGATCAAATGTTCAACATGTGAACATTTACAGAGTTCAAAAGTCACAACTATATAAAAACAGACTTAGAGAAGTCTTAACTACATGTGTAGTAATCTTGAAATTATTTTGTTTGTAATATAGGATAGAGCAAAGAAATAATTTTACTGGATTGGGGGAACCAGGGTTCTTAGGAGATATTAATTAATTCAGAGAATGGGACACAATTAGAAAGTATACTGTGGTATTAGTTTTGAATTGGTGGCATTAATAGTAACTCACAGATTTAAAAAAACTTTTTTTCTATCTCAGTCCAAGGAAAGGGCCTAGAAACCCCAGTAAGAATGAGTATATCCAGGGATTTTGGGTTCCAAATACGGTTTCCTACCAAAAGGAGGCAATGTTCCTTAGAGAAGTTCCTGATTTCTTAATGTGGGGCAAAGAGGTCCTGGAACATATTGTGTCGGAAAGCAAGAATGTGCTCAAAAACTGATGGAGACTTGTCAAAAAGGCACAGCAGCCTATTTGAAAGGTTCCTACCATCAAAACTTGGAACAATTTGAACATCTAAAAGAATAATGGTAGGTATGGATTATAACACATTATGCGAGAGAGAAATTGTAAGTCCATAATTATACTTTAAAATTTAAAAAAACTCACTTTGTTACGAAGAGAAAAAATGGGGAAATATACAGTTATTCTTTACAGAAGAAATGACACTTAAAATGTAGAAAAAATATAAAATTACAAAATCACTAGTTTGCACTAACGATTGACTCCAGGCAAGGATCATCAATCATTGGATGTTAAAACCATTGGGTGAGAGGCTGTAGGTGAACAGGATATTTACATGGTCTCAAGGTATGACACCACCAATTATTTGTTAATTGCAAAGAGAAAAATATGCCTTTAAAGTGGAGAGATCTGGTGGTCAAATTTAGCATTACCTGTAATGGGACAAACTGACATGTGTCTCCTGAAGTGATACAGTGAAACACACAGTATCACCTGTATAATATTTTTGCCAAAACTGTTTAACTTAAATCTAATTATAAAGTATGAATCAGACAAATTCAGAATGTGTACATTCCGTAAGACATCTTCCCTGGGTTTACAAATAATGTCATCATCATAAAAAAAAAAAACAGTGGTGTGATGATATAAAATTAAAGGAGACTAAAGAGACATGGCCATCAGATTCAAGGACCTTGATCGGGTCCTCAACTTATACATATATTTTAAAGCTATATATTTTGAGTACAGTTGATAAATTTGAGTGTGGACTGTATTAGGTAATGTGGAATCATAATAACTTTCCTAGATGATACATTATTGAAAAATAATTACTTCTCGGTTGGGCGTGGTGGCTTACGCCTATGATCTCGGCACTTTGGGAGGCTGAGGTGGGTGGATCACGAGATCAGGAGATCAAGACTAGCCTGGCCAATATGGTGAAACCCCGTCTCTACTAAAAACACAAAAAATTAGCCGGCCATGGTGGCATGCGCCTGTAGTCCCAGCTACTCAGGAGGCTGAGGCAGGAAAATTGCTTAAACCCGGGAGGCGGAGGTTGCAGTGTGCCAAGATCGCACCACTGCACTCCAGCTTGGGCAACAGAGGAAGACTCTGTCTAAAAATAAATAAATAAATAAATAAAATAAAAGTAATAAAATAATTATTTCTCTATTGATAAAAATGTTAAAATGGATTTTGTCATTGTGACTTCTGGTTTAAAACACAATATAGCTTTGAAAGTATATAATTAGTTACAAAGAGAACCACTTTACAGAATTAGGCAGGAGTTTCATGGGATTGTCTTTTGAATGTCCAGTTGCAGTTTAGATATATGTAGATTTCCAGTCTGTGTATATGTAAGCATAGAATAAGTATGAGGTACTTGGTTATTGCCTTTCATTGCTGCTCGCTGTGATCAAGGATGATTAAATAATTTGCATGTAATGGGAATTTTTAAAATGCTATTTAATAAAATGTTTCATTTTGTTTCATGTTCTGTTCACACATACTTTTTAAGTATGTGAGAAACTGAAAGTGAGAAATTGGCAGTACTTTGGAAAGTCCTGAAGTATTTATTAGTAAGACTATTATCTTTATTGAAAAATAGCTATATTATTCCTTTCTTTTTTTTTTTTTTTTTGAGACGGAGTCTCGCACTGTCGCCCAGGCTGGAGTGCAGTGGCACAATCTCGGCTCACTGCAAGCTCAGCCTCCTGGGTTCAGGCCATTCTCCTGCCTCAGCCTCTCCGAGTAGCTGGGACTACAGGCACCCGCCACCACACCCGGCTAATTTTTTGTATTTTTAGTAGAGACGGGGTTTCACCATGGTCTCGATCTCCTGACCTCGTGATCCGCCCGTCTCGGCCTCCCAAAGTGCTGGGATTACAAGCGTGAGCCACCACGCCCAGCCTGTTATTCCTTTCTTAAAATAATTTGAGACCACACAAATGAAGATGTAATAAAAAGAATAAAGAAAAGTTGAGGGAATAAAAACAGCAAAATGCCAGTAGATTGCAGTGCTGATTGAGGTTCAGTGTAATTGTGTGAAAAGTGTTTCACAGTTATAAAGTATATAAAACTCTGAAGGCCAGTATGATCCAGTTTTTTCCTGAATTAAATTGTTTAAAAAAATTCATTTGGCGTGACATTAAGGTACGATAAATCAACGGAACTCACTTTTGAAGGGCTAAGCTGATGTGATCACAGTAGCTAGCTTTCTGGTGATTCACCTTGATGCAAAGACACAAGATAGAATAAGATACTGGATGAATAGATGGATATTAGATTCTCTGAAAATAATTTCTTTTTATTTACCTTTGCTCTGTGATTGATTGAATGCTGCCATCCCCTGAGGAACTAGACCATTTATTTGTATTCTCCCCTTTGGTTAAAAGCAGGCATGAAAGCATTGAAAAACCAGAGAAGCAAATTGTACAATTGACGTTTTCCTACTTAAATTGAGCAATTTATTCATCATTTCCACTTTGCAATATAAAAAATATTTATTGTATTAACTTTTCACAATATTTTGTGAAATATTTATGTTTCACAAAAATATAAATTTTTTGTAAATATTTTATGTTTGTTTATATTTAAAAATATTTATTTTTTTTCTCCAAAAATATAGCAGTCATGTTCTAATGACTAAATTGGTGGGCAAAATGTTCAGAATGAAAGGATTTACTGTGACTGGCTCTCCTTGTACAATGAAACTATCCTTACGTATTATTCATAGCTTATAGTCTGTTACTTATTAACAGCTTATAGTCAGTTCCTTAAGTTTGTTTAATAAGGATTAAATATGTGTGCATACAATAAATGTCTTTACTTTGGAAATTAGTGGTGATAATTTGTTTCTATATTTGACCGTTCTCTAGGTTGTTCAATGTTTTTCTGTTTTTCCCAGGTGATAACTAAATGACAGTTACTAAATAGGCATAAGTGGTCTTCCTTTAAAGAAATGAAATTCATATATAATATTATTATAATGATTAGATTTACAAATAGAGACATGGAAAGTATTTATAAGCCGCTAATGCTAATGGTTTGCTTATTCTATTAAGTTAAATATCTGTATAACAATTAAGTAACTTGAATATCCATTAGAAATGAAACTAAAGGATTAAGTAGTGGGATGGAGCTGATCTAAAAATACTTTTTGAAGGAAGAAGGTTTCAGAGTTAGGCTTGATGAAATGATTAGTGATTGGTTTGGAAGAACTAAGGATTATTGAGAATGATGAGCTGTTAAGGATAAAGATGTACTAAAGTACCATTTGATGTTCACCCTTAAGTATTTAACTGTGAGCCAGGTGTGGTGGTGTGCACCTATAATTCCAGCTACTTGGGAGGTTGAGGCGGGAGGATCACTTGAGCCTAGGATTTCTTGAGCCTGTCTCTTAAAAAAATTTTTTTTTTAACTGAGGAATTAGATTTGGGCTACTGTGTTAGTCCATTTTGTGCTGTTATAAAGGAATACCTGAGGCTGGGCAATGTATTTTAAAAAGAGGTTTATTTTTGGCCCATTGTTCTGCAGAATGTACAAGAAGAAGTATAGTACCAGCATCTCCTTCTACTGAGGCTTCAGGAAGCTCACAGTCATGATGGAAGGCAGAGGGGGAGCTGGCATATCACATGGTAACTGAGGGAGCAAGAAATATTAATAGGACGAGATGCCAGGCTTTTTAGCAATCAGATTTCATGGTAACTAAGAGAGTAAGAACTCACTCATTACTGTGGGGAGGGCACCAAGATATTCATGAAGGATCCGCTCCTGTGACTGAAACACCTCCCACCAGGCTCTGTCCCCAACATTGGGGATCACATTTCAACATGAGATTTAGAGGGAACAAACACCCAAACCACATCAGACACTGTATGTTGGTTCTCCACTGAAATGTTGAGAGAAAAAGAGAAAAGTTAATACAATTGATAAGTTGATAGTTTTTTAAAAGTAATAATTATTAATTATTTATGGGTGCTAATTGTAATTTTTTAAATGGATCCAGTGACTTTGTCTTTCAGAATTATGCTTACTTAACAATGATAGGAAAGGGAGCACTGGCCCTATTTGTTTGCATGTGCACATTTCCATTCCAGTTTCTTCTAATGATAGTATTGTATCACAGCTTACAAATTCAGTAACTATGCCAGGCTCAAAGGGAACATACATTTAGTGAGTAGCCATGTGTGTGTGACCTTTCTTTTGTGGTCTACCCCTTGTTTTGGTGATAAATTCTGTGTTCTGCTCTTAGGTGAATTTCTGTTAGCATTTTGAAACCAAATGTGTAGCACCTTATTTCAAAACCTGAGTTATCAACTATTAAAACAATCATAAACTATTAGTGGCAGAACTCTAAAATGCAAAATATCTAGCAATAATAAATAATTTGACAGAAAATCAAATTATAACTAATGCTTTTTTCCTAATTCCAGAAAATCTTGCCAGTTGTTATTGTGGACACTAAAATATAAATGATTTTTTTATTAAAGGTTATTGTTGAGATCAATTTTGAAATTCAGATGTAAATAATCCTTCTTAAAGGAGGAAAATGACCAGGACACAACTAATTATTTTAGGCAGGCTTTAAAAACCAAGCACATACTTAAAAGCTTGAAAATTATTCTTAATAATGTTGCTACATGATACAGTTGTATCTTATGGGAGAGTTAATTCTGAAGTTAGCACATAAAGTGAAAGTCTTATATAGTCAGAATTACCCCTGGAAATTCCTTATCACCCATAAAGTAATGGTACATATTTTTGTGTGTACAACTCTGTCATTTATAGGTATATAAATATATGATTTATTCAGTGAAATACAGTATATAATAAATATAAAATATATACTATCATTTTCAATTGTGTAAAAATGGTTTTGTTTGTTATTTCATGTTAAGCACTTGGTTGAATTCAAGTAAATGTGTATCTATATATGCGTGTGTGTGCATGTATGTATATAGAGTGACTGACTAGACACAAGTATAAATTACATAGGTATAAGCTATATCTATTTATTACATAGGTATAAAGTCTATCTATCTAATTCAGATAGAGACATGAGAGAAGCTCCATATCTTTTGTTCACTGATATTAATACAGTGTATTTGGCATCGGACCATTATTAAACATGGACCCTCAAAGTGGACGCACTTTTTCCCCTGCTATCCACACAGTGGGAAATGTAGTGATGATTTTTTTTAAACACATAAAACCAAATTTCTATTCCCTGTGACACATTTTTCAAGTTAGTATTGCAGGGAGTTGGATAGCATTTTTGAGTACAGGTGTACATTATAGTAACAATGAGGTTGTCTTTCTCTAGGCTAAATGGGTAAAGTAGGCTGAGGCTGGACAAAATGTACTGAAACACAAGTCAGTGCTATTAGTGTAATGAGAAATGTAGATAAAATTACACAATTTACACTGTATTCAAATTCTAACTACAATACCAATTAGAGGAATACTGAGTATGTATTTTGGTAGCACATGTTTTATTTTTATTTACTATTAATATTTTTTTAGAGACAGAATCTTGCTCTGTTGCCTGGGCTGGAGTGCAGTGGCCCAATTTTAGCTCACTGCAGCCTTGCATTGCCAGGCTCAAGTGATCCTTCTACCTCAGCCTCCTGAGTAGCTGGGACTGCATGTGTGCACCACCATGGCTGGCTTTTTTGTTTTGTTTTGTTATAGAGACAAGGTCTTACTATGTTCCCCAGGCTTGTCTTGAACTCCTGGGCTCAAGCAATCCTCCTGCCTCAGGCTCCCAAAGTGCTGGGATTACAGGCATGAGCCACCGTGCCAGGCCAACACATGTTTTAAAAATGTTTTTCTTCAGGCCTACTTATAGAAGTAGGAAATTGACTGTAATCATTTTACTCACCTGTCTCGCCCAAGCAGATTATGTTCAGCACCTAGGTATGCTGACTGGTGTGTAGTATAGGTTGTTAAATACTGGTAGAATGGAATGAATGAATGAGTATCTTTGTCTAATTTATTTTTCAATACAATGTTCTTATAATATGGCTTACAAAATGTGTGCATTAATACCTATATCTGTTAGAGATGCTGTGGTTCTTTCTGTCACACGTATATATTTGTTCATTCAATCAGCATTCTTGGAGGGGCTACCATCTGCCAGGCCCTCAGGTTTCAAGTCAAATAAAGCAAGATCCCTCTCCTGAAGGAGCTTCCAGTCTAGGTGGGGAATGGAGCAGTAGCTCAACCTTGACGTAGTGCAGAAGCACAGAGTTGGTAGTATTTACCTTGATACACATGTATGCAGCTCCTCTGGCCAAGGGCAGAGTACTTGTGGGAGAGTGGTAAAAGATAAGTCTGGAATGCTAACCAGGCATTAGTAATAAAGGGTTCTATGTCCTAAGCTTAGAGTTTAGACTATAGAAGTGAAAATATGTTAAGCAGGAGAAAAACATGATTGGTTAGGCTTAGAAAGAACATCTGGCTGCAGGGAAGAGGATGGATATTTTAGAGACAAAAAGACAGGTTTAGGAGGCTATTACAATAGTCCTTGTGATAAGTGAAAAGAACCTGCAAGACACTGGTTCTGAGAATAGTCAAGAGGGATTAGGAAAGGGGAATATTTAAAGCGGTAGAATTCTCAGGACTTGGTGACAAGATGGTCATGGGTTGCAAGAGAGGGAGTCTAGTAGATTTTCAGGAACTAGTCAACTCTCCTAATCTTCTCTCACATCATACTTGCTTGGCAAAACTGCAACCCTATTGCTATCTCTGCCTATTTTGCACATTCTGCCAAGTAACAGTATGGCTGGAGGAAAATGAAATATTTTGGAATTTCTGAACTTCAAGTTGGTACTTAATGCTCCCTGTACTGCCTTTATTCATGTCATGCCTTTTCTCTCTTCTCAAACCTCTAATACAGGAGTCCCCAGCCCCTGTGCCACAGACTGGTACTGTCTTGTGGCTTGTTAGGAACTGGGCCACACAGCAGGAGGTGAGCAGCAGGCAAGTGAGCAAGTGAAGCTTCATCTGTGTTTATAGCTACTCCCCATTGCTCACATTACTGCCTGAGCTCTGCCTCCTGTCAGATCAGTAGTGGCATTAGATTCTCATAGGAGTGTGACCCCTATTGTGAACTGCCCATGCCAGGGATCTAGGTTGTGCACTTCTTATGAAAATCTAATGCCTGATGATCTGTCACTGTCTCCCATTACCCCCAGATGAGACTGTCTAGTTGCAAGAAAACAAGCTCAGGGCTCCCACTGATTCTATATTATGGTGAGTTGTATAATTATTTCATTATATATTACAATGTAATAATAATAGAAATAAAGTACACACTAAATGTAATGTGTGTGAATCATTCCAAAACCATCCCCTCACCTCTGACCCCAGTCTGTAGAAAAATTGAAAACTTGTCTCCCACGAAACTGGTCCCTGGTGCCAAAAAGGTTGGGGACCACTGCTCTGATACCTTACTCCCTCTCCTAATTTTCAGCTCATAATTTTGTATCCTGCTTTATTCCTGCTTAAAGCCATCAGAAGGGAATTTCCACAAACTTCCACTGTCACATCCACCCAACCACCAGCATTTGTGTCTGTATGTTCTGCATTCTTGCTTATCCTCATAGATGATAGCTAGCTCTTCACTACAGTAAACCTCATTTCCTCTCATCTGCTTAAGGACATAATCCTAGCAATTCTCTCCTTTCCTCCACCATCAACGGCTTTTCCCTTTCTGCAAGATCATTTTCGTCAGCCCACAAATATCCTATTATTTCTCCTATCTTAAAAAGTTCTCTTGACTCTGCTTTCTCCATTTGCCTCACTCAATTTCTTTGCTTTCTTTTGTAGAAAATATTTCAAAGTATTGTCTGTACTTGCTGTCTGCACTCAGAACTTTACCCACTGCCACTCCAAGTGGAACTGCTTTGGCAAGGTCAGCACTGACCTTCCCCATACATGCAAATCTGGTAGTTGGTTTTTCTCTCATCATCCCATTAGGAGCATCTGATACAAGTGATGACTTTCTCCTCCTTGATACATGTTTCTCACTTCGTTTCCAGAATACTACATTCTTTTGTTTTTTTCTCTTGCCCCCACAGTCTATTTCTGTGGTGCTACTTCAGCCTGATCTCTTGATTTTGGGGTGCCCCCAAATCCTCTCCTCTTTTCTTCTCTACCTATATTTACTTTATTATGATCTTACCAGTTTCAGGTTTTAATGTAACTTACATTTCTTTATATGTCCAGTCCTTTCTCCCAAACTCCTATATACATATATATATATACACACACATATATATATCCAGTTTCCTACGCTACATCCCCTCTCGTATGTCTAATAGACATCTCAAACAGAAATAGCCTGTTCAAAACAGAACTGAGCTTCACCTTCCTGCCCAATCTTCTATTACCACAGCCTTCCAGATCTCAATTGTTGGCAGTTACTTAATTCCAGTTGCCCAGATCAAAATCAGGAAGTCATATTGGGTCTATCTTCAGAATATGTCCAGAATCCTAACTGTATTAGTCTGTTCTCACACTGCTGTAAAGAAATGCCTGAGACTGGGTAATACATAGAGAAAAGAGGTGTTTAATTGGCTCATAGTTCCACAGGCTGTACAGGAAGCATGGCTGGGGAGGCCTCAGGAAACTTTTACTCATGGTGGAAGGCAAAGCCAGAGCAGCCATCTTCACATGGCCATAGCAGGAGGAAGACAGAGAGAGGGCAGGCGCCACACACTTTTAAACAACCAGATTTCATGAGAACTCTTATCACAAAAACAGCACCAAAGAGGGAAATCCACCCCCATAATCCAATCACCTCCCACCAATCCCCACGTCCAACATTGGGGATTTCAATTCGACATGACATTTGGGTGGAGACACAGATCTAAACCATATCACTAACTTTTAGTGGTAACCTGTTTCATGGCTACCAATCAAGGATGAACTGTGGAAGCTGTGAGATACTCAGCAAAATCCAGTCTTCCTTCCTTTGAAAACCTGGGTAGCCTAAATTTTCCCAGCCTCTTTTAGATACTTATGTCAATTTGACAGTTTTCTCTAGTGGAACAGACATTAACTTTAATGCTAGACCCATTAAAACTTTTTGCCAACTTAAATCCTGCTTGCATTCAGGTAAAAACATCTCCACAAGGAGATGGTATATCTACAAAATGGAGGGGATATGGATGTAGGACAGTTGTCTTGCCAACCTGAGTACATATACAGGAATGTTATATAAACGAGAAATACACTTCTGTTGTGTCTAGTTATTATATATTTAGGTTGATTTGTCATAGTGAATTATCCTACCTTACCACACAGTAATCCCTCAGGAGGGTAACTGAGCTAGTTCTTAACTGATGTTTCCTCTCATAGTCTATTCCCAGCACAGAGTAATCTTTTTGAAAGCACAGTCAGCTCATGTCACTGTTCTGCTCAGAACTCTCCATTGGCTTTCCCTTTCACTCAGAGTAAAAGCCAAACATTCACAATGCCTTATAAGGTCCTCTCTAACTCATCTCTTACTGCTTCCTTGCCTCCTCTTTCCTGCCCCTGTTCTGCTTCAGCCCCACCAGTCTTCATGCTCCTCAGATACAGCAGGTGTGATCCTTTCTCAGCCCTCCCGCTGACTCCTCTTCCTGGAATGTTCTCTCTGATACACACTTGGCTCATTCATTCATATGCTTCAAATCTTCCCAGCGAGGCCCATTGTGACCACTATATTAAGAATTAGACTTTGTCATCCCCCCAGCATTCCCAGTCTTTTCCTGTTCTACTTTGTCTTGTCTACACAACACTTTTCATTTTGTTACATACTATATAGTTCACTTACTTATTATTGTTTACTGCTGTTTTCCCTTACTAGAATAGAGGCTCTATGCAGGTAGCGATTTTGGTCTGTTTTGTTTATCAGTATTTCCCAGGTTCCTGGAACAGTGCTTGACACATAGTAGGTGCTTAATAAAGACTTGTTAATTGAATGGATGGGAGGTACAATGTGCTTGTTTTATACTTAGTCCTTTTGAGAGGACATATTCTGTTAGGTGGGAGCATTGAGTTTGGCACAGGAGTGGGAGGAAAGCACTCTAACTGAAATTAGAGTTTGGCCACTGGTTGCACTATGTGCTCACACAGCCTATAGTGCAACTTTTGGTTCCAAAAAAATAAAGATTCACATGCTCATATATCTTGGTGTTGTGATAATCTGTTATTTAACACTTATAATATGCTTTGCAAATAGAAGCATTTTATATGAATGCTGAGTGATAGCTGTGAATTATTGAAACCAACCATTTATTTAAAAATCATCCTATCACTCAAAGGCTATTTTATTTTCCATATATTTCTTTTGAAGTGGTCTTTTAGTGCTATCTTTTGCTCTTGTTTAAAATTCAGATATAGGCCTGGTGCAGTGGCTCATGCCTGTAATCCCAGCACTTTGGGAGGCCGAGGCAGGCAGATCACGAGATCAGGAGTTCGAGACCATCCTGGCTAATATGGTGAAACCCCGTTTCTACTGAAAATACAAAAAAATTAGCCAGACTTAGGTGGTGCACACCTGTAATCCCAGCTACTTGGGAGGCTGAGGCAGGAGAATGGCATAAAACTCAGGAGGCAGAGCTTGCAGTGAGCTGAGATCGCGCCACTGCACTCCAGCCTGGGAGACAGAGCGAGACTGTGTCTCAAAAAAAAAAAAAAAAAAAAAATCAGCTATAGTAAATTCCTGTAATTGTTTGTTACCTAGGCATCCATCTTGAATATTAAGTTGGACTTTTTCATACCAGAAACAGGGCTTAGTCACCCTTGACACAGTTTCTAATTCCCTACCTCCTGCCAGTTTCTTAATGTTGCTGATCCAGATATTTGCCTTATGCAGCCTCTTTTGTTGACCTCCCTTCGGGCCAGCTAGGTACAACCTACTTGACTTGCCCCCCAACCCCCATACCCTGGCATGGTCTGCCCAGATATGTCTAATTGACCACCTCTGAGTCACAGCATGACTCCACGGAGCTCATGCCTGCTTTTTGTAAGCCCACCAGTAACACCCTGGGCTGTAATAAAGTGCTTTGATCTCTTCCTTTCTCTCTTGTGATCCCACCTGCTGGTTGCATGTGCAAGTGGCCTCCTCACTTTTCTGGCATTTTGAGGTGTGCTGTCCTCTTCTCTGCAATAATCACCAAGTAATACACTGCTTCTGTTATGTCATGCACTTTGCTTTTTTGTTTCCTTCTCTGTCTCACCTAACATATCCATACCTGACTCTCTTCCTGGTTAGGGCTCTCCTAGAAAATGGCTATCTCGGGAGAAATAAATTGGACACAGGTCAGACAAGAGCCACAAGTTATATCTGCTGGTATAAAAAAGTTTCCTGTGACACCTGGTCATGGGTCAGACACTTAGGCATTAGGCCATCGACTGCACAAAAAAGTATCCTGTTAAAGACAAGCTATACACATCTGTGACCACTTACCCTGGAACCCTGTTAGGGCAGGGCTTGAATTTATAGCCACTCTCCAGAGAGAGACTCCAACGCTAAGAGGAAAACACACCATCAGAGTTCACAAACAAGTAGTAAGATATGCATTGGAGTAAAAATCTGCAATATCCTAATGTAGACGCACATTTGTAAAACTGAAGATCACAGTGACAATTCCAAAAGGAACTTCTTTACGAGTTAATTATTAAATAAACAGATTGGTAGTTTCCACACCTTAACCACTACTGGTTACTTGAATCTAAGGTAGGAAAATAGTGAATACAAAGAAGTTTGAATTATGAAACTTATGTATTATCCTTTTCCAATGCAGTCTGATTTTTTGAAAACTGAAAACCAAAAAACTAATCTTAAGAAGCTGAGTTTTTTGCAAAGGGTTTTCTCAAGTTTTTTTTCCTTTTTTTTTTGAAATAGAGTTTCACTCTGTCACCCAGGCTGGAGTGCAGTGGCGTGATCTCAGCTCACTGCAACCTCCAACTCCCGAGTTCAAGTGATTCTTATGCCTCAGTCTCCCGAGTAGCTGAGACTACAGGCACTTGCCACCATGCGTGGCTAATTTTTGTATTTTTAGTAGAGGCAGGGTTTCACCATGTTGGCCAGACTGGTCTTGAACTTCTGACTTCAGGTGATCTGCCCACCTTTGCCTCCCAAAGGGCTGGGACTACAGGCATCAGCCACCATGTCTGGCCTTTGCAAGTTATTAAGTAGTATTTATGGAGTATTAAAAAAAACTTTGTAAATATTCTTTATTGAATTAGTAAAATTTGATTGTAGATAGTGAGATAACTTATTTGGCATGCTGAAGGTTAATGGTTTTCTTTGAGAAAATGTAAAACACAATGGAAAACAAGCTGCATTTCTAGTACTGGTAACTAGAATGCTGTAGCACTGAGTAGGAAGGCAGGTATCTGAAAGTTTATCTTACTACAAATGGAGTAATAAAAGTCAAACAATCTGTGTAAGTTTCATAACATATCTGATTCTCATTTTCCCGATTGTTTCCCCTGTAAGTCACTTCCAACTCTGTGTAGGTCTTTGATAAGTATTCCTCCACTTTGCTGCTACTCAGTTTTTTTCTTGAAGATTTTGTAAGTTTAAAGTTTATTGATTTGTTGAAGCTTAGCTATTACCATATTGATATTTTCTATGGCTTAAAGTGCAGTGAGAAAAATAATTTAGAAAACATAGTGAAAATATGTGTTTCAATGGAAAACTGCCTTGTCTGCAGAGAGCACATTTTCCCAGGTTATCTGGTTCTAGCCTTTCCTTGGCTTTGGCCTATTTTAAACTCTGTAACTTGTAGATAGCTGGTAGTAATGCGTTTATAGACATGTATGTTTTGCCTTGTCCAGCGAAGGTTCAGTCATACACCTCTCCCATGCATACCATTGTGGAAAAACTCATTTTGCCCTTATTTGCACATTCATTTCAAAATTTCTAATCTATAAATGTGTCTGTTCTTCAGATTATCTTTTCGACTGGCTATATCATCTGCCTGATCCCCTCATTGATTAATGATTACAATTAAACTTTGAATGTGTTTATTTTTATATCTGTATGAGTCATGATTTCCTTTATTTGTGAATTATCTTTAAACAACAGTTAGATCCCTTACTTTGATTTTTTTCACTTAAATATAACTGTATCTTAATATGATGAATAATTTATAAGAAACTTGTAAAGTTTGTTATTCAATTCTAATTTCGACTTAAAATATGATAGCAGTGTATATATAGAATTACTATGATTATTTTCCTAAGCCATGAGTCAGTGGCAGTGGCTTCTGTTTCTCTTCCTCTCTGCCCTTCCTCCTTCCTTACTTTATAGTATAAGAAATTAAAATAGATCCAAAGCTAGAGTTGAATCCTGACTGTCTTACTAGCCTTTAATTCGGAATATACCTCTGTAGATAGCAAATATCAAATGCATATTGTTCTCCTTTTCCCCTTCTACTTCTCCAGACAACTGAGCCATTTTGGAGTATAATGCAGAACCAAATCTTCAGTTGAGAATACTTATTTTTTTAATGTATAATCTTTATATACATATTCTCTAGACTGTTACCTGAAAAAAAAGTACTATTTTGCCAGTGTAGTCATATTATTTTCATGTATGTAATGTGCTAGCTTTTAAGAAGCATCATATAGACTTCCAGACTAGGTTTAAAATGCTAAATTGCCTGCCTATGTGTATCATTTTTCACAGGGTGAACAAAGGACATAATGATTCCTTTGACTTCTGACCCGATGACTACCACTGTAGGCAAGAACAACGTTAAACATTTTTGAAATTTTGTAAATGTTTTAGTGGCATTACCTGCAGAATTTTATTGTTGTGGTTTTTTTTGAGTTTTTTTTTTTTTTTTTTTTTTTTTTTTTTTTGGACTACTGTCTTGAACTGTAGCCATGGAAAAGTTTCTTTACTAAAAGAAATAAACAGGAATAAGAAAAAGAAATAATATAACATTGTTGGGGAGAAGAGAAGGGAATTAACATTTATAATACTTTTATTGCTTATTTCTACTCTTTTCAAATTTCCTGTGGAGAGCAAAATACTTCTACATTAAAAAAGCTTTTATTGTCTTTGTTGAAAATAAGATACAAGAAGTCAGACTTTAATTTGAAAAAATATAATGTAGTGAATTAGATTAAAATGTTTATGTATGAGGAAAATAGGCCCAGTATGGTGGCTCATGCCTGTAATCATAACACTTTGGGAGGCCAAGGCAAGAGGATTGCCTGAGCCCAGGAGTTCAAGACCAGTCTAGGCAATGTGGCAAAATCCTATGTAAACCAAAAGTATCTGAGACAGGTCTTAATTAATTTAGAAAGTTTATTTTGACAGAGTTAAGGATGCATGCTTGGGAGGCAGGAGTCTGTGCCTTTCTCTAAAGATGATTGTGAGGGAGTCAGTATTTAAAGGGGAAAGAGCAGATATTGGGGAAGGAGGAAGGAATTTGAAAAAGGTGTGGGTAGGCCGGGCGCAGTGGCTCACGCCTGTAATCCCAGCACTTTTGGAGGCCAAGGCAGGCAGATCACGAAGTCAGGAGATCGAGACTATCCTGGCAAACACGGTGAAACCCCGTCTCTACTAAAAAATACAAAAAAATTAGCTGGGCGTGGTGGCGGGCGCCTGTAGTCCCAGCTACTCGGGAGGCTGAGGCAGGAGAATGGCGTGAACCTGGGAGGCGGAGCTTGCAGTGAGCCGAGATTGCGCCCCTGCACTCCAGCCTGGGCAACAGAGCAAGACTCTGTCTTAAAAAAAAAAAAAAAAAAAAAGGTGTAGGTAGATAAGAGACAAATGGTTGCACCCTTGAGTCTTTGGTCAGACTTTCACCAAATACACAATTTACCTTGTGAGGGGAGATAGGGAAATAGTCACTTAGGCCTTTGTCTAGCTCAGTGAATCTGCATTTTTCCATCAGAGGAAGCAATCAGATATACATTTGTCTCAGGTTGGCACAGGGATGACTTGGAGTTCTGTCCTTTGTCCAGCACTTGTGAAAGTAAGCTATCAATTTACATTGCCAGGGTGAAAGTCAACAGAATAAAATGGGAGGCAGGTTTGCCTGATGCAGTTCTCAGCTTGACTTTTCCCTTTGGCTTAGTGATTTGGGGGTCCTGATAATTTATTTTTCTTTCACACTCATCTCTACAAAATTTAAAAAATAATCAGCTTGGTGTGGTGGCATGTGCCTGTAGTCCCAGCTACTCAGGGGTCTGAGGTAGGAGGATTGCTTGAGCCCCAGAATTCAAGGTTGCAGTGAGCTATGATCACCACTGCACTCCAGCCTGGGTGACAGAGCAAGACCTTGTCTCACAAAAGAAAAAAAAAAAAGAAAGTAGTTCATTGTTTATAAAACTGTACAGTCAATGTTAATTTAATGAATTTCAGTGATATTTTAAACATTGTAAAATGATTGATCTGCTGTTCAGTTACTTATTGCATTCCTACATTGTACTATGTATTTTATGCCACATTCAATAATGGTAGATTAACTTAAAAGTTTTTTTCTCCAGTGAAATAGCATATAACATTTATGCAAACCATGCTATTGTTAACAGAAAAACCAAACACTGTAAAATATTTAAAAATTCATTCTGAGCCAATTTAAGTAACAAGGCCCAGAGAACATTCTCAAGAGCTTGTGAGAAAATGTGCCTGAGGCAGTTGGGTTAGTTCAGTTTTATACATTTTAGGGAGACAGGAATTATGGGTAAAATCATAAATCCATACATGGAAGAACATTGGTTCAGCCTAAAGAGGTGTTATATCTTGAAGTGTTACAGTCATAGGTGGATTCAGATATTTTTTGATTGGCAGTTGGTTGAAAGAGTTAAACTTTGCTTAAAGACTTGAAGTCAGTAGAAAGAAATGCTTGACTTAAGGTAGAGGGAGTTGTGGAGACCAAGGTTCTTGTTATGTAGATGAAGCCTCTGGGTAGCAGCCTTTGGAAAGAAAAGATGGTAAATGTCTCTTTTAGACCTTAAAGGTGTCACATTCTTGTTTAATCACTCCTATGTCCAGGAAAGACCTAGAAAGGAAAGGCCTGGCTGTATTAATGGAAATTCTCCACAGTTGCAAATTCCCCCACAAGGGATGGCCTTTGCAGGGCCTTTTCAAAATATGTCAAAGAAATATATTTTGGGATAAAATATTTGTATCTCCTTTGGAATCTGCTATCTGTCATATGATACCATACCAGAGTTGGATTGGAATTTGGTATCTTATTGCCACAGTCTCTGTTGTCAGCCTTATGATCTCTATTTCAATGTTAATGCTGGTCAGTTGTGCCTAAACACCAAAAGGGAGCGGGGCGGGGGAGGTATGAGGAGGTGTGTCCAACCTCTCTTCCCATCATGGCTAGGAATTCAGTTTTTCAGGTTTCTTTGGGGCCCCATTGGCCAACAGGGAGTCCATTTAGTTGGTTGGAGACCTTAGGATTTTTGTTTGTTTGTTTATATGGTAAAACATTTTATAGGCACCTTTTATTTTCAGTTAGAAATCATTTTTCTTTTCTTCACTTCTCATTTTTCCTACCCATTTTATGGTATCATGAAAAAATGTTAACTACTAAGTACAGAAAATTGGAGAAAGCAAAGCACATAATTCAATACAAGTACTCATTTTAAAACATATCTTAGTTACATTGAGTTCAACCAGTTTTAGTCTGTAAACAGTTTCCTATTATTATTAATTTATAAAACTTAGAAACAAGCATATAAATGTTTGTGTAAGCATAAAGATGTTTTTCCTATAGCATGTAACACTTGAAGTTCCTCATTTGATGTATTTGCAAGTAAACTAATTTAGGGTTATTAATAATCATTTTTATATTAACGAATTCCTTAATTTAATTATCCAAGTACTGTTATATTGTCTCTGAGTTTGAAAAGACGATTCCAAATCACCACTGAAGTAATCATACCTTAGATCTCAGCAAAACATCTAAATGCTATTGTAGAGGAAGAAAAACTTCTCTACCCTATTAGATTCAGTAGCTGGGATTTTTGGACTATACTGACAAAAGGCAGATTAACAGGAGAAAAGGTTTATTTCACATGCACATGGAGAGGGGGATCTCACAGAAAAGAAGTGAAAACAGCAAGGAGGCAGTTAGACTTGGGGGTTATATACCATTTTAACAAAGGGTGATAGAGATAAGAGACTAGACAAAGAAAAAGGGATTTGGCCTTGGCAGGGTGGTAAGTTGTGGGAAGGAAATATGTGATAAATAAGAATTTTTAGTAAGATTTGTTATGCAGACTCAGGTCATCTCAGGAGATAAGAATTGTCTCTGGAGTTGATTTCCTCTTCCTATCCTAGTGTGGTATAAGAGTACATCTTTACATATGGAAATTGTCTTTACAAATGTAAATTTCTTTTACAAAAGGGAATTTATGCTGTTTTTAGACAGAAAGGGGGAGTACAGAAAGTGTCTATGTTTGATGTTTCTAAATTGTTTAAATAATTTTAAAATAATTTAAATTTTTAAAATATAATTAATCAGTTTAAAATAATTCTTATGCTAATGTAGCATGTTTTAGGGTAGTGTATTGTGATCCCCTTTACTATCTAGACATGAGAGAAAAAAATCTAAACTTAAGTTTTGATTGACATTTCAATTATAAAAATACAGGAAAGATGAAATTGGTGTGTGAATTTTATTTTTGATATAGTGCTTATTATATATAAAATACTCTTAATTATCAGTGCTAATTCCTTTAATTCAGAATTATTTTGGGTAAAGCAAATAATTATTTAGTAATATAAGGCCGTAATCAATTGTTTTCTGAAGATGATTACTTAGGCAATTAATGGAAGCAGATTATGGACTTACTGTAAGACTCCTGAATAAATAATCAGTATTTGTCTTGGATTGGGAAATGTAATGGATTGCCACACCATTTGCAGCCACCAATCTCACTACTGTCACACTTCTTTGTACTTGTCCAGGATTTTCCTTGATAAGTAGAGTATTTTCAAAAGCTCTCCTTTAACCTCAGTGCCATATACCTTCAACTACCTGCAAAGATCTCATGATTTGAAGGAAAGGTCATGATCTCTTCTCAAAATGTTGGGGGACCCCATTCTAATGTGTCTCAAGCTTCGATATTAGGTTACACAAAAGCTAATATTAATTTATATTGTTGGCCGGGCGCGGTGGTTCACACCTGTAATCCCAGCACTTTGGGAGGCCGAGGTGGGTGGATCACAAGGTGAGGAGATGGAGACCATCCTGGCTAACACAGTGAAACCCCATCTCTACTAAAAATACAAAAAATTAGCCGGGCATGGTGGCGGGCGCCTGTAGTCCCAGCTACTCGGGAGGCTGAGGCGGGAGAATGGCGTGAACCCAGGAGGCGGAGCTTGCAGTGAGCCAAGATCAAGCCACTGCACTCCAGCCTGGGTGACAGAGCGAGACTCCGTCTCAAAAAAAAAAAAAAAAAAAAATTTATATTGTTAAGGGTGATATTAGGTTTATAATTAATGTACAAATACATTTTTCTTTAAGAGTTATGATATTATGGTCAAGATTAAAGTTCCTTTTATGCCTTTTCCTTGGCCTCCTCAGGTCTGTTCTCCACCCACTTTCCTTGAGGTAACAATTTGAATTTGGTATGCATACTTCCAGATCTCTATTTATGCCATAAATACATATCGTGTGTGTGTGCTTTTTCCTAAACGGTGTCATTCTATATTGTTATTTCATAATTTATATTTGTATTCAATAGTTTGTCTTAATGATTTTGCCATGTTAGTCTCGATAGATCTACATTGTTCCTTCAAACTGTGTATATTATTTACATTATAAATCAGGTTAGTTATTGCCCTATTGGTGTATATTTAAAATGGTTTTTTTTTTTTTTTTTTTTTTTTTTTGAGACAGTCTCGCTGTCACCCAGGCTGGAGTGCAGTGGCGCGATCTCGGCTCACTGCAGGCTCCGCCCCCCGGGGTTCACGCCATTCTCCTGCCTCAGCCTCCCAAGTAGTTGGGACTACAGGCGCCCACCACCTCGCCTGGCTAATTTTTTGTATTTTTAGTAGAGACGGGGTTTCACTGTGTTAGCCAGGATGGTCTCGATCTCCTGACCTCGTGATCTGCCCGCCTCGGCCTCCCAAAGTGAAAATATTTTTTATATATGTATGAGTGAATGAATGAATAAATGAATGACAGGGTCTTACTCTGTCGCTCAGGCTGAGAGTGCAGTGATGTGATCATGGCTCACTGCAGCCTCAACCTCCTGGGCTCAGGCAATCCTCTCATCTCAGCCTCCTGAATACCTAGGACTACAGGCATGTGCCACCACCAAAAAAATATTTAAAAATATTTTGTAGAGATAGGGGTCTTGCTGTGTTGCCAGGCTAGACTTGAGCTTGTGGCCTCAAGCAGTTCTCCTACCTTGGTCTCCCAAAGTGCTGGGATTACAGGTATGAGCCACCATGCCTGACTAACCCATTTTAAAAATGACTATGAACAGTGCATATGAGAACATTCTTATTCACGTTTTCATGTGTACATGTGCATGTATATCTTCCTTTAGAGTAAATACTGAGCATTTCACATTTTTAGTTGGAAAGGACACTGCTAAATGGTTCTTTTGAGTAACATTTTATCATATGATGCTATAGAAAATTAATTATCTAAGACTTAAACATTGAAATTTAATCTTTGCAAGCAAAGGTTTATTCTCAAGCAGTTGCCTGACTCCATTCTATAAGCTCTGGACTGAAACTAGAATAGCCATCATCTGTAGCTGTAGGAGCCAGCTGACATATTCTTAGTACACTGAGTTTTATGAGCAGAGAAATTATTATGAAACAAGGCCAAATCAGGTGGAACTTACCTCAGGAAGATCATAAATAACCTGACTACAGCCTCACAGATAACAGAAGATTCATGAGCGATAAAGTATTATTTAAGTATATGATATGGTTTGGCTGTGTCCTCACCCAAATCTTATCTTGAATTGTAGTTCCCATAATTCCCATGTGTTGGGCGAGGGACCCAGTGGGAGATAATTGAATCATGGGAGCAATTACCTTCATGCAGTTCTCGTGATAGTGAGTGAGTTCTCATGAGATCTGGTGGTTTTGTAAGGGGCTTTTCCCTCTTTTGCTTGGCACTTCTTCTTGCTGCCGCCATATGAAGAAGGACCTGTTTGCTTCCCCTTCTGCCATGATTGTAAGTTTCCTGAAACCTCCCAGCCATGTGGAACTGTGAGTTAATTAAACCTCTTTCCTTTATAAATTACCCAGTTTCATCACGTATGTCTTTATTAAAAGTGTGAGGATGGACTAATACAGTATAATTTTTATGAAAAGTTAAAATCATGACTCTCCTATAGATATGAAAATGAACACGTTAAAAATTTATTTTACTCATAAAATGTGAGAGAACTAGGCAGATGTTATAATCGGTTGAAAGGAAAACTCCAAAAACTCTTGTATGGAGTCAAGGAATATTGAGATGAATTGCACATGGAGACAAAACTAGTTTTTCCACTCGGAGAGAGGGTAGGGAAAAAGTCAGTTCAACCACAAATATGCAGGAAAAAAATGTGTCTATTAGTTACCTACAACTTAGGCAGTACCAAAATAGCTCAGACAAAAGGCACTGTGCTAGAATCTGATAAGCCAGTAGGGTATGCTATAGATTAGGTGTCCCCAATCCCCAGGCCATGGACCAGTACCACTCTGTGGCCTGTCAGGAACCAGGCTGCACAGCAGGAGGTGAATGGTAGGTGAGCCAGTGAAGTTTCATCTACAGCCACTCCCCATTGCCCACATTATTGCCTGAGCTCCGCCTCCTCTCAGATCAGCGGCCATATTAGACTCACGGGAACACGAACCCTATTGTGAATTGCACACGCAAGGGACCTAGGTTGCATGCCCCTTATGAGAATCCAATGCTTGATGATCTGTCACTGTCTCCCATCACCCCCAGATGGGACCATCTAGTTGCAGGAAAACAAGCTCAGGGCTCTCACTGATTCTACATTATGGTGAGTATATAATAATAATAGAAATAAAGTGCACAGTAAGTGCAATGTGCTTGAATCATCCTGAAACCATTCCCCTGCTCCTGCCCTGGTCCATGGAAAAATTGTCTTCCCCAAAACCAGTCCCTGGTGCCAAAAATGTTGGGGATCACTGCTATAGATGATGCACAATTTTTTATTGAAACACAAAAGTTTTTCTATGCTGTGAGTAACTATATCAAGTTTGCTGAAAACAATATCAGACTTGGCACCCAAGCTGTATGCAGAACTAAGGGAGAAGATCACTGAAAAGATAGGCTTTGAGTTGCTTTGGGAACTGCCATATTTAACCAAATTCAAATGAGTCAGTGTCAAATAGACAGAGGGCTTGTTCCCTTTTTGCCATTTTTGAGTAAGAATCCCAATTGTGCCTTGAGCCCCACCACTTGAACAAGTAACCTTGAATAAGTTATGTAATCTCTCGGATGCTCAGTTTCTCCACTACCATGATTCTGCGATCTCACTAGTTGGTGTGTACCCAAAGGAAATAAAATTAATATGTTGATGAAATATCTGCACTCCCATGTTCATTGCAGCATTATTCATAGTATTCAAGATATGGAACCAACCTAAATGTTCATCAGTGAATGAATGGATAAAAAAAATGTGGTGTATATATACATAATGGAATACTGTATATTTCATTTCGGTATACAGTGGAATGCTGTTTATTTCAAATTGAATACCAAAGGAAGTCCTGTCATTTGCAACAACACGGATGAACTTAGAGGACATTATGTTAAGTGAAACAAAGCAGGCCCAGAACGACAAATACTGCATGATCTCACTTGTGGAATCTAAAAATGTTGAATTCGTAGTAGCAAGAAGTAGAATAGTGGTTATCAGAGGCAGAGGGAAGGAGTAGGAAAGAATGTGGTTGGGGTGGGAATTCAGGAGATATTGGTTAAAGGATACAAAATTTCATTTAGGTTGGAGGAATATGTTCAAAAGATCTGTTGTACAACTTAGTGACTATAGTTAATAACAATGTATTATATACTTGAAAATTGCTGAGGGTAAATTTTACGTGTTCTAACCACAAAAAAAAGTATGTGAAGTATTGTGTGTGTTAATTAGCTTATTTTAGCCATTCCACAATATGTACAAATATCAAAACATCATGCCATATACCATAATACACACACACACCCCTTTTATTTGTTAATTATAAGTACATTTAAAAGAAAAGGTGAATTTTGCCCAGAAAAATAAATAAAATGAGGATGATAATACTATTTCATAAAGACGAAGTAGAATAATTCCTGTCTTATTTTGAGGATTCAGTGATCTTTAAATGTAACTAAAACACATAGCAAATAGCAAGAGCTCAATAACATAGTTCGTGGTGTCATCAAAGTACCTACTAGGGAAAAGCTTTTTTGCTGTTCCTATGATTTTGTAGTCAGAGTTGGCATCTTGCCATTCAGGACTCACTTTAAATGTCATCTCAGAGAGAGCTTTGCTAACCACCCAGCTTAATAAGTAGCTCACTAGTCTTCCCTTTTGTTACCCACTCCTATTTTCATTATAGTATTTACTACTACTTTCTGTTTTCATTTTTAAACTTTATTGTCTGTCTGTCACTATTAGAATGTAAGCTCCAAAAGAGTTTTGGTCTTATACAGTAATGTGTCCCTGCAGGTAGAACAATGCCTGTCACATATTTGCTGTTCAGTGAGTGTATTTTGAATGTTCTCTATCTTCCTGTGAAAATTCCTGGGCATTTATCTTGCTGGGGCTTTTCTTAGCTATAGCCAACACACATGCCCTGATAAGCTGTGGTGAGGGAAGAGATGATGGGACAACAGAAGGGTAAGAGTATATGGAGATGCTAACAGAATGGAGAGTCTGGAGCAAGAAGGAGAGGAATAGCAGAGGAGGATGGGGGAGATAGCTACAATTGAGTGTGTCACAATTGTGTGGCTGTATGTTTTGGGGTGTTATATTTTACTCTTGAATAAAGTGAAATTTTTTTCAGCTTGTTAAATTCTAGAAACTAAAGATAGTTTAGTCCAACTACATACACAGCATTTTATAAATAAGAAATAGGTCTGGAGAGATGAAGTGACCAGTCCAAATGGCACAGGTAACCTGCTGGTAGAACTGGGACTCCATACTCTGTTATTTGAATTCTTTTTTTAATATATGCTTTACTTTGTCACATGCACAAAATGTTGAGTTATGTTCTGCACATTTGCATTTTTACAAATATGCCCTTTTTTTTTGCTTTCCCAATAGGTGGAAAACAGACCAAAGTATTATGGAAGAGAGTAAGTATGGATTATTAGAAAACATTTTATAGATTGGCGTATGTAAGAGAGACAGGGTAAACGGATGCTTTTAAGTGAAAGCAAGATGAAGTATTCAAGTTTGGTGGAGTTGCATTTATTTCTTAAAAATTTCAAATGTGATCTAATTGGTGAACAATATAGACAATAAAGACAAGTATAAATAAGAAAATAGCATGGGAAAATGTACATGCAATAATGTTAAGGATGCAAACCATACAAGTAAATAATCTTAGATGTATATGAGGAAAATGTACATATTTGTGTTTTTGTGTACTTATATATTAGGCATATAGATATGTATATACACACACATGTATGTACAGTGGGATGTGGGTGATTTATTCTATATATTTTTATTTTTCAGATTTTCTTAAATAGTATGTATTATCTTTATTATGAGAAAAATATAATAATTCATGCTACTCAGAAACAGCTAATGTTAACAATTTGAAGTATTACTATCTGAAGAAATATTTTCCTAATGGATTTGAACCAAATTGAGATATTATACATACCATTTTATAGCCTGATTGTTTCATTTAAAATTGACAATGAGCATTTTTCTGTTTTGTGAAAAATGCAATGATTTTTAAAGTCCTTAATTTTTCAGGTTATTGAAAAACAGAAATGTAGCACTTTGGGGAAAAGAATAAAAATCACTCATAATCTCATCATTCCTCAAAATTGTTTGTTTCTTATGACTGGAGATCATATCAGATAAAAGTATACATTATAAATATTTTTAAATTATTTAAAATTCTTTATGTTTTCAAGACTTAGAAATGGATTACAGATGCACACCTATGAGTTGAGGAAAGGGTGATTTCAAAGTTAAGAACCACTGATATTCTACAGTACAGTTGTATTGTAATTTATATAGTCATTCTGCTTTTGGTATAATAGGTTGCTTTTAAACTATGCTATTGGAAGTAACACCATATGAAACATCTCAGTACATGGGGTCTTGGGGGTTAGAAATTTTTGATCAACTTGTGCAAATAATTTTAAAATTCTTTAAATATATTGTCAAGTTTTGTTTCAGAGTTTTTCTTTAGTTTGATTTTCTTTTAAGTTAATTGAATTTTTTTTTTTTTTTTTAAGATGGAGTTTCTCTCTTGCTGCTCAGGCTGGAGTGCAATGGTGTGATCTCGGTTCACTATAACCTCCGCCTCCTGGGTTCAAGTGATTCTCCTGCCTAAGCCTCCCAGGTAACTGGGATTACAGGCGCCCGCCACTACGCCTGGTTAATTTTTGTATTTTTAGTAGAGACGGGGTTTCACCATGTTGGTCAGGCTGGTCTCAAACTCCTGACCTCAGGTGATCCACCCGTCTCAGCTTCCCAAAGTGTTAGGATTATAGGCGTGAGCCACCGCAACCGGCCTGCAATGAGGTTTTAAAAATTACAAAACCTCCTGGGTTCAGGCGGTTCTCCCACCTCAGCCTCCCGAGTACCTGGAACTATAGGCAACTGCCACCACACCCAGCTAATTTTTTGTGTTTTTAGTAGAGACGGGGTTTCACCATGTTGGCCAGGCTAGTCTCGAACTCCTGACCTCAGTTGATCCACCTGCCTCGGCTTTCCAAAGTGCTGGGATTACTCTTGCCCCTAGTAATGTTCCTGAATTGTTAAGGTGCCATTTCAACGCCTTTTAAATGTATCATTCCAAATTCAAGTGACTATTGTTCCTTTAGTACCAGTAAAAGCTGCAAAATTTCTTTTGAGCAATGAGTCATTGCAGTTATTGTAGGGGAGGAAAGACTTTCCCTCTACCGTCCTATGTTTGAGAGCTGGGTCTATGAAATAAACAAACAATAGGCAAATTAACAGGAGAGAAGGTATACAAATTTATTAATTTTTAATACTACTTGCACAGGGGCATCACAGAAAAAAATAAAGTGAATACCACTCCAAAAAGTGAGGTTTAGAATTTTTATACCATCATAACGGGAATGGGAGGGAAGTTTCTGGCCATTTACGGGAAGGTAAATGATAGTTTGTGACAGAGTTTGTCTGAGTGTGTTGTCAACTTTTAGTCTCCTCTCCTCCATAAGAGTCAGTCTTCCCTGGTTGCTGAAACTCACGGGAGGGCATTGCTAACAGTTGAGTTCCTTTTGGATGATCTGTCTTTAGGTAGATAGGGAGAGTCAGAGAAAGCCTGTGTCTGCATTTGATGTTTTTAAAGTGCCTTTAGCTCAAAATACTTGATACAGCAAAGTGGCATATTTTGGGGTGACATGTCCTGAATTCCTTCATTATCTTTGAGTTATAGAATGATATATAGGTTCTTTGTAAATTGTAAATCGCTATACAAATGTAAGGTGGCTTCTTATTTTTAGTATGTGTCACAACTGACATTTTTTTTCAGTGTTTTATGCCAGATTGTTATAGGTTCATCTGTGTTTGTGTAAAGAGCATGTTATTTATGTTATTTATGTTTATTTTTTCTCTATTTTTCTATGTTAATCAAAGATAAGGTTTTAGCAGGGAATGAAAACAAGTATTATAGTTGTTTGCTTTGGGCTTGAGTGTTCAGTAATGCAGATTATGCACATTATTGGGCAATCATGCCAATTAAGAACAACCCAGGGTCCTGGAAAATTGCCAACATAGACTCAGCCAAAATTTTGGAGCAGTGCTGCTAATGGGAAGAAAGGAAAATAGAATACATTTCTGTGTTTTATTTATTTTTTCTTTTCTTTAGCAAGCCATATGGTTAAATGGATACATAAGAAAGGAATTGTCCTCTTGAGAGAGGTGGTTGATCTTCCCTTAGATGGATGTGAATTTTGATTCCATGGTTGTTAACTGGATTGGGTAGTACTTTGGTGCTGTTCTTATCACCACAGAGAAGCTGGCTGGGGGCCAGGCCCAGAGAGACACAAGCATAGTTAAACCCAAGTGCTTCCCTTCCATTGTGTGGCAGTACTTCATCTTGAAAACAACAGGAGAAGGTGGTGGTGGTGGGATGTTGTTTTATCTTGTTTTATTGAAAAATGTAGAAAGCACAGTTTCTTAGTAGACTTTGTTTCTTAGGTTTCATGGCATGATCTCCAGAGAAGCAGCCGACCAGCTCTTGATTGTGGCTGAGGGGAGCTACCTCATCCGGGAGAGCCAGCGGCAGCCAGGGACCTACACTTTGGCTTTAAGGTTGGTCATGGGCCTGCAATTACTACTGTGCTTTATTTAAAACTCTCTTAATAGAGGGCTTTAAATTTTAAAAGCATCCAGCATGTAATTGAATTGGTTCTTGTTTTCTTGGGATCTAATTACCATTTTAATAGCTTTGAGACCCTTTAAAAATTCCTCGTGAATGGTAACACTCAGTAATTAAGAATAGAAAAACTTTTTTTTTTTTTTTTTGAAATGGAATCTCACTCTGTTGCCAGGCTGGAGTGCAGTGGCACGATCTCGGCTCACTGCAACCCCTCCACTTCCGGGTTCAAGCGATTCTCCTGCCTCAGCCTCCCGAGTAGCTGGGATTACAGACGTGTGCCACTACGCCCAGCTAATCTTTGCATTTTTAGTAGAGACGGGTTTCACCATGTTGGCCAGGATGGTCTCCATCTCTTGACTTCGTGGTTCACCCACCTTGGCCTCCCAAAGTGCTGGGATTATAGGTGTGAACCACCACGCCTGGCCTGTAAAACTTTTAAAGCATTTTGCGGTAGCTGCTTCCTTCCATTCCATCTTACCCCTTCTTTCCTGTTTGTCTAGCTTGTCGGCTTCCATCAATTTCTTGAATAAGGAAAGAGATCAAGAGAAAAGATCTTCATAACTCATAAAGCTAAATTCAGTGCCATTTCTCTTAGGTTGCCTTTTGGTTGGAGCAGTTTTTCTTGGGAGCTCTTGACTCTTCCCTATCAGCTGAGCTTCACTTAGTGTTTTGGCTTTACAGTACAGTGCCCAGAAGCAAATACTCCTGCTAACCCTGCAATAATAACCCAACAGTAAGAACAATAATACAAGAGCATACTTGTCCATTGGACTTACCTTATGCCAGGCCTGTAACCTCATTTAATCCTCACAACCACTCTATGTATTGTTATTACCCCCATTTTACAGATGAGGAAACAGAAGACCTGGATGGAGGTTGAATAACTTGGTGAAGGTCACACATTTAATAACTTGTGCTGCTGCTATTTGAACCCAGATTGTCTGACTTCGGAGTCTTTGCTCTTAGTCATTCTACATTGCTGCCTCACCAAAGGCTGGGAATAATTATCCATTGTCTTTGTTCATCCCTTTATTTGTTCATTCATATATACATTCATCTATTTGGAAAAGACTTAAAAGCAGAGACTTCTGAAGACAGAGGTCAAATATATGAAATTTCCTTTGGTAGTCACAAATAGAGGATAGAAAGTTGATGTTAATGTTTAGGACTAACATGTCTAATTCCTTCTCCAATCACTTAATACCTGTGTGAACGAGCAGGGCCTGCTCTGATTCCTGTCCATAAGATTTGATATTAATCTTTCTGTTAAATAGAATGATACAATTCAGTATTATTTCATACTGAATGCTGAAATAATTGAATACTTGGAGAATAGAGCTTGTCACAGGAGTTCATGGAAATTTGCCTTTTATGGTAAATTATAAAGTGTAAATTCCCCTTCAATTACTTAATTATACTGTTTTTTTCAGGTTTAAATTGTGGTATACAGGAAAAAAATTCTGGTATGGCAATTCAAATACCTATTCAATTTACCATTAATTGAATTAGAAGACTGATTTGGGGCAAATCACAGAATTTCTTGAAGTTAGTTTCTTCATCTTTCTACTCCTAACATATTATAATTCTAGAATTCTTCACCACCTTATTTCCAAATAATCTGGTCATCTGATTGTCTATGGTAAACAGCCTTGATGTAAATGCTGGTGGTCCAGAATAAGGAAGGAAGAAGGTGAGGTAAAATGAGAAACAGAAGCCTCGCTTTCTTTCCCCTTGGTTGCCATTTCCCCTGCATTTCTCCAGGATCACAAAGAAGTTATAAAACTTTAATTTGAACTCAGTTTTTCCTAACTGCAAAATTCAAGTACTTTCACCACATTACGCCACATTGCCTATCATCTTATATCTGTCACACAGTTTTCACCAGCTGATACCAGCAAATACTTGAAGGCTAAGGGATTTAGTTCGGAGAAAAGTAGCACCGAGACCTTCATATCTCTTTCTCATTCCCGCCTTCTTGCACTCTCCCATTCTACTCATGGCTTTACATTTATAATCACTTCCCATCCACTTTGGCCCAGTAAATCTTGATGGGAATGTTTCAAATTCATATCTCTGGGGTAACTTAAAGCCTTTCTTTTGTTACTGAAAATTGCCGTAAAATCATTACTTGGAAAAGAAATAATAGCGAGTAAAAGGGGGCTATAATGGTCATAGATAGAGGAATTTTACTTACAATATACATTGAGTAATTTGTGTGCCCAAATATGATTGACATTTTCCTTGTTTTAAACTTGATGTATGGCTGGGAAGTGTTAAGCAAAGTCTGAAATAGAAGTTGCATTGATGTATGTATTATTCTTATCTGATACTCCCATTTCAACTGATGATTCTCCCAGTTCACATCAATTTGTTTTTAACATACACGTAATCCATTAAGGGGTAGCCAGTTTGTCTATTTTATACCCGTCAGTGTTATTTATGCATTTACTGTGTCAACTAGGGGCTCTAAAATTAGGAATAAGTCCTTGAACTTGATTCCTCATAGGTACCTCAATCTCAATATATCTCAAACTGAACTCAACACTTTTCTCCCAAATATGCTGTGATATCTATATTTCCTTTATTAGCTGGTCACATTATTATTCAGTCAATTCCATAAGACAGAAACTAAGAAATTATTTTCAGTTTTTCTTTTAGGTGTATTTTATTGTATTTGTAAGGCCTGGCACTATTCATCCAGAGGCCCCTACCTTACATTATACTACACACTATACTTCATATCAAATACATATTTTCTGCTGTTAAAATTATGTAAGGATTTTATGTAAATTGCTTTTGAAATTAACTTTAGTTTTATAATTTTCTTTTTTTCTGTTTTGGAGCCATACCTTTCTTTTCATATTTCATATTTTTTATATTTTTGTATTTTTCACTTTTCTTGGACCCTGGCAAGCCCTGGGTACTGTACCTGTATGATAATGATTAAGAGGACTTTTTCTTTGTTGCTCATCTCACACAGCCAAAACCAACAATCTTATTTCTTAAGTATTTCTCAAAATTACCTCTCCTTTTCAACTCTAAGCCACTTTCTGGACTAGTTAAGTAACTGCCTAAGAAATGTCTGTGTGTCCAGCCTTGTCCTCCCCAGTACTATAAATGATCTGCCTGAAAATCCAATGGTGTGATCAGCAAGGTTGTAAGGTTAAGGAGAGCACAGAGTTTCAAAGAACACACCTCCCTCAAGCATTGGCATCTCTCCTGCACTTAAAGGGGACTAGCCCTCCACTGAGGACCCTAATGAATGCTATGAGGTGCTGTTTAGGGGAGTGTGTATTGTATGTGTGCTGTCACGCTACCAACTTTCTGCAGTCAGAAAAGAAGTTTTCACCATGTGGCATGGCAGGTGTTCTATGGGTGAGATATTTTTCGCTCTTCATTTGCATCTTCTTCCATGCCCCATCTCAGCCTAAATTTTAGGCTGAGCCTTGTCTGGCTTTTCTACCTATGCTCATATTCATCTCTTGACTCAGGAAAAATGATTTTTACTCAGTGAATGTTTGTCACACAAGGGAAGCATATAGACAGACATTTGCATGTTCAGAGTGTGTAGTTGAAAAGAAGATGCTAGCCAGGCACTTGGTTATGACTCATGAAGTGTTTCAAAGTGATTCTCAGATTTTCTGTATGCTGATTTTGACAACATTTGTATTCATTGTAGTTTAATCAGATGTGGCAAATAGCAGTTACAAGTAACCTAAAATAATTTAAGAGGTTTGATTGAAAACACATGGCTTTCATCATTTTAGAACTAATTATTTAAAAGATATGTTTTATAAGACACTCTAGTTTTTGTCACTAAAAGAAAAAAATATTAGGTTGAGTTTGGACATTTTCTATGGGCCATTTTTCTGGTTTACTATTCCTGACTTCTGGTGTTTCTGATCTGCTGTTAGACCCATCCATTGAGTTTTTAATGTCAAATACTATGTTATTTAGTTCCAGAATTTTCATTTGATTTTTGGAAATTTAAGAAGGTGAAAAACCTTGTGGAGAGCTAATATGAGTGAATATATGAAATGATCTTTTGAATATTTGATATCTACTTTCTCATTGTCACCACTGTCCTGGATAAAAACCCAAACAATTTATGGGTATAAATGCAGTCATAACCCATTCAGAACTAATTTTTTTCTTGCTGTTTTTATCTAAACATTTTATTTTTGGGAGGATTGCTGTAAATGCCAAAAGGCCTTTACTAACTTAACAAATTTGTATCATTTTTATCCTAATGGCTGTTTACTTTTCCTGCCTTAACGAAAATAATGCAAATAGGTGAATTATAGCCTAAAATTAGGATCTTACTATTATTTCTCCTAAGTCATCCATGTATTGCAGAGCACATTTGCCTAGACTCTGTCCAAGAGTTTTCTTGGAAGTTAAAAAAAAAACAAAAACAATTCTTTATCAACGTTGGACATTTAATATGGCATAAGACTAAAGTTATGCATTAACTTTGACTTATTATTGGGCTCTCTGTCAATGTTGGTTCCCTTTGACATAAAATACCTCTTTTTCACAATGACTTAACCTGCTAAATTTGTTCATTTTTACTAAGAAAAATAAATATTGTGTATATTTCACTAAAACTACAAAAGAAAACTGGAAAAAGAAACATTTAAAATGTTAACAACTTAAACAGGAACACTTTCTATGTAATGTATAGATTGAAAGAATAGAGGAAAATCAGAGAGAATAAGGAATTAAGATTTAAAAAAAAACTATCAGAAAATAATTGCAGTTACCCACTCTCACTGTTAGAACTTTGGAAATGAAGTTGTAGTATAGACTTTAGAATTAGACAAACCTGAGTTCTAGTTGCCTGCCTTATTTTGTATATTTAACCTTTTCAAGCTTTAGTTTCCTATTTATAAAACAGGGATAATAATCCCAGTATATTGCAAAAGGGACCCTTAAAAATTCTGTTATTAACAGCATCCCACTTTCAAGAATCATATTCTCTATCCATTGAGATGCTTTCAGACACAAGTATTACTTGACATTCAAAATAAGCAAACTCTACTCACTTAGACGTAAGTTATTTAAGATAATATCTCACATACTAAGTTCAGAAATGTAATAATAGCATGGATGGTCAGTATTCTAGTGATGTTATGAAGGACTTGTGATCTTTCTGTTTGTATTCATGGCTAGTCACAGCATCAACTTCAGTCTAAGGTTGGTTTTCCTTGCGGTCAAAAGGTGGCTGCCAGTGCAATCAGAATTGTAAGATTTCTTGTTTATGTCCAGCAGGAGAGTGTAAGGGAACCTCTCTTCTCTCTTGCAGTATGCATCCTTTCCTTCAGGTTAATAGGGCTAGCATGAGTCTGCCTTTCCCATTCCTGGACCAATAACATCTGAGAGAAATGCATGTACTGATTGCTTGTCTAACCTAGCACCTGCTCCTAGAACTGGGAAATGGGTCAGCTTCTTCTGGAAGATAAGGCTTTGGAAGGAAGAATGAATGACCAAACAAAATCTGGTTTTCTTTTCTTGTTTTAAGTGAAGGAAGAAGGTTGGAGGAAAGGAGGGAACGTGTATACCAGTTAGATAGTTAACTATAGCCAAGTACAGGCTGTACTTAGAAAGCAGTTTCTTTGTTAGGCAGATCAACCCATGGTGTAATTTTTCAAATATTTTAGCTCTGGTCAATCTCTTACTAAAGTTATATATCTAATTTTAGCTTTAGTAAATACTGTAGTAAGAAAATCAGGTGTGAGTTCCAAAGACAGTTTTATGTGAGGGCAGGTGTCAAAGAGTTTGGTAAAATATGTTTTGATAATGTTCTTTTGCCTATAATATTTTAAAAATTTGATTTGAAATGTTTTCCAAACTGACTTTAGGTCAGCATTTTAAAGGTGATATGGAAAACCTAATTATATTAATAATTTTAGCATAATGAAACCCATAGACTTTTTATTAATATCTAAAAATACATATCCCTGGTATGTCACTAATATGTGTCAAGGCCTTTTCATGGAAATTGGAGGGGCTTGCTCTTCAGTGTTAAATTGGACAATTGAAATAATTCTCCAGATTCTGAATTATTAAAAAGAGCAGCATTTATTGAGCTTCTGTATTGTGCCAGATACTATTCAAGTGGGTCAAGAAAGAAGACATTTAAACTAGCTCTTAAAGGTAGACTGGCTTACCAAGTAAAAGGGGTAGAATATGATGAAAAACAAGCATTTTGGGAAGAAGAAATGGTGCTGGAATGTAGAACAGCATGGAGCATTTCGTGTATGGCAGTCTGCTGAGGGACTGGGAGTATGGGAAATTTTAGCACTTAGTGTGCCAGGAGAGCCTAGAATTTCATGCTTAAGAATTTGGGCTTTATCTGTAGGAAATGGGAATCATTGAAGGCTTTTAGTAGAAGACAATAGGGTTACATTTATGATTTAGAAAGATCATTGCTGGAGGAATTAGAATGCTGAGTGGAAAGGGTGGTAGGAACTATGTTTTACCAGAATTATTTGGATAATTAATTTAGTAAGCAGTTTTTCTTTGACTATAGAGAACTGATATTTAAAAGGGCTTCTGTATACCTTATAGATTTTAAAGGGTTCACTTTGAAGAGAACTGTTAACTCCAAATTTGGCAACTCCAGAGACATTTCTGTTAATCTGACTCATTTTAGCTTCTCTAAATTGGGAGAAGAACAAAGTGACATGTGCAAGAGTCTTGATAATCCCCAAACCCGGTATCTGGATATTTCAGGGCATATTTGGACATATTCCAGAGAATGCCTTATACCTACAATACTTGGCACTTTCCTGTTGATTTTATGCTGACAGTAACGTAAGAATTCTTTAGAAAAATTTTAGTAATTGAGAACAAATGATAAACACTGAAAAAACATGATATTTGGGAAAATTATATTTTCTTTTTTTTTTTTCTTTTTTTTTTTTTTTGAGACGGAGTCTCGCTCTGTCACCCAAGCTGGAGTGCAGTGGCGCGATCTCGGCTCACTGCAAGCTCCACCTCCCGGGTTCATGCCATTCTCCTGCCTCAGCCTCTCCGAGTAGCTAGGACTACAGGCGGCTGCCACCACGCCCGGCTAATTTTTTGTATTTTTAGTAGAGATGGGGTTTCACCGTGGTCTCGATCTCCTGACCTCGTGATCCGCCCGCCTCGGCCTCCCAAAGTGCTGGGATTACAAGTGTGAGCCACCGTGCCCGGCCGAAAATTATATTTTCTTTTAAAATATGTCACATTTCATAAATTCAGAAACAAAACTTTTATCAATCTGAAAAATAAAATTTATTATACAGAATAGTATGTATAGTATCATACTACTTATATAAAATTTCATACCTATGGGTGTATATTTAAATAGAAAGGTGTCTAAAAGAATGATCACCAAAATGTTTGGTGTTTATCTCTTAGTGACTAACTTAAACATGATTGCTACTTCTTTGTATTTTTTGAGTTACCTGATTTTTTTTTTTTTACAATGCACATGTATCATTTCACAAGCAGAAAAAAAAAAACCAAAAGAGCTATTTTTATTTTGAGAAGAAATGAAGACATTAGTTGCAATGTTGGGTCAAAACAAAAGGTAATACCTCCTAAATCTCCAAAGATTTGACACTAAACAGAATGTATCAATTTATTTAAATAATTCCTTGGAAGAAGGATTGGTCAGCCCTGGGGCAATAGAAAGAAAAGTCATAGAGGCCTCTGTTCCATCCAAGGTCTATATGGGAGGGGAGTCTTGACCAGCACTGGCAGTGCTGTCTCTGGCATGGAGAGGAAAAAGGAGCCATATGGGTCTCTCTGCCATTAAACGTAATCAATTGAATTTTTTTTCTGTCAGTAGTTCCCAGAGCCTATGAGTATTGTTAATACGAACTCATTTGATCATGAGACCCCCTTTTCATGGACTTTCTCAGTGGAACACACTTTGAGAAATGTTCCATTCAACATTTGATCCCTCATTTCCTCTTGCTCTGGACCTCATGCTCACCAAGCAGCCTTCTGATTAATGACTTCCCGTATTGTCTGTCTGCAGAGTGAGAAAACTTAAAATATATAGACTGAGTGTTCAGAGGCTTTGAGTTATTATTTCTCATTTTCAATTAACAAATTAAGATTAAATGCTGGGACTACTGGGAGGAAAAGAAGGAAGAAAGTCTACAAGGTTTCTTCTGTTTGGTAAATTCAGATAAACATGCACTCCCCAGTCCTCATTTTTCCCCCCCTTTAAAAAGACACCCTTTTTTGATCAATGAACCTAAAATGACTGCTTGCTAAAGTGTTAACTTGATAGAGTAAAAAATGTTAAGGGTTAATTGCCTCACTGATTCTTTTTCTTCCTGTTTTCTCATTTTTTTCCTGGACCAAAAAAGACTGCCTCCTATCCAAAGAGTGTTACGAAACATCTACTGAAGGCAACCAAGCACTGTTTCTATGTATTATAAAATTGCATCTTTTTTTTTCTTACTCTGTTTGCAAGCATGGCTTTTGCATGTTCTCATATCTTACTTTCTTAAAACTGTTTCTTCAGTTATATAGCATAGCAATTCACCTATTTCAAGTGTACAGTTCAGTGGTTTTTAGTACATTCACAAAATTATGACATAATCAATTTTAGAACATTTAATCCCCCGAAAAGAACCTCTATACCCAGTTGCCCTCACTTTCTGTTTCTCCTCAGGTCTCCTAGCCCTAAGCAACCATTAATCTACTTTTGTCTCTATTGATGTAAACAACCTAGACATTTCATATAAATGGCATTATATAATATATGTTCTTTTGTGACTGACATTTTTCCCTTAGCGTAATGTTTTCAAAGTTTATCCATGTTGTAGCATGTATAAGTACTTTGTTCCTTTTTACTAATGAATAATATTAGAAACATATTCCAATAGTTGATGGACATTTGAGTTGATTCTACTTTTTGGCTATTATGACTAATACTACTGTAAATAACATTATTATGAATAAAATTGTGTACAAGTTTTTATATAAACATATGTTTTTATTTCTCTTGGGTATATACCTAGGAGTGAAGTTGCTGGGTCATATTGTAACTCAAAAGTAACCTTTTGAGGAATCATGGAATGGTTTTCCAAAGTGGTTATATCATTATAGTCCCACCAGCAGTGTGTGAAGGTTCCAGTTTCTTCACATCCTTTTTAACACTTGTTATATCTCTTTGAATATAGACATCCTAGTATATGTGAAGTGCTATCTCATTAAGGATTGATTTGCACCTTACTCTTGAATGGTATTTCATTTAAAAACATTTTTATCTGGCCGGGTGCAGTGGCTCACGCCTGTAATCCCAGCACTTTGAGAGGCCAAGGCAGGCGGATCACGAGGTCAGGAGATCGAGACCATCCTGGCTAACACGGTGAAACCCTGTCTCTACTAAAAAAACACAAAAAATTAGCTGGGCATGGTAGCTGTAGTCCCAGCTGCTCAGGAGGCTGAGGCAGGAGAATGGCATGAACCCGGGAGGCGGAGTTTGCAGTGAGCCTAGATTGCACCACTGCACTCCAGCCTGGGCAACAGAGTGAGACTCTGTCTCAAAAAAAAAAAAAAAAATTTATCCTCAGCATGGTTTTTATTCACTAGTATTCTGTCTGTTCAAACTTCAGTTCTCTCTCAAAAGTATGCATACATAGCGGTGGATTTAAAATAGAAGGTAGAGAAAGCCAAGCTGATTTCAAGATATTTTTGGCTTTTGTATTTTTAAAGCATAGTATAAAGCAAATTTTATTATTTCATTTAAGGGTAGAGTTGAGTTTCAAGTACATTTTGGGGCTAATAGAAACTTGTACATAAAGAGGATGACTGTCTCTCCAGTTATCTACTTTGCAAAGAAGAACTAGAATCTCATGTGTGTATCTGCTTTAAGGTACAGTGGAAGACATGCTAGATCCTCTTAAGATCTCTTTTTAGTAACTAGATACAGTCCTAGCATATGTTGATAATGTGATTCCTTTTCTGTGAATGATTTGGAGCCACCAAATATTTTTTAATGGACATAACAGTTTTATAAATATAATAATAGCTAACATTTCCAAATCTTTACTCTTCCAGGCATTATGGTAAATACTTTATGTGAATTATCTTTTAGATAATCCAAACTTTTTCTGGCATTCATACAAAGTGATAATGTGTGGTACATTAAGGTAAATGCATGAGATTGATCATGGCCCAGTGTGACTGGCTCAAGGACTTCAATGTATCAGACACTTTTTGGCCTCTGAAAGGGCTAGACAGGTTTGCTGTCTTGTAACCCATAACCTCTGTTCTTGGCAACAGGTTGGAAAATTAAGTTTTATCTATAAAATAAGACCATGTGGTAGATACTATTATTTTCCCCATTTTACAGATGAGAAAACCAAGGCTTAACTTGCTCAAGAACAAACAGCAATAAAACTAAGAAATATAACTTGTTTAAAAACAATATCCGGCCGGGCATGGCAGTCATAAAACATGCAGCACTTTAAGTTGACAAGAGGTATGACACAAGAGTAAACTCTTAATTTTTATTTTTTTATTATTATTATTTTTTTTTTTTTTGAGACGGAGTTTTGCTGTTGTTGCTCAGGCTGGAGTGCAATGGTGCAATCTTGGCTCACCACAACCTCCACCTCCCGGGTTCAAGTGATTCTCCTGCCTCAGCCTCGCGAGTAGCTGGGATTACAGGCATGCGCCACCATGCCCAGCTAATTTTGTATTTTTTAGTAGAGACGGAGTTTCTCCATGTTGGTCAGGCTGGTCTCGAACTCCCGACTACAGGTAATCCGCCTGCCTCAGCCTCCGAAAGTGCTGGGATTACAGGCGTGAGCCACTGTGCCCGGCCTACTCTTAGTTTTTAAATCAATGCCATTTTAGTAATTAAGATTTTAAAGTTATCAACACATTACTATTTTTATAAACAGATATACCTTTGTTTAAAGCCTGTAAAGATAAGGTTTATTCCAACTTATTCTCAAGGGTTAACTTTCCACCCCCGTAGTCTCAAAAGAAAAAAGCCAAATTAAGTGCATTTGCAGTTTAATAATTTAAACAAAAATCCCATTATAAGTTCACTTGGTAATTATTTGTACTTATAAAAATAATTTTATAGTAACTTTGTATAACTTATTAAAGTAAAACAGCAATAATTCTTTATAAAAATAACAGCATATTTGCATCTGTGTAATTTATTATATTTCTATTATAAAAGCAACACATAGATATGGTTTAAAAATTTTGAAATAAAGGTGTTTAAAATGATATAGTACTTTCCCACCGTGACATACTTCCAGTTCCACTCCCTAGAGATAACACCATTCACGATTACTTTCTATCCTTCCAGAAGCTGGTCATGCATAAAATATACTTCTGTTTTTATGGCATATATGCATATTGTGTTTTATTTTAAATGAAAACCGTTAAGGAGTGGCTAACTGTAACAGCAAAGATGATCTCTAGTCTTTGCAGAGGTTTGCCCTATTGTCTACCTGACTATATAGTTGTGCAGTAAACAGCTAATGCCCGACAAAAGCCATCATTACCTTGTTTATTTAGTTGTAGCGAATTGGTAGTTTAAGATCATGTTGAGCCAGATTCTGTGAGTTTAGCTTCAGTGCCTATGAGGAGGTTGATGATCAGTGATAGAATGGACAACCAGATAGTCAAAAAGGACTCATCTGTGTTCTGTAAATGTAATTGTTATTTAATTTATTGTGGCTTTGAGTTTAGAATACTGATAAAATTCTGTTAAGCAAGGAATTTCTGTGAGAGGGTGATACAGTCTTTTTTTTTTTTTTTTTTTTTTTTTTTAGATGGAGTCTAGCTCTGTCGTCCAGGCTGGAGTGCAATGGCCCAGTCTCGGCTCACTGCATCCCCTGCCTCCTGGGTTCAAGCAATTCTCTGCTGCAAGCCTCCTGAGTAGCTGGGATTACAGGCGCCTGCCACCACGCCCGGCTAATTTTTGTATTTTTAGTAGAGACGGGGTTTCACCTTCTTGGCCAGGCTGGTCTTGAACTCCTGACCTCGTGACCCACCTGCCTCAGCCTCCCAAAGTGCTGGGATTACAGGCGTGAGCCACCGTGCCCAGCCTGGGTGATACAGTCTTTACAGTACTGAAGATTTTGTGTGAAGAAACTATTGCTGCTATGTTAGAAAATGATAAAATGCACTGAAGTAAAAAATGTAATTTTGCTAATGATTGAAAACACCCAACAATTCCTAATTGAATCTCAAAACATCAGGTTGACTTATAAAGTGAGCTTGGCCAAAGAGTTCCTGAGTAAAGCCAGAGAATCATAGTAGATACTGATAAAGGGGCTTTTGCAGTTTTAAAATATGAAAATTGGTTGAAAGCATTTTTCATGTTAAAGAAGAAGGATCAAGAGGAACTGGGGAAGGATTATGCTGCTAGTAGGCGTTGACGTGTAATGTACTGTGTGTTCTTTTGATCTGATAGCTCATGATAGGTTCAGTTGGTTACCATGGTTTCATTCCATTTCCTGCAAACCTTCTTGTTGTGCTATTTGGAATAAGTGAAAAATAATGTTCTGTAGAAAATTTTTCAAAACTGTTTTTCTCCTCTTAGTTTAGATTATGAATCATTTTATGGGAAAATTTTAAGATATAAGAGTAGGTGATAACACATGATGACAGTAACATTTAGTTCTGCAGTATTGGAAAATTAATATTGATGAAGGGGATAGCACAATTTATTTAAAAATATAATATATTATCAGTGCTAAAAAGCTTTTTAAAAACATTAATATAGTAATTCCAGTTTATGTGAGGTACCCTTGCTCAGGTGTTCTTTGATAAAACAAACCATAGAAAGTAATTGATATGACACAGTAGGAAGTGGGTAGTTTAACATAAGGCATCCCTTACTTGAAAAAATTGATGTGTTCCTGACAATGTGTTGCAAATTGAACTGTATTGTAAATGCACAAGAGGAGATAGCTGTTCAAAAAGATTAGTATTTTTCCCTGACAAATATACAATACAAAAATATTTAAAAATGTAGAAAAACACAAAGAAAAGCAAAAAGCACCCCAATTCTACTATCCAGAAATAATCACTGTTAAAACTATGTTGTATGAAATTCTAGCATTTTCCCGAGTTATACAGAAATGACTTTATACAAGGTACACTATATTATGGTATGCTTTTTTTCAGTTAGCTGTGTATCATGAATATTTTCCATGTTGATAAATATATGAGAAGTTTGCTATTTGAATTAATTCTTCATAAGGTTAAGTTTCACCTCCCCTTTTTAAAAATTCTGATTTTCACTTATATTTACTTATTTAAATGTAGGTCTATCAGTAACTTTGTTTTTATTACCATGTGTACTATATATAAAATGCAGAAAAGTAGGAAAAGAAAAATATTACCTATAATCTCATGGCCCTCAAAGACAAACATTATTTTTTGGCATTTATTAAATGTATTTTTGTTGTTCTCCCTGTTGCTTTGTTTTTAGAAAATTGCAGTATCCTTCTAGGTGCTGGAGATACAAGGAAAAACAAAACAGTCAAGATCCCTGGCCTTATGCAGCTTAACAGTTTATTAGGTAGAGAGAGGATTAGACTTTAATGAATTGTCCCACAAATGCCAAGCTAAAAACTGAGGCAAGTGCTGTGGAGGAAAGCAAGGGAGCTGTGAGTGCACAAAGGAGGATCTGATCTAAACCCGGAGTCTCACTCTAAATCTAAATTGCAGTCAGGGAAGGCTTTTCTGAGAAAGGAAAGTCTGATTTGAGAACTGAAGGGTTGTGAGAGTGATCTAAGGGAAGAGAGTGAGTGAGAGGGCAAAGAGAAAGAACCTAGAAGCCCGACTAGCATGTCCATGCATGGGCTGCAGTGCACGTCTCTCAACTGAAAGAAGAGGGTGGCCGGGAGCACAGTGAGTTGGAGAGGGAAGAAGTGAGGCTGCACATCTGCTTCTTGTAGGCCCCGTTAAGAATTTTGCTCTTTATTCTAAGAGCTGGGCTGTGACATAACCCGAGCTTGAATTTCCTTTTGGTTTCTGAAGAATAAACAGTTGAAGTAGATCAATAGTGGATGAACACAAGAAAGTTACTTGTTACCTTTTCTCTTAGTAACTAACCTCTTCATGTCCATTGCTCTCTATATTTTGTGTATAGTATTTATGCAACCATTTATTATATTTACCATGCACGTTTTCTCTATTTTTGTTGGTCTTTGACATAATTTAATGTTTCCTGGTTACACTTCAGTGAATCTTTTTCTAGTGAAAATTTTATTTTATAAAATTTATTCCATTTTTCTTTGCCCTACATAGCACACCTCCACAAGATATTTGATAGTTGATAGTTACTTTTTTTTTTTTTTTTTTGAGATGGAGTTTCGCTCTTTTTGCCCAGGCTGGGGTGCAATGGTGTGATCTCAGCTCACTGCAACCTCTGCTTCCTGGGTTCAAGCGATTCTCTTGCCTCACCCTCCCGTGTAGCTGGGCATACAGGCACCTGCCACCATGCCCAGCTAATTTTGTATTTTTAGTAGAGACGCGGTTTCACCATGTTGGCCAGGTTGGTCTCGAACTCCTGACCTCAGGTGATCCACCCGCCTCAGCCTCCCAAAATACTGGGATTACAGGTGTGAGCCACTGCGCCTGGCCTTGATAGTTATGTTTTAAAAATTTTTATGAGACAGGATCTTGCTCTGCTGTCTAGCCTGGAGTGTGATCATAGCTCACAGTATCCTGGAACTCCTCAGCTAAAGTGATCTTCCTGCCTCAGCCTCCCAAGTAGCTAGGACTACAGGCGCATATCACCACACCTGGCTAATTTTTTCATTTTTATGTAGAGACAGGGTGCTACCAGGCTGGTCTTGAACTCCTGAACTCCTGGCCCGAGAAGCAATCCTCCCTTCTCGGGGTCCCAAAGTGCTGTGATTGTAGTTATAAGTCACTGCCCCTGGCCTTGGTAGTTACATTTACTCTCCTCTAGATTTCATAGTGTGTTTTATACATGTAACTTGTTTATCTGCCAATAATTTATTTTGATATTAGATAAATATTTTCCCAACTGTATTGTATTTAATACTTTCTTCAAAATATTAATAGGTACACAGAAGTAAAGTAGAATATATTTGGGGATTGTTGCATACTGTATCCCTGTCCTGGTGATATTTTTAAAGACTCTGAGAAGTTTTGCAGTGAAACAAAATGAACATACATATACACATAAAAACTGACAGTTTGTTATTTCCCTAACTTTTTTGAAAACAGGTAACACTAATGCCTCACAGAATACTGTATGGTATAATTCTAAGATTTGTTTGCTAATGGCTAAGCAGTGGTTCAAATTCAATCTGGGTGGCCTTTCCACCCCCTTTCCCAATTTTGGGGAATTATTCTTAACATCTTATTGATGTCAACTCTACTTTGGAATTTGACAAGCTCCTCAAAATTGAGGTTACATTTATTTTTCCTGTCCTTAATTTTAGTCAAAAAGACATGGCTAAGCACATAGATCAGGTGCTGGCAAACTTTTTCTGTAAAGGAACCTATAGTAAATATTTTAGGCATTGCAGGCCAATTGAGAGTATTATGTTACATAGATGCTTGTGTAGCCATTTAAAAGGTAACCACTGAAAAATTTAAAACCAATGTTTAGCTTGTTGGTGATACAATAATAGGCAGTGGCCTAGATTTGGCTCTAGAGCTAAAGTTTGGCAACCCCTGTCTGTTACTGCTACCATCTTTGGCAAATCTTTGACCTCTTTACACAATCTAGAGTTGACATATATACTGAGTCACAGACACAGGGACAAGAAGATATTCACAGGATGTAAGTGTTTTTATTTTCACTTTGCTTTCGTTGTTCACATATAATTGCTATTATTTTTATTGATGATTTTTAAACTTACCTATACTGTGACTCTTTCTAATTCATATGTATCGTGTCTGTCTTCTCCTGAGTGCCCTACCTTTTCAGTTACCAAAATTTTTCTTAGACTAGGCTTCTTACAGCACTTTTTCATTCAAAAAGAATCTACTGGTATAAATGTATATAAAAAAGGAACTGAGAAGGTAACAAGGCTGTATGGGGGTCTAGGAACCAAAGGAGCCCATCCCACTGGCAGCCAAGGAGTTTTAAAGCTCTGTGACTCCCCCAGGATTTTCTTGGAATTTTCTAAGCAAGCCCAATCCCCATAAAAATAACTAAAATTATACTCTTTATTTTTCCTATATCATTGTAACAGACAAACAAAAGTATATTTTGGGGTGGCAATAATAGGTAATTGAGAATATTTTAGGGACTTCCTGTTTATACATTTCTTTAGTTTATTAATTTTGTTATTATGGTAGAATTCTTAGACAAGAATTTTCTGCCACTGTTGGGGAGAAAGTTAACATAGGATAACCTTTTTAAAAATTTATAGTATTATGCCCAGAAAGACATGATCTTTTAGAAAAAAAATCTTAAAATAATGAAATTATTCTATCTTTGCAGTAAGGAATGAGAACTGGAATTAGGTTTGACTACAAGTAACTGAATAAGAAGCGACAATTTCTTTGTTTTTTTGAGATGGAGTCTCGCTGTGTCACCCAGGCTGGAGTGCAGTGGCGCGATCTTGGGTCACTGCAACCTCCGCCTCCCGGGTTCAAGTGATTCTCCTGCCTCAGCCTCCTGAGTAGCTGGGACTACAGGTGTGCGCCACCAGGCCCAGCTTTTTTTTTTTTTTTTTTTTTTTTTGGTAGAGACAGGATTTCACCATGTTGGCCAGGATGGTCTCAATCTCCTGACCTCGTGATCCGCCCGCCTTGGCTTCCCAAAGTGCTGGGATTACAAGCATGAGCTACCGCACCTGGCCAGAAGTGACAATTTCTTACCCAAAGTTGTTTGTTTTTCTCCGATGTTCAAAGCATTGGGAGTGACTTCAAGGCTGGTGTGGCTCTCCACAAGGTGAGAGGCCCTGACTAGTTCCATTTTGTTGCTTTTCCTGTGTGTGGCACCCAAATTTATCTCGTGGTGGCTGCAAGGCACCAGACTATATGCACATTCCAGCTAATGAGACGGCAGAGGGGTGAAGATACCATTTGGATTTATTCTCATTTGTCACTCCTACCAGCAAGGTAAAAGAAGCTGAGAAATGTAGTAGTTAGTCTAGGGAGCCATGTTCATACCTGAAAATCAGGATTCTATCACTGAGGAAAAAGAGAGAAATAGATATTGGGAGGCTATCAGCAGTCTCTGTGGCAGAAATAAAAGATGGATTTCTGTCAGATTTAGGAGCAGGTCACTCAGTTGGAGAAATACTTTAAGTGGGTTCTTTCCTTCTCCCTGCCTCTTTTTTTCACCACAGGCCTTTTTTTATTAATACTCCCAGAAGAGAATAGATTGTAAATCAGTTCTAAGGAACCTATTCTTTCTGTGTTGTCTGAACTGTCTGGCTTAGCCAGCTTTCATTTTCATTGTGTTTATTTTTGTGTTTTCTATCAAGTTATGAGTTTGCTTGTTTTCAAAATAAAAGTACATACATATATGGGTAGCTTAACTAGCCACTAGAGGGGCTGATGAAACTCTACATTGCTTTTTTGATCTACTACAGGAGGCAGGGGGAATACTTTTATTACATGGAGCTAAACTTTGGGGTATTTTGATTTTTTTTTTTTTTAACTATCTTGCCAATAGAACGAACATGTCTAAGACCTATCTGGAAATATATGTTTATGTATACATACACACACACACACACACACACACACACACACACACACACAAGCACACAGAGATTTATTTTATCTGTTGATAATTCTGTTGTGATCTTAAGGCAAATGTTGATCTTTTGTCGTTTATGCTGACAGCCATTCAAGGACAGGCTTCTGCTCTGCCAAAATACAAAAGAATAAATGCATTTCTTTTACATTATAATGTGCCAAACAATAAAAATTCAGTAAGTGTACACAATAAGATATTGCTTAATTCAGGAATAATCATCTTTTCAGTCTTTAAAATCAGTACATTTCAGAAACTGGAACATCCATTTTGAATAAGAAAGAGCACAAGGTTGCAAATGGTTATCCAGCATTTTATACTCAAATTTTGCCGGAACACACAGATGATACACCAATTTTAGAATTTGCCAGAATCTATCAATAGAAGGTGGGAGGAGAAATCCCTTTCTTCCTTTGCTTCCCTCCTCTCTGTACTCTTTCACATTTAATTATAAGCCATTTCACTAAATTTATATATATGATTTGAATGTTGATATATTTACAGTATAGGTAAAAAGGTAATTTATATCATTAGATAGTAGATGTATATTATATACATATGGTGGTGATATTCATTAACCAACAAATACAAATTTTGAGGATTTGTTGATAAACAGAATTAAGTACAGTGGTGTTGGAAACAGGAAAACTAGAAGCACCAACACCCATAACTGTTGAAGGTTAAATGTTTAATGTAGTCATTATCTGAATTTACTCATTTACTTTGCAGATTAAGAGGATGAATATGATATATACAACATGTGGGCTTTTGTGTAGTGCTGTCTGTATGTCTTTCTAAAAATTGTGTAAAAGCATGATGTGACAAACTGTGAGTTGGACTGACATCATAATTTTCAGCACAAATACATGTATTGTTTACTAAAATACTTTTATTGAAAGATATATATTAAGTTCATATAGTTACCTACCTAATTAAACTGTCCTCTCTATCCCAGCCAAATGTCACCATATGCTTTTTAGAAAAGCGTGATTTAATTGTTTAGTTTTTAAGAAATTAGCAAAGCTTAGGAAGAAGTGACAGGCTGGTAACATGCCTTGAAAACAGTATGAAATAAAATAGGAACTTGATTAAGAAGAGGGAGGAGAATACAGATAAAGATATGAAGCAAAGAGGTTTGTGTTTTCTCTTTTATAAGTGTAATCTTTAGCATATCTAATACATAGAGAAGTTAATGCGTTATGTAGCAGTATTCAGTTCTATCTCAGGAATACAAACCAGGCTCTTTATACTATACTGGGGCTTATAATGAACATATGTAGATCTTATATATAAAGGAGTTTTTTTTTAATTTTAGATTTGGCCTTTGTGACTTCTCATTTTCCAACTAATATAATTTAAAAAAATTGAAGCCCAAAATTATTAAGAACTTTATAAATGTCATATAAGCATACATAGATGTGGATTTAGAGTCAGTATAGGTGTTTTGGGTATTCTTAATTAATTGGTCCAAAGTCACTTTCCTCTTTTATCAGAAATGTTTCAATGTCTTGATTTTAATCACATTCACTTCTCTCCTCTGCTCACTGAAGCTGCCGATGAACCTTCAACTCTCCTCTGTGAACAGTTTTTTGTGAGTTGAGCTGAGGAGAAAATGGAAACTTTCCATATATAATTAATACTTATAGTAGAATCTGAAGGGACTGAGATTTCAGAAACCTACTTCGCTATGAATAGCATAATTTTTCAGATGGCCCATTCAGTTTTTAGATTAAGGGTAATAATTACTTCTCTTGTCTTGCGTGAACAGATATGTTTGGATTTACAGAGGGAAGGGCAGTTATTAATTTGTCTCAATGGATTATCCTTTTGGTTCTCCTAATCTGTACCCCTGTTTTTCTGAACTTGTTTATTTATCTTTTTTAACTTAATTTTTAAGTGCAATTACAGTATTGTTAACTCTATGCACATTGTTGTACAACAGATCTCCAGAACTTTTTCCTCTTGTGTGACTGAAAATCTATACCCATTGAACAACTCCACATTTCCCTTCCTCCTACCCCATAGCAGCCACCATTCTACTTTTTGTTTGCATGATTTTGACTACTCTAGATATCGGTATAAGTGGATTCTTTTTATGATTGGCTTATTTTGCTTAACATAATGTCCTCACGGTTCATCCATGTTGTAGCATATGAAAGGATTTCCTTCATTTTAAAAGCTGAATAATACTCCATTGTGTGTGTGTGTGTGTGTGTGTATACTCCTATATATAACCACATATATATATATACATAGTAGTCCTCTCTTATCTGCAGTGTATATATATATACTGCAGTATATATATATACTCCTATATATAACCACATATATATATATATACACAGTAGTCCTCTCTTATCTGCAGTGTATACATTCAAGACCCCAGTGGATGCCTGAAACTGTGGATAGTACTAAACCCTGTGTGTGTGTGTGTATGTGTGTGCATGTGTGTGTATATACTATGTTTTTTCCAGCTGATAATGAGCTACTAAGTGACTAACAGGTAGGTAGCTTATACAAAATGGATATGCTGGATAAAGGGACAGTTCATGTCCTGGGAGAGACAGAGAGTGAAGGGGCAAGATTTCATCATGCTGTTCAGAATGGCACACAATGTAAGGCATGTGAATTATTTATTTCTAAATTTTCCATTTAATATTTGCATACCGTGGTTGACCATAGGTAACTGAAACCACAGAAAACGAAATCATGGATAAGGTGGACTACTGTACCACATTTTCTTTATCCACTCATCCATCAATGGACGTCTTGGTTGCTTTCACATCTTGGCTATTGTGAACAATGCTGCAGTGAATATGGGTGTGCAAGTATCTTCAAGATCCTGTTTTCTATCCTTTTGAGTAGATATGCGAAAGTTGGATTGCTGGGTCATATAATAGTTCTATTTTTAATTTTGTGAGGAACCTCCATACTGTTTTTCATAGTGTTTTTCACCATTTTCCAGCCTCACCAACTGTACACAAACATTCCATTTTCTCCACATCCTCACCAATATTTGTTATTTTCTGTTTTTTTTAGTAGTGGCCATTTTAATGGGCATGAAGTGATATCTCATTATGGTTTTGATTTGCATTTCCCTTACGATTAGTGATGTTGGACATCTTTTCATATGCTTGTTTGTCATTTGTATATCTTCTTTGGAGGAATGTCTATTCCTTTGGCCAGTTTTTAATTGGGTTATTACTACTTTTTGGTTATTGAGTTATAGGAGTTCCTTATATATTTTATATAGTGTGGATATTACCCCCATATCTGATAATATGGTTTACAAATATTTCCTCCCATTCCCTAGGTTACCTTTTCACTCTGTTGATTGTTTCCCTCATTGTGCAGAAGTTTTTTGTGCTATAGTGCCATCTGTCTGTTTTTGCTCTTGTTACTTGTGCTTTTGGTGTCATATACAAGAAATTACTGCCCATTCCAATGTCATGAAGTTTTTCCCCTATGTTTTCTTCTAGGAGTTCTGTTGTTTCAGGTCTTCTATTTAGGTCTTTAATCCATTTTGAGTTGATGTTTGTACATGGTGTATCCAGATGATTGCTTTGCATATAGGTGTCTAGATTTCCCAACACTGTTTGTTGAAGAGACTATCCTTTTCCTGTTGTGTAGTCTTGGTACTCTCGGTAAAGATCGTTTGACCATACACATGACAGTTTATATCTGGGCTCTCTGTTCTCTTTCACTGGTCTATGTCCAAAACCATACAGTTTTGATTACTGTAGCTTTGTAGCTTTGTTATATGCTTTGAAATGAGGACATTTGAGGCATCCAGCCTTGTTTGTCTTTCTCAAGATCGTTTTGGCCATTTGTGGTCTTTTGAGATTTCATATGAATTTCAGAATCTTTTTTCTACTTCTGCAAAAATTCTATGGAGGTTTTAGTAGGGATTGCTTTAGTATCTAGATTGCTTTAGTGTCTAGATTGCTTTGGATAGTATGGACATTTTTAACAATATTAAGTTTTCTAACCTGTAAACATGAATGTCTTCGCATTTATTTGTGTCTTCAGTTTCTTTCAGTAATTTTTTGTAGTTTTTAGTATACAAGTCTTTTGCCTCTTAAGTTTATTTCTAAATATTTTATTCTTTTTGATACTCTTGTAAATGGAATTGTTTTCTTAGTTACCCTTTCGGATTGTTCATTGTTACTACATAGAAATATAGCTGATTTTTCTGTGTTGATTTTTGTATCCTGCAATTTTACTAAATTCATTTATTGGTTCTAATAGTTTTCTTGTGGAGTCTTTAAGGTTTTCTGCATATGAGATGATGTCATCTGTGAACAGAGGTAATTTTACTTGTTCCTTTGCAATTTGGATGCTTTTAATTTCTTTTTCTTGCCTAATTGCTCTGCCAAGAACTTCCAGTACTAGGTTGAACAGAAATGGTGAGGGTGGCCATCCTTGCCTTGTTCCTGATCTTAGAGGAAGAGCTTTCAGTTTTTCAGCATTAAATTTGATATAAGGTGAGGGCTTTTCATCTATGACCCTTGTTATACTGAGGTAATTTCCTTCTATTCCCAGTTTGCTGAGTGGTGTTTTTTGTTGTTTAAATGCAAGGGTGCTGAATTTAGTTAGATACTTTTTCTGCATCAATTGAGGTGATCATGTGGTTTTTGCCCTTCATTTTGTCAATGTGGTATATTACATTTATTGATTTTGTATAGTGACTCATTCTTGCATCCCCAGGGGTAAATTTCACGTGGTCATATTATGTATGTAATTCTTTTAATGTGCTATTTAATTTGGTTCACTAGGTTGGTGAGGATTTTTGTTTCAATATTCATCAAGGATATTGGTCTGTAGTTTTCTTGTAGTAATCTTTGTCTGGCTTTGGTATCACAGTAATGCTAGCATCATAAAATGAGTTTGGAAATATTCCTTCCTGTCTTAGACTGTTTGTGCTGCTGTAACAAAATACAGCAGACTGGGTAATATATAGACAATTGGTATTTATTTCTCATAGTGCTGGCATCTGGTAAATCCAAGACCATGGTGTTAGCACATTTAGTGTCTGGTGAGGGCCCAGACTATGCTTCCAAGATGGCAATCTGAACACTGTGTTCTCACGTTATGAAAGGAACAGAAGGGAAAAAGTGCCAAACCCTGGGTGAAGCCTCTTTTATAAAGGCTTTAATTCCATTTACAAAGTGATTGTTTCATGAAGGCCCCACCTCTTAATACCACTGCATTGGAGATTAAGTTTCAACATTAATTTTGCAGGGGACACAAACATTCAAATAACACCTCCTCTTCAAATTTTTAGAAGAGTTTGAGAAGGAATGGCAATTATTCTTTTTTAAATGTTTGGTAGAGTTTTTCACTGAAGCCATCTGGTCCTGGCCTTTTCTTTATTGGGAAGCTGTTGACTACTGATTCGATGTCCTTGCTAGTTACAAGTCTGTTCAGATTTTCTGTTTCTTTATAATTCAGTCTTGGTAGGTTATATGTTTATGTGAATTAATTCATTTTTAGGTTATCCAGTTTGTTGACATACAGTTATTCATAGTAATTTCTTTTTATTTTTGTGGCATCAGTTGTAATGTTTCTTGTTTCACTTCTGATTTATTTGGGTCTTTGCTATATTTTTCTTAATGGCTTGTCAGTTTTGTTGATCTTTTTAAAAAACTAACTCATAGTTGGTCCTCTGTTGTTTTTCTAGTGTCTATTTTGTTTATTTCAGCTCTAATCACTGCTATTACCTTCCTTTTGCTAACTTTGAGTTTTATTGGTCTTTTTTTCCCCCTAGTTGGCCTTGAGGTGCAAAATTATTTGATTGAGATCTTTCTTTTTTAATGTAGGTATTTACCACTATAAACTGCCTCTTAGTTCTGCTCTTGCTGCATCCCAAAAGTATGTTGTGTTTTTCTTTTCTTTTTTTCTTTTTTTTTTTGAGATGGAGTCTTGCTCTGTTGCCCAGGCTGGAATGTAATGGCATGATCTCGGCTCACTGCAACTTCCACCTCCCGGGTTCAAGCAATCTCTGCCTCAGCCTCCTGAGTAGCTGACATTACAAGTGCCCACCACCACGCCCAGCTAATTTTTGTATTTTTAGTAGAGATGGCGTTTCACCATCTTGGCCAGGCTGGTCTTGAACTCCTGACCTCATGATCCACCCATCTCGGCCTCCCAAAGTGCTGGGATTACAGGCGTGAGCCACCGCGCCTGGCCTATTTTCATTTGTCTCAAGATATTTTCTAGTTTTCCTTGTGATTTCTTCTTTGACCCATAGTTTTTCCAAGAGTGTATTATTTGATTTCCACATATTTGCGAATTTTTTTGTTTTTCTTTTTTCTTTTTTTTTGAGATGGAGTCTCGCTCTGTCGCCCAAGCTGGAGTGCAGTGGCACTATCTCTGCTCAATGCAAGCTCTGCCTCCCGGGTTCACGCCATTCTCCTGCCTCCCAAGTAGCTGGGACCACAGGCGCCCACTACCACACCTGGCTAATTTTTTTTGTATTTTTAGTAGAGACGGGGTTTCACCATGTTAGCCAGGATGGTCTTGATCTCCTGACCTCACGATCCACCTGCCTCGGCCTCCCAAAGTACTGGGATTACAGGCGTGAGCTACCGTGCGTGGCCAATTTTTTAGTTTTTCTACTGCTATTGATATTTGGTTTCACTTCATTGTGGTCAGAAAAGATACTTGGTATGATTTAAGCCTTCTTAAATTTTTTAAGACTTGTTTTGAGGCCTAACACATGATCTAACCTGGAGAATATTCCATGTATATGTGAGAAGAATGTGCATTCTTCTGCTGTTTGGTGGAGTGTTCTGGATGTGCCTATTACGTTCAGTTGGGGTATAATGCTGTTTAAGTCCTCCTATTCCTTGTTGATTGTCTATCTGGTTTTTCTATTCATTATTAAAGTAATTTCTCCTTGAAATTCATAGTAACATCATAATAACAAAACTTTAGCTTTGTATATTTGGGTGCTTTAATAGGTGCATATATATATATATTTTCTTCTTCTTCTTCTTTTTTGAGATGGTCTTGCTGTATTGCCCATGCTGGTCTCGAACTTCTGGGCTTAAACGATGCTTCTGCCTCAGCCTGTTGAGTAGCTGGGACTAGGGCAGGTACATGCTACTGTACCTGGCTAAGTGTCTACATCCTTATATTTATATGTGCTATATCTTCCTGGTGAATTGACCCTTTTATTATCATGTAATGTCCTTCTTTGTCTCTTGTAACAGCTTTTTACTTAGTAAAAGTCTATTTTCCCTGATACAAGTATGGTCACCTGCCTTCCTTTGGTTACCATTTGCATGGAATATCTTTGTCCACCCTTTTACTCTTGGCCTGTGTGTTTTTACATCTAAGCTGAGTCTTTTGTAGACAGTGTATAGTTGCATCTTGCTTGTGTATTTATTCAGCTACTCTCTATCTTTCAATTGAAGAGTTTAATCATTTACATTTAAACTAGTTATGGATAGTGGAGGACTTACTATTGCCATTTTGTTAATTGTTTTTTGCTTATAGCTATTGTCTCTCTTCTCTGGTTGCTTTCATTTTTGTTTCATTGATTTTTTTATTGATGTGGTTTGATTCCCTTCTCATTTTCTTTTGTGTATTTCGTGTATATAGATACACACGCACACACACACACACACACACACATTTATTTATTCTGGTTAGAATTCTTCAAGCTTCTTGAATTTGGATTTCTATTTCCTTTCCTCAAACCTGGGATATTATTTCTTCAAATTAGCTCTGCTGCTTTTTGTCTTTCTGGAATTCCCATAATGCATATATTGATACACTTTATAGTATCCCATAAGTCCCTTAGGATTTCTTCACTTTTTTGGGTTCACTTTTCTCTTTATTCTTTGGGGTTAGTAATTTCAAATGACCTGTCTTTAAGTTTGCTAATTCTTTCTTTTGCTTTATAAAGTCTATTGTTGAACCCCTTTTTAATCCATGTATTGTATCCTTCAACTATAGAATTTATTGGTTTCTTTTTTATAGTTTCTGTGTCTTTGTTGATTTTATTTTGTCATGCATTTTTTTTCCTTGGTATTGTTTAGTTGCTTATCTGTGTTGTCTTGTAGATCATTGAATTTCTTTTAGACATTTATTTTGAATTCTTTTTCAGATATTTCATAGATATCCATTTATTTGGGTTTAGTTTCAGGAGATTAATTTTGTTCCATTGATTGTGCTATTTCCTTGTTTCTTCATATGCTTGTAAGTTCATTCTTGTTTTTAGCTGAGTGTGTTTGAAAAAAAAAACCACCTTTTCCAGCCTTTATGGACTGGTTTCATACAGGAGAAAACCTTTATGAATTAACCTGTGTAGAGATTCTAGGGGCCTCTAAAACCTTTTAGGGGAGATGTGTTTTCTCTGGGCTTGTGTGTGTAATTTCCCAGTTGGAGAGATTTGCTGGTTTCTTTTTCAGGAGCTTTTAATCTCTTGCTCCCTCTGGTATCTGTGGGTAGTTTTGCAGGTTTTTGGTCTATAGCAGCAAGCTGTCCCACTCTCCCCTGAATCAAGTGAAATGTTAGTCCCTTGAATAGCTCCCTGATAAGTTGGAACACCATATTCATACTCCACTCTTCTCCCTCCCACCTTTTGTGGATTCACACCAGGCTGCACTGGCTTCTCTGTGGCACCATAAGACCTCTTTTGCTGCTGCAAGCCATCCTTACATTACCAGTTCCATTAGTGCTTTGAGTGCCCTGAGGCAAGAGGAAAAACAGTCCTTCAAGAAACCCTCTAAAAACCCAACATTGCATGCCTGTTCCACTCTTCTCCCCACTGCTCTCCGCCATCACCCAGAAGCTGCAAGAAGAGCTTAGCTCTGCAGCTTGGGGAAGAGGTTATTGTGGATAAAGTGAAATGGCTTTTCTTACCTTCAATGCACCTCTTCTGGGCTTTGCACTTACCTGAAGTACTGCAACTTCTTAACTGGTTTCTGAAGTTATCTTAAAGGTATTTTGATTTATTGATATATTACCCTTATCTTACTAAATGCACTGAATGTTTGTTTTGATCTGTCTCCCCTCAACACCCCATATTGCCCTTTCTTCCTTGAGTATAGTAGTACAGATCTATGAATGCTGCGTGTTATCCCCAGGCTACAATCGCCACCTTACGGTTCTTGTCATCCTTCCGAGTGAGTGTTTCTCCCTCCTCTTGCTCCCCATCTGCTCTTATTTCAGACAATCGTGTAGGTTTTGGCTCAGCTTCTGCTCTCAATTGTGGTCATTCTCCAAGCTGCAGATTGACCTTTGCTGCTAGGACTTTCAAAATTTTGCCAACGGTTCCAATAACTGTTTGCTGCCAGATTTTTAGGTTCACTAAAAAAAGAAAAAATGTGTTCATGACTCAAGTATTTTGATTTTTAGAGATGGTACCTAATGTGCAAGATTATATATTTGAGTCTCTATTGAAGATGTTTTTTTCCTGGTGCTTTTGATCATATAGTTTTTAATTTTCTGAAAATATCTTCACATGTTCTATAAATATACCTAAGTGCAGGCACTACCTATAGTAAATATTTGTAAGTCTGTCTGTCTTTAAAAATGAACTAAGGTCCTCCAGGGCAGAAATGAAGTCTTTTACATCTTGGTTTCCTTAAACCTTTTGCAGTGGTTGGCATATACTGGGCTTATTTAGTAGAATTGCATTGAGTAATAAATTGTCAGACTTAGAACGCTTTTCTGTAATATGGTTCTTTGCATAAATAGGAAACTGCGGAAATCCATTTTTCATTCCGTTTACCACTCTTGTCTTAGGATCTCTTAAGTAGACAGATATTCATGATTTCTTTGTTATGTTGCTCTAAAAGATACATAGCCTAATTATGGGGCTTTTGATAATCGTTTTGGCCCTGTGATTTTAAATAAATATAGGTGGTTGATTATTCAGAACATGACTTTGCAGTCAGACAGTCCTGGATTCAAATTCTTTTTTACATTTTCTATATGACTTTGGGCAAGTTACTTTATCTCCCTAAGTTTCAGTTTCCTTATCTATAAGATGAGGATGTAATAATAATAATACCTCCTAGAGACACTGGAGGGATTATTTGAGATAATACATACATAGTGCCTAGGATATAACACTCAAAAAGTATTAGATAGTATTATTAAAATAAACACACAGAGATACATTCTGTATTACATTTTAAGCCTTTTGCTTATTAGCCATTACAAATCAACAAGTGGTAACTATTGTTATGTTGATAATTCTTTTTTTCATCTAATAGGTTGATTATATCTGATGCCTAATATCTTCATTAAAGAGAAAAAGCTAATTAACTCCAGAAACGAAGTAGCAAATACAAATATGGTTTATTGCTTTTCCATAGTCAGAAATCCTAGTCTAGTTGTATTTAAAGTCTGATAAGAAGAATAGCTATCGGCTTAATGTAATTTTTTATCTTAAAAACTTAGCTATCCAAGCACAAAAGAATACATGTTATGTAATTCCATTTATATAAAATAGAAAATTATAGTAACAGAAAACAGATTAAGTGGTTAAATAGGACAACGCCAAACTGCAAAAGGGCATGAGGAAGCCATTGGAGGTATTGGAAATGTTCTGTATCTTGACCTTGATAATAATATATGCCAAAACTCATTGAATTGTGCACTTGCAATGGAAGCAGTTTATTCTATGTAAATTATACATTAATAAACTGATTTTTTTAGTAAGACACTTTTTTCTGAGAAAAATGTGATACTCTGCTGATTGTTAATGAACACTAAGTCCTAAACCTAAAGGCATGTACTTGACCAAATTTAGGCCTGTGTCTGCTCATTTATAGTAGCATCCTGCCCATATGGAAACCAGACTGTTGACAGCATCAGACCTCCAAAATATGGTCCTTAAGCTGGAAATAAATGGGAAATGCCTAAATACCCATCACAAAACCCATGCCTTTATTGCAAAAGAGTGCTCAATAATCCCAGTCTATTTAAGACAGTTTTATATAAAAATTAATAAGTCATTTTGTCTTGTTTCCAAACTTACAGTGGATAAAAAGCGAATTGGAAGGAGAACACAGTTAATAACCTGCAAGGAGGATTTAAAAATATAGAACTAGATCTAAGAACTAGAAGTTTAATAATTGGAGTCAATTTAGGTAAGAGAAAGGCAACTCAATACACTACAATAGTCTCTGGGATATTTCTGTATTCAAACACTAATATGTTAATAAACTTGAGTCATCAAGAAAAATGTTAAATTGTATTCCACTTATGATACTTAGGATGGTGTAATTTATATGGAAGTGATTAAATAAAAGCATTGTATTGTTTAAAAGAATTAAATAGGAATCTGAAAAACCTGCATATGAATTTGTGGGTTTGTGTTTGTACACACACTCACTCTTATACATGTATAGAACTCTATAAGCACTCACACTTACGGATTACTCTGTGCTTTTGTAGACTTCTGTCATGGTCTGACTTTTTATCCTGACATAGTAGTAACCTCATTTATAATAAGATTTCAATTAGCTTTTAGTGGGACTGATCACCAACTCTTGAATATGCCAAGTCTATTATTCAAACATGTTGATTATTTCTAGGCCTACTCTAGTTTTTAAATAATTGGAATACATGTAAAATACTTTTCTGTAAGTACAAATATAAATGTATGTAGTAGCGGGACACAATATTTAGTATTGGTCCTATGGTTTAGTAGTAAAATGAAACATAGTAGGTAGCAGAAGTTACTATAATTGGCTCACTAAATTAGAAAAGTTTTTTGTAGGCCAGGCTCACGAATGTAATCCCAGCACTTTCGGAGGCTGAGGCAGGCAGGTCACATGAAGCCAGGAATTCGAGACCAGCCTGGCCAACATGGCAAAACCCCAACTCTACTAAATATTAGCTGGGCTTGGTGGTGCACGTCTGTAATCCCAGCTACTCAGGATTACTTGAACCAGGGAGGTGGAGGTTGCAGTGAGCCAAGATTATGCCACTGCACTCCAGCCTGAGTGACAGAGGGAGATTCTGTCTCAGAAAAAAAACAAAAATTGTTTATCACTTATTTACTCCCAATCGTCAATAGAAGAAGCAGCTTCATATTATATAGGTCATCACACTAAGACCATTATGGCTCTGTAAATGGCAAACACTCTACTTTTTAAATTATGTCCAACAAAACTATGGTAATCTGATTATATTTTGGCAGTTATATGTAATTTCTCTCTGTGTGTGTGTGTGTGTGTGTGTGTGTGTGTGTATTTTTTTTTTTTTTTTTGAGACCGAGTCTCGCTCTGTTGCCCAAGCTGGAGTGCAGTGGCATGATCTCAACTCACTGCAACCTCCGCCTCCCGGGTTCAAGCGATTCTCCTGTCTCGTCCTCCTGAGTAGCTGGGACTATGGGCGCCCGCCACCACACCTGGCTGATTTTTTTATTTTTATTTTTAGTAGAGACGGGGTTTCACCATGTTAGTCAGGATGGTCTTGATCTCCTGACCTCATCGTGATCTGCCCACCTTGGCCTCCCAAAGTGCTGGGATTACAGGCATGAGCCACCGCGCCCGGCTAATTTCTGTATATTTTCAAAAATTCTTTTTATTGTTGCATATAGCTAGCTAACTTAGGGGAAACTATTTATGAAGTCTTTACTAATTCTATTCCACTTACTTAGGAGGTATGATATATGCCAAAGTACTATGCCAGTCTCTGGTGCTTTAAGTAAAACGAATAACCGATTCTTAAGGACTCATAGGCAATAGCGAACTGTTAACAGTTTTCAAGAGGGAAAAATCATGTGATAGGATCCCTCAAATGCATAATATTAATTATCACAGTATATGTCCCATAATTTTTTCTATTTTACTGGATACTTAATGTGGGTTTAGCCATTTATGGATGTTGCTGCCAGATGTGTGTGTGTGTGTGTGTGTGTGTGTGTGTGTATATATATATATGCATATATGTGGATATATATGTATTTATATATATATATGGATGTTGCTGCCAGATGTATATATATATATGCTGGTACATATAATCACACATATTGTCTATGATATTAGACTCCTAGGAGTAGGATTAATATGTTCTAGGGTATATATATACTCAACTTTAGTAAATAATATAAAACCCCTTTGTTAAACAACATTGCAGGTACTGGTTATATTAGCTGCTCTGTATCCTTGCTGGTACTTAGTATTGTTAGGCTTGTTAAATTTTGCCAATCTGAGGATTTATTTGCAATTACCGGACTATTTTGTGAGCACCAGTTCTTGGTGTGGGTCTGTTTTCATCCATTGTGTAAATGTGTGTTCTCCATTATAATAAATTTTTTGAGTTATCGCTTTGATTCCTTCCCCTGCCATTTTGTCTCTTCTCTCTTTCTGTAAATGTTAGACTTTCAGGCTGGGCGCGGTGGCTCACGCCTGTAATCCCAGCACTTTGGGAGGCCGAGGCGGGTGGATCATGAGGTCAGGAGATCGAGACCATCCTGGTTAACATGGTGAAACCCCACCTGTACTAAGAAAATGCAAAAAAATTAGGCAGGCGTGGTGGCAGCTACTTGGGAGGCTGAGAAAGGAGAATGGCGTGGACCCGGGAGGCGGAACTTGCAGTGAGCTGAGATTGCACCACTGCACCCCAGCCTGGGCGACAGAGCGAGACTCTGTCTCAAAAAAAAAAAAAAAAAAAAAGTTAGACTTTCTGGATTGATTCTCTGTCTTAATTATTTTCTCTCCTTTTTTTCATCTTTTTGTTCTTTAAAATTTTCTCAACTTTATCTTTTTTTAAAAAAACTTTCATTTATGCTATATTCCTTTTTCTACTTATTTTTCTATATATTCTATATTTATTCCTTTTTTACAGCATTCTAATGTTTTTTGTTTAAACTCTATTCAAGAATAGGAACAGGAAACATCTTATTTTGGGTTTTTGAGCATATTTTCATTCCCATGCCTGATTTTGTTTCCTCTAACTTGCTTTGATTCTGTTTGTTTATCATAGTCTTTGTCTTTCATGACAGGAGTTTTCCTCAGATGTCGGGTGATCCTTGGCTGACTGCTCATATTGAAGCATATGGAACCCTAAAAGGCTGGCTAGTAGTTCTGAGAGCTTGGGGGAAGCTTGACAATTATAGGATGATGGTCTCTACTCTTAAGTCTTTTTAGTTGAGTTGATCAGATTTCCAAGAGTAGAATCTTTCAGTCTCCTATCAGGAAAGGTACAAGCCAAGCCTTCTGATAGCCTCATGGTGAAGAGAAATGGAGGTATCAGTTTCTTTAGTATTTAAATTTTGGGTATTTAAAACTTTCACTTAGTTTTCAAGATGATACCTCTGCTTGTAGTCCCTCAGTTCACTATCTCCCTGTTTTATCCTGCCTAGAAAACAGAACTTAAGTCTTCTGCCATGGTCGGGAAGGGATAACAGTGGGGACAGGATTGGGGAGGGCAGGGGGAATATCTAACTGCTTTTTAAATGGACTTTGAGTTAATCCTTCTATATCAGTTCTACCTTCCAGAGCTATGTCAGTTCCACTGTTCAGAAGATGGCTTCTTTGGAAGTTTAGTTAGGCAAACTGGATTTCTTCTTCACTGAAAATGATTTATTTGGCCAAGGAAATATCATTATGAGTTGACATAATTTAATACTTTCCTCCATAATCCAAAATTATATAGCAAGATAGACAAAAGTCATAGCCTAACAAAGTTTTGGATGGGAGATCATTTTAATGTTGTATATAACTATGCGCTGTCTTCGGTAGCCTTCCTTAGTTCGTAGAATTCATCTAAATTTATTTTGTAGTACTTAATCGAATGCATCATCATATTTTATTTCTGTTTTAAATTTTCTTCCAAGAGTATCTTGTGATTGAATGAATGTATGAGATATTTATATTTCACCATTAGATTAGCTGTTTTGATTCTGGTAAACAACACACAAATATGTATTTATGATAAATAAAACTGTTTTTGTATGTTGGTTGCTGGAAATACTTCTAACATTTTATTGTTAGCTTAGATGAGTGTGTTGTATATGTTTTGTTTTCTGTTTATTAACACAAAACATCTGTTAGCTTGGAGCTTTCCTTTGAAGAGATTCTTTCAAATCACTTTGGCCTCAAATTAGGATTAATTATTGGTTTTGTATAAAGTAAAGTAAAATTCCGAAAGCTGTTCTTTATATATTTTTTCATCATTTTTTTCTTCTAGACTGAATTTTTTGTCGATATGATTTATTTGCTGAAAAATAGAAAAGATGCTGTATTAAGGATTTTGTTTATTTTTAAAAAGATGTTAGAATTGTATATCTTGAAATGCATTTGAATGCATCTGAGCACAGCATTAAACAGCTTTTAAAAATAGGAAACCCAAAACTTGGAATCACTGGAGAAAGATATTCTTTCTAGAAAGCGGTATTATGTACAACAGTAGCAGTTAAAAGCCTTTCTTTTCTATTTGTTTACTATAGTACCACTCTGGAGAAAATGAATTTTCATCTTGCTGAACTCTACCTAGATGGGAGTTGGGCCTATGCAGCTTCAAGTATGTTCACCAAGGAATAAACAGCTATTAAGTAAGGGCAGAGTCAGATAATAAAAGGAAAAGATGAAAAGAAAATTATCCTATAGAAGTCAAAGGGAAATGATTTAGCCTCAACAGTTTTTACAAATCAATGCTCTGTAATCTAGGGTTCAGTAGCTGTCACTAGGTCCACTTAATATGTCCCGCTTTCAATATATGTAAATCTCTCAGCTTTCTCCTTTGAATTCAGAGGCCTCATTCCCAGGACACAGTGGAAAGACCGTCTTTGCTTGCTCCTCCTCCCCGCTTTGCACTCTATTGTCTTCCCACTCTATTTAACCAAGTGGCAAATACAAACTTATTCAGAGACATCCAGGAGAAAATTTCACAAAGAGCTCCTCCTTGCCTTTTGTTAACTGTAAAGTAAATCAGTGCAGAGATGTTCCTGTACAGCCAGTGTTGCCAGTTATTTATTTAGCCATCTTCCATGCATATCTATTGAATATTTTTGCTGTTTTACTTTAGTGTTGGTAACTCATTCTGTCATTCTCTGCAGGGGCCTAAGCTAACAGAGAAGGAGAAAGGGAACTACCACTCGAGCCTACTATATATATTTAGCTTTGACTTAAATATCCTCATGTAATCCTCACAGCCATCTGGGGTAGGGTGATGTTATTCCTATTTTTTAGATGCAGAATCTGACGAATGATTTTCCCAAAGTCACCCAGCTAGGAAGTGGCAGATCCAGGATTTAAACTTACAACTGTCTGATGCCAAAGCCTAAGGTTTTCTCTTAAACATATAGGACCCACATTTGCCTGCCCCTGGCCAAACCATATTTCAAGACTACAAGAGAAGACTGCAAGGGTGCTTTTGTACTTGGACATAAGCAGTAGCTCTGAGATCTTATGTAAGCATAACTGTTGTGCTCTGTTGTACTAGGCAGTGAGTTTCTTGGTTTTATGGTATGAAGGAGATACTGGATTCACTTGGTTTTGTGAATCACTTTACAGAATCTTTCTACATAAGAGCAAGAGTCTATATGTATATAGTTATTAAAATAAATCAATCTGAAGATGGACTTTTTTTTTTTTTTTTTTTTGAGATGGAGTTTCACTCTTGTTGCCCAGGCTGGAGTGCAATGGTGCAATCTTGGCTCACCACAGCCTCCACCTCCCAGGTTCAAGCAATTCTCCTGCCTCAGCCTCCCGAGTAGCTAGGATTACAGGCATGCACTACCACGCCCAGCTAATTTTGTATTTTTAGTAGAGACGGGGTTTCTCCATGTTGGTCAGGCTGGTCTCAAACTCCCGACCTCAGGTGATCCGCCTGCCTCAGCCTCCCAAAGTGCTGGGATTACAGGCGTGAGCCACCGTACCTGGCAAGATAGACTTTTTTAAATTTAGCATTTTGTGTCTTTGTATTGACCTGTTTTATGTTTATCTTTTTACCACTGGAGTTACCAAGGGACTAGGAACTTTATTGTGAACCACCTAATACTTGACAGTAAAGTACCTGGGTGTTTTGTTAACTATTTGTTGAATAAATGACAATCTGCAAGCAGTGAACTTCAAGGAAAGAGTCTTTCTTTGACCTTAGATTTGGAATCTCCCCTTTTATGGCTCTTCTTATGTAGAATAGGCACATCCATTCCCACCTTTCTCAAGGATTTTCTGTCCTCTTTCTCTTCTTCTAATCCCACAAAGCACTATATGCCTTTCAGATAAAGAAAGTGGAGGCTGGGCACGGTGGCTCAAGCCTGTAGTCCCAGCACTTTGGGAGGCCGAGGCAGGCGGATCACGAGGTCAGGAGATCGAGACCATCCTGGCTAACACGGTGAAACCCCGTCTCTACTAAAAATACAAAAAATTAGCCGGACGTGTTGGCGGGCGCCTGTAGTCCTAGCTACTTGGGAGGCTGAGGCAGGAGAATGGCGTGAACCCGGGAGGCGGAGCTTGCAGTGAGCTGAGATCGCGCCACTGCACTCCAGCCTGGGGGACAGAGCAAGACTCCATCTCAAAAAAAAAAAAAAAAAAAAAAACGAAAGTGGAGAAGTCTTTGACAGTCTTTGCTGTGGTGCTGTTCCTAGTTCAGAGTAGGCCAGGAAAGCTTGGCAGTTCTCTTAGTAAAATATAATGCAATTTTTCTTTAAAAAGATCACTCATAATTCCAAAATGGAAATTCTTTCTTTCTTTCTTTCTTTTTCCCCTTTGAAGCAAAGTTTTTAATCAAACCATTATAAGTTTTTTTGGTTATCTGATCATCTCCCTTTAGGCTGAAAGTTTTTTTTTTTTTTTTGGACTTACATGTTTTTGTTTTTGTTTTTTTATTATTATACTGTAGGGTTTTAGGGTACATGTGCACAATGTGCAGGTTTGTTACATATGTATCCATGTTAGGCTGAAAGTTTTATTGGATTGGAAGCCTGGAGCTGAAGTACAGGTGGAGCAAGAATTGGAAATTGTGGGCAGGGTCTCCTGAAGTCACTGAGTTGAGAAAGAAAAGGATAAATAGGGTTTTTTGCACAGCTCCTTACAGGTAGCCAGGCCTCTTCTTGGATGAATTAGGCATCGTCCATTGGAAAGAATTAGGAAGTTAACTCTAGACTTCCTAGTTCCTAGTCAATCAAACCATTCCCAGTGCAGCCATCTTCCCTTCATGCCCTGCGCCCCCCATACTTCTCAGATTTCAAAAGGCAATTGAGTACTAAATGATGGACGCCATTGCTTGGATTGTTTTTAAATGCTACATCCACTGTGGAAATGCCCACTGTAAAATCTTAAGTCCCAGCAGGAGTAAAATGGTCTGAGTCCTCATTGAAATGTCTCTGATACAACCGAAACATAAAGGGACTCAATGCTATGTGTGTTTATTATTGTAGGAGTTTTATAAAACTATGGAGTTGCTTTCCATGTTGCAGATAATGTATATTAGAAAAAAAGGAAATGATGAAAGCAGTATATTAAACTGAAAAACTTTTATATTTAACTTTGGTGTAGAAATTTCACCTTTCTAATTTTTTAGGCTTTATAATGAAAATATACTTGGGAGAAATGTGTCTTTAACATTAGAGAAAAATGGAGAACAAGACAGTGTAATTATATGGATAGTTCACTTAAGTGTAAATCAAAATTTGATTGTTACTAAAAGATGGATAAATTATACTTTAGAAGGGCCAACATGGATAGTATGTTGGATTCTAGATTAAATTGTTATTAAAGTCTAATTTGAACCACAGAAACAGACATCCTCTGGCTATTATTTTTAACAATATTTTATTTCCTTTCCATATTTTATTTCCACATTAAGATGTTTCTAACTCTTATCCATTTGGAATATAACCTATACCAGAACAATTTTGTTATATAACAAGGTTGTAGTCCCATTTAACATTTTACTTAAACAGCGTTTATTTTAGTATTTTAGTTCATCCCTGTTCTGTCATACTTTTAACAATGAAATTAAATATATCCTTTGTGACTTGTTTAGTTTTTAATTAGTCTCACTCAGGGTTACCTTCAGGAGACCATGACACTGGCAGCTCTTGTTGCCTTGTTGCCTTTTGACATCTGCTTTCATTAAAGTCAGTGCATTTTCTTGACTGTGTCTTCCTGCAAGGACACTGATGTTAATGATGCCAAATTGGATCCATTTCTGAGGTCTGCTGCAGGAAGCAAAATACTGAAATTATCATAAAAGTAAACCATTATTCTTCAGTTGTTAGAGCACGTCATCAGAACATAAAATTGAAAACAGAATTTCTATAGTCCAATAGCTTATGACTTTTGTGCTGTATATATTTCAAACATTTCTTGCACAGACCTAACCAGCAGACAGAATAATGACTCCTTAAAAAGGAAAGAATAAGTCCTTGGCCTGTGGCCAGAAGTAGCAAAAGTGTGTTTCTGTGCCATCCTGCCCTGCATGGCTCAGGTTTCTGGAGTCAGCTCTACTTTAAGTGATTGCTGGCATCATATTCTGGTTAGCCCTAAATGGAATTTTCCTATTAAAAGACATGACTGCTGAGGTCTAAAGTACATTGAATATTCTTATTGATCAACTTGAAGAAAAAATGTTAGTATAGAAATGTCATCTATTATGGAGTTGGCCAATTGAATATTGACTATGTTTTAATGTGGTGTGAGGTTTATTTTCTCCCATTTTTTCCACAGGCATAACAAAGTGGTTTAAAAAGATAAATAAAAAAAAATTCTTTCTATGGTAGGCATACTTTTGACTAGTTGTCCCTAGTTATTACAAGTTCATTCTTTGTGTTCAAAGGTTTAATTTTATATATTCCAGACGATTCAGAGAGATTAGCCACAGCTTATTTAAACAAAGAAGACACACACAAAACAAAGCAACAGTTTTTTTTTTTTTTTTTTTTTCCAGTAAGAATTCAGTTGCTTACTTTTCTTAAAACATCTTTCCCATTTCATTGAGGCAGATTTGGAAGTCAAACCAGAAACTTCAGGCTCTACTACGATGGCAAGCACTTTGTTGGGGAGAAACGCTTTGAGTCCATCCACGATCTGGTGACTGATGGCTTGATTACTCTCTATATTGAAACCAAGGCAGCAGAATACATTGCCAAGATGACGATAAACCCAATTTATGAGCACATAGGATACACAACCTTAAACAGAGAGCCAGCATACAAAAAACATATGCCAGTCCTGAAAGAGACACATGATGAGAGAGATTCTACAGGCCAGGATGGGGTGTCAGAGAAAAGGGTAAGCTACTATGAAACCACACTTTATCTTTTTCTGTTTGGGGTTCTTTTAAGAAAGCCATTATTGCCAGAAGAGATTGATTTATCCACAGTGCTTTGGAAAGTATATTCATTTTTCTTAATGTCTAGTTTCTGTGATGCTGAGCTTTGCTTCTAACTAATTCTTGTTCTATTAAAATATGTCAGGTATATTTTTATATTCCTTGTTGTTTTCTGTTTTATCAGTTTCACAATTTTAAAACTATGTTGGAAAAATGGCCCCTAATAAAAAATAGTTCAGGGGATTGGTCAGAAGCATAACTCCTGGTCAAGAAAAGATAGCTACTATTACATAAGTAATTGAGGGGATTGCATTATCTCTCAAAATTACTTTTTTGTTTTCCTTAAAGATAATTTACTTTATAAATAGTTGTGTTCTTAGCAAGATTTTATGTGTGTGTGTATATTATGTGTGTGTGTATGTATACACACACATTTTGGGAGTCAGTCATTCTTGAGTAGGAGGAGGATTTATCTCTTTATAATCTGTTAAGAAGTAATTGAATGAGTAAGATTCACTTTTACTTTTCTTTAATTATAAAAGACAATTAATTCTAAAAGACAATTTAAGTTTTTTAGCTGTCATATTTTAATTGTGATATATTTCAGGTTAACATAAAAGTTTTAATTTCTTGGCATGAAGATTATTTTACTTTTGAAAATTGCCCCCAGCCTCCTCCTCACCCCCAAGAAAAAAGTAAGAGATTTTCCTGATGTTTTATAGTGTGTGACATTTAGTTGGGGGTATTTTATGTATTGTAATTGGAACTGTGTTAATTCATTTTTATGGTTTTAAGAATCTTCAATTGCTAAACCAAAGAAATGCAATAGGTCTTGAGCTTGGATTCTATCACCAAATAGATTTGTGTGCAAGTTGTAATACCTAATTTGTCTGTGCTTTTGATTGTCTTATTTGTAAAATTGTAATAATGGTCAAGTTGCTGTGAGGAGTGAGTGAGATAGCAAGCGTAAAATGCTCCATCAGCACTTGGCACATGTAGACACTCAATGTAAGTTTGATGGTAATGTTATTATATAGCAGCCATCTTACCTCAAGGCAGCATCCTCAAATAACTCCCCATTACCTTAGAGTATTTGGGTACAGAATGGAAATAAGAAAGTTTGTGTCCAGCTCAAATTTTAGTTTTTGGCAGATCTTACATTGGCATTTTGTGGCTACAGAGAAAACAACATTTAAAAGGATAAACTGTAGAAAATGTATAAAAATTGTTTTTTTATATATTCATATTTGCTAGGAACCACAAATCTTGTTTGGAAGTAGCCAGAACTTAAAATCCTTAGTACCTGCTGTATTTAATATTGTTCTTTTCATGGTCTAGTTCCCATTTTCTCACTATTGGTTGATTTTCCATTTATGGCATTTTTTAGTAATGCTTGTATTTGAATATCTAATACTGACATTATATTCTTTGCAGATTTGCTAGAACATTCTAAGTCAACATTTGTGAAATGTTTAAAAATGTGTACATGTGAGTCTTTCAAAATTGATCAGCCTAGTGATAACCTTTGTTAATGCATTCTGAACGTGCTTTCCAACACCAAGGGACTTTAGCTACAGACACTTAGCTGTCTAACATTAGGCAAGTCATTTGACTTCACCAGGCCTTGGTTGTCCCCCATCAAAGTAGAACTGATATTCACAGAGATAGTAAGCTGAGGTAGATACCTAGAAGACCCTTGTAGCTCCAGGAGTCATGATTCCCTGTGTATTCTAGCAACTTTCTGTACTGAATTCCCTGGTTTTGTTCTGTGCTGGTAGACAGCGATAGCTACTGAGAGTGAAATTGCTGGCACTGGGAAGTATCTCTCTGCGGCAGTACATAATTAAGAATCATTTTTAAAATTACTCTTTGCTTTAAACCGCATGCATCTTAAATCTAGCTGGCTTAAAATCTACTCACTCAAAAATAGATTTATTTTATTTACAGGTGTCATCCAACAGGACAGGGTTGATGACCTGTTCAACAGCTTGAAACATTGATTCCCTGTCACAATGGATGACATTTGTAAGTAAAGACAATCATGTTTAATTGATTTAAAGTATCTACTGACACAAGTATGGTTTAATAAATATTTAATGGGCCCTTAATAGCTAAAACCCCTCTTGTCCGTGAATTCTTTACCTCAGAGGCCAAAAGTGTTGGCTTTGCAGGAATTAGCATGCTGTTGTGAAAAGATACTAGTGTTGGAATTAAGAGCTATGTTCTAGTTCTACAAGAATGAATTTTATATGTCACTTTGGGCAAACTGCTTTACTTTTCTGAGACTGTATTTCCCTAGCTTTCTGGGAGGGCTTTGGACTAGGTGGTCTCCAAGACGTGGTTCTTCTAGTCTGTGGTCCTTTAAGGAGTGTAGGTATTGTAGAAGCAGGACAACATAGCACCAAAAGGAATACCTGATGTGGTCCTGAGAAGTGAGGTCTGCTTTTAACTTATTCACCAACTAATTGTATGACCTTGGGACAATCACCTCACCTGTCTGGACTTCAGTTTCTTCGTATGAGATATGGCATTTTCTACAAAACAATAATTATACAGGATTTTAATAAATACTGCAGAAAGGGTTCTATGCTCAAATAGGTTTGATGAAAATTTAAGTTTTTTTTAAAGTTTGATCCTGGCTGGGCATGGTGGCTCACACCTGTAATCCCAGCACATTGGGAGGCCAAGGCGAGGCAGATCACCTGAGGTCAGGCATTCAAGACCAGCCTGGCCAACATGGTGAAACCTCGTCTCTACTAAAAATACAAAAATTAGCCAGGCGTGGTGGCACTTACTTGTAATCCCAACTACTAGGGAGGCTGAGGCAGGAGAATCACCTGAACCCGGGAGGCGGAGGTTGCAATGAGCAGAAATTGTGCCACTGCATACCAGCCTGGGCGACAAGAGTGAAACTTCGTCTCAAAAAAAAAAAAAAAAAAAAGAATACATAAAAAATAAATGAAAGTCTGATCCTTTCTGTAGGCCTTCTCTGCGTTATTCATGACTTAATATGATTATGACTCTCTAAGAGTGCTCTCATACTCGGTTGATCACCCTGCCATTATTAAGAACATTTTTGAAAAATAATGTTTCATGAAACCCACTTTGGGAAATTTTGAACCAGATAATTTCCTAAGGTCTTTCTTTGTTTTAAAATAGAAAGATGAGAATTCCAAGTGTTTTTTTTGTTGTTGTTGCAGTCCTAAAGGTGTAAGTTGTGCATCTGAGCTTTTGGGAAAGGCTGGCAGGATGGTTTCATGGCCATGAAGGTTTTTACCATGAGGAGTGAATCCTGAAGATTCTTACTTGTCCCTAGGATCTGGTGTGAAAAATATTTTTTTCCAAGTGATAGCTATGTCATTTTTCTATTAACTATTTCAGTTGCTTCCTCAGCCTGAAATATCAATTGGAAAACACTGAAATAGATAAAAATATTTAATCATGAAATTGCAGCATCTTGAGAAGCCAGACTTTCTTCCCTTCTAAAATGGCTTAATTTAGCAGTCCAGACTGGCCAAGAGCCCAACTTTTATTAGTTACTTCTTTCTATTTATCTTGGAACTGTATTTGAATAGTTTGGTATCCCAAGTAGTGAATACTATATGTTTACGTCAACAGATACTGGACCAATGGCTGAATGCAATAGTTTTTATGATAATTTTACACTTAATAATATAATGTTAATTCCCCCAAACCATGCTTTCAAAATGTCTCATATAATTGTTAATAATATAAGCTATCAAACAAATGATATAATTTGCATTTCGGAAGCCATACTGTGAGCCAGATCTCTGAATCTAGGCAGGATGTCTTTACTTTGGGATTTTGTTATCTAAGATCTAAACCTGTCCCACATGTAAGGATGCTTGAAATGTCAAGGGTGTACAAAATGAATTTTTTTATTTAATGGAACTTTGACACACTAAATAACCTATGTGTGTCTGTGTGTGTATTTTTTTTCTTCCCCTCTAAGCTTGGAATGAATGCAGTGCTTGACACATTGTCATATTAATTTATTTTTAAGGAATTTCTTTAACATTTAAGTTCCATTTTTGAAGAATTCTTTTGGGATCACCAGACTCTGTGTTGTATTGAAAAGCCTTGTGAAATTTTAAGTTGAAATGTAATTGGGTCCTTGCCCAAAATTGCCATAACTACTTGAATTCTTTGGATACCTCCACAAAATGATAGGAGTCTTTGTTCCCTGGAATAGCAAAAGGGGCATGGTCAGTCTGCTTTGTTAATTGGCTTAGTCTCTCACAAGGCAAGTCTTCTAAATGTTTTTACTTTGCTTCAAATATATATATAGGCCATTACCTGTATCCATGTAATCTCAGTGTAGAAATCAGCAGTAAGGTGATACTTAATCACGAATAAAAGTAACAATACCAGAGGAGTGCATGGCACAAAGAAGTTTGCAGAAAACTGTTGATTTCTTGATTTTGTACCTTCCCAGTCTTTTGGGCCTTTTTTGTCATTCCTTGTTCATGCTCAAGCTGTGCTCCTCTTTTTGTTCTTCTCCCTCTTAGCCCTGCCTTTTAAAATCCACTTCTTGCTCTCCCCCAAGTTTACATGCCCAAGTCTCCAATGTGGCTTGTTCAAGGTTAAGATCAGTTGTTCTGGGATGAACAGGCTCTTAGAGATCGCCAGTTGTGCCCAGGGTTACTGATTTGCATTAAAAAGCCAGTTTAGTAATTTATGAGGAAGACTAAAATTTCTGCACAGAACTTCTCATAGTGCGTTTTATTCTCTATAAACAGCCTCCTTAAGAAATCAAGTAAAGTTAAAAAAAAAAAAAAGTATATATTAGTCTGTGTGGTCTTGAACAAGTCCTTAACCTCCCTAAGTCTCAAGTTGCCCCAGTCTCTAAAATGGGGATTATGGATACCATTACTCTGTTGAACAGGAGTATTGCAAAGATTTTATAATGTGGCCTTCCTAGTAAATGTGAAGCATTGCATGAAGAATTATTGCTTTCTGGGATCAGAGGAGTCCCCAACCAGGTGCCCATTCCTGGGTCTTGGTACTATCCCCCTAGCTTTTGCTAGGAACAGCATGTTCAGATTTCTCTTTAAGATCCGTCTTTTCAAAATGGGAGAAAATTTTCACAACCTACTCATCTGACAAAGGGCTAATATCCAGAATCTACAATGAACTCAAACAAATTTACAAGAAAAAAACAACCCCATCAAAAAGTGGACGAAGGGCATGAACAGACACTTCTCAAAAGAAGACATTTATGCAGCCAAAAAACACATGCAAAAATGCTCATCATCACTGACCATCAGAGAAATGCAAATCAAAACCACAATGAGATACCATCTCATACCAGTTAGTATGGCCATCATTAAAAAGTCAGGAAACAACAGGTGCTGGAGAGGATGTGGAGAAATAGGAACACTTTTACACTGTTGGTGGGACTGTAAACTAGTTCAACCACTGTGGAAGTCAGTGTGGCGATTCCTCAGGGATCTAGAACTAGAAATACCATTTGACCCAGCCATCCCATTACTGGGTATATACCCAAAGGATTATAAATCATGCTGCTATAAAGACACATGCACACGTATGTTTATTGCGGCACTATTCACAATAGCAAATACTTGGAACCAACACAAATGTCCAACAACGATAGACTGGATTAAGAAAATGTGGCACATATGCACCATGGAATACTATGCAGCCATAAAAAATGATGAGTTCATGTCCTTTGTAGGGACATGAATGAAACTGGAAACCATCATTCTCAGTAAACTATTGCAAGGACAAAAAACCAAACACCTCATGTTCTCACTCATAGGTGGGAATTGAACAGTAAGAACACATGGACACAGGAAGGGGAACATCACACTCCGGGGACTTTTGTGAGGTAGGGGAAGGGGGGAGGGATAGCACTAGGAGATATGCCTAATGCTAAATGACGAGTTGATGGGTGCAGCACACCAATATGGCACATGGATACATATGTAACAAACCTGCACATTGTGCACATGTACCCTAAAACTTAAAGTACAATAAAGAAAAAAGATCCATCTTTTGAGTGCTTGAACTGCTCTTTAAGTTCACAAGATTGTTATCTTGTGTTAGGAGTAAAGGGCTGCTAATTGCATTATGAAGAAAGCAGTTTCTCTTTTAATAATATGGTGATAGCTCTGTCTCTAATCAGGAAACGTATGCCTTTGTCCAATAATTCTCTAATGACTTTTAAGGCCAAAATATATTATTTTCCTGTGGTATTTGCATTTTAGTATCGAACAGTATTTTAACTTTCCTTTCCCTGAATGTAAGACAAGTCAAGCTTTCTGCTTCTATGCCTCTCAGTGAACTTTTATTAAACCTGCACTCCATCTTGAGCCCATTACGATGTTTCAGATTTTCTGTAAGTCTGTTTAATATCTTTACATTTCATTTTCTAAATAGTCTTTCATGAGCCATCTACACAATTTGTTCTTGATATTCAGAAGTTATGTTGGATCCTTTTTTGTTTGAGACAGGGTCTCACTTTGTCACCCAGACTGGAGTGCAGTGATGCAAACATGGCTCACTGCAGCCTTGACCACCTAGGCTCAAGCGATCCTCCTGCCTTAGCCTCCCAAATAGCTGGGACTCCAAGCTGTGCATTACCATACCTGGCTAATTTTTGTATTTTTTGTAGAGACGAGGTTTCTCCATGTTGCCCAAGCTGGTCTCAAACTCTTGAGCTCAAGTGATCTACCCACCTCCGCCTCCCAAAGTACTGGGATTACAGACGTGAGCCACAGTGCCTGGCCTTATGTTGGAATTTAAACAAGTTAAGAGCAAGGCAGGAATATTATCTCAGTTTCTTCTTCAGTCTCCTGAACTAACTTATCTCCTATCAAAATTAATTGCACTTAATTCAACATTTATTGTATGCCTCCCATTTGCAAGGAAACAGGCTAGGCTCTGGAGGAAATAAAAGATGTTTAAGATTTAAGCCCTGTCTCAAAGAACTTTCATTTTAATGTTTCGTTATTTCTCCCTATTTAATAACACTTAGGCATCTTGAAAGCAGGAGGCAAGCTGCCTTTATCATCTGTATATTATCACAGACATTAAATAAATATTAAGGTGGACTCACTTTGATTTGAGTTTGCCTTTATCATAGCCCAGCAGACCACAGAAAACACCTTTGTAGATAAGAAAACTGATTTTTCAGAATCACGAATAAGAAATTAATATGAGATTCTGGCATTCCACCGCGGTTTCAAGGCTTTTACCCCCAGTATTGTTTCATTTGTGACTCGATACCTTGAGTTTTATATGAACAGTTGTTGACCGACTACATAAATGACTTTTTAAAAATGAGTTCAGCCAAATCCAAGGTCCTAATAGAAATCAGTCCTGAGACTGAGAAAGAAAAACAGTCATTCAGTTTGATTTGCTACTATGTATTTTTCCCTTAAAGAATTCAGAATCCTTAGAATGTCCTTGGGAGGTGGAGAGGGTCATTCTTCATTCTATGGTTAAAGCATCAGAGGTAGAAAACAACTGTCTTTTGTGACATGAAATAGTTTGTGAGGGTGGTGGCTAGATGCTCCTCTTTAGGGCTATGTTCAAAGCAGCCAAGATGGTAAGTGACCAAGCTCATGGCCATCAATTTTGTGTTGGGACCATCTACACCTTACCAGAGAATCCCATGCTGTAATGATTAAAGAAAACTCAAACGGGGCCCAGGAAATTATTTGTGTGAATCTCATCCATCCTTCCATCTTATCACCCACAGAAAAGATTAGTAATTGAAGGCCATTAGGGAAAACCAGATGGAAAGAGGAAGATGGAAGATAAACATCAGTTCCCCAGTTCCAAAGAACCAGGCCAACAGAAGACCAAATTGTAATTTTCCAAGCCAGCTGCAGTTTTGGAAGGTTTCTGTATCTGGGCCAACTAGACAAATAAAATCCCTTAAATTACTGATTTAAGGGTTAGAAAAGAAAGCTATTAGAAATTCTTTCACGACTGCTACTTCAAAGTCTTTGTTTTGGTGAGGAAATAATCATTGATGTCAAAATCTTTATTCATCTAACTTTTCAAAAGGAATCAACTCTGGTAGCTTATAGAAGAGTAACACCATTTGGGGTACAAAGCAAGATGAGACTATCAAGCAGTTAATCTGGTCTTGGCCATGTTGCTCACACACTAACTTTGTGGGCAGTTCTAAAAGAATCTGCTTTCCAGTTGTAAATCCTCACATTAGACCACATACTCTGGATCTGTAATTTTCATCTTATGCGTTTTGCTCTATCGTATTTTCCTTTTTTATTTGGAATCATTTCTCCTTTCTCCTAGTATTTGTACCTCTGAGAGATTGGAAAACAATAGCCATGCCTCCGAGACTTCACTTAAGTTATGAAAACACTTGTTTTTAATGTGGCCTCCCTAACTCTTGGGGGCCTCTTTCAAATTACTACAACTGGTCAAAAATGCTTAAACATAGACATTATATTGCAATAACTGGATTCTTTCAACAGGAAATTATAGGCAGCTATAATGGCTACTAATCTTATCCTTGTCTTTATGTCCCTTTTAAAGTATGCTGCATTATTTTCACTGTGGTTTGTCAGTAACTTGAAGGAACCAGCCCTATTATCCTTCATTTCATTAGCTTCTAACACCATTCAGTAAACATTCACTAAATGCTGTAGGTTTGCTGATGGCTTCGTTTACATTCTTAAATTTTACATCTTATCCAATGTAAACATTTTCGTTAATAATATCTACATTACTTCATCTTGTACTTATTTACTAACAGTGTTTAGTAAAAGGTCATCTTTACTGTAAAATTTCTCTCCAAAAACAGGGGCTTTTATGCAAGCTGCAGATTGTTTAGCACCTTCTTAAGAGATTTTACACCCCTCTTCCTTTCACTCACTAAACAGGAAGGGATCTCTGTTCTGGGGATAGTTTGCTTATTAACTTTAGAATGGCTTTGGGCTGCTGCCTAAGTTCATAGTGAGAAAAAAGCTGTAGTCCTCATCCCTTGAGAAAGTTCTGTTTTTCTTTATAATGTGGAAACTCTACAAATGAGCCTATATCTCCATGTTTCCAAGAATTTTTAAAAAGACAACTTTTTAAGGTATAATTTACATACAGTAAAATGTGCACAGTTCCATGTACAGTTTGATGAGTTTTGACAACTATATGCACCTGTATAACCAACCCTACAATCAATATATAGAAACTCCAGAAAATTCTCTCATGCCCTCTTATAGAAAAAAAATTTTAAATTGTTGACATAACAGGTGACATCTTATTTTTAGTTTCTTATATTTGAAGTACTCCTTTCTTTGTTTTTCCTCTTTTTATTTATTATAAGCATATCATCTAATTATCTTTAATATCTACCTTCCTTAACTCCAATTTTGGAATGTAAAATTTCTCAGGTCATTTTTCTTAGGGAAATATGAGCAGCAAAGGAATTAGAGGTGTATAGTAGTGATTACAAGGCAGTATAACTTGTTGAAGGTTTCAGTCGTATCATTAGGGAGTCTTCACCTTTTAATCAGTAATAAATGCTTCAATAAATTTGAGTACACAGTGAGGGAGGATTCCTGGGTGCAGGGAGAAGAGCCTCTCTGCTCTGTTGGGATCTTGGACCTGAGCCAGATTCACTCAGCCAGCCCTCCTTTAATCATTGACTATATCTTTGCTCTTCCTCTCAGGCCCGAACAGGTCCCCCAGCAGGTGATACTCATGATCACAGTTGATGGGAAAGTAGAGCATCCCCTGCTCTCTGAGTGTGAACTCTACCTCATGGTACCAGGTACCACAGTGAGAAAAACTATCATTTCTGCATTTCCTTCTCCCAGTCTAACTCAAATGGGAAAATTATGGCAGTTGTATGATTTCAGAGTTTCCTATGGAACACCACTACGACATTTAGATTTCTCTCCTTATGCTCCTTGAAACTATGTAGGTGCAGCCCACTCAACTGTCCTGTAGAATGGAGTTCTCCTTTACCCAGTCCCAGGTGAAGAATGACATTCTCTTGTGTAACAGCCTCCCATGGGTGGATTGTGGATTGTGTAAAATTCCTGGAGAAATGATTATAACTTTTCTCCTGTTGCCTTTAGGAAAACCTATTGGAATGTAATTGTTTGAGGAATGTTAATATAGGCAGAACCTTGACTTCATTCTAATTTCTTTAAAAAAGATTAAATTATTTGCATATTAGTTTTAGTAACTGATTTCAATGCACCTTGACTGGAGTAGGCCCTCCAGTGATCTGGAATTGCTTTCTAAGGAAGCAGCCATTAGGGGCTCAACAGTCTCTTCTTGTGACCTACCTTTAGAACTCTGCATGGTTTATTGGCCCCATTCTGGAGGTGTAGTGTTTCTTTAGTCTGGGAGCACCGGGAATCTATTGCAGAGAGGAGGGTACCAGAGTACCAAAGTAGTAGAAAATTGTAGAAAGATTTCATTTGCACTGACTAACTCATCATGGTATGCCAACATGTATAGGTGATATTTGTGAGCAAGTCCAATTATATTATCTAAAACTGTTCTTAACTTTAAAAACAAATCATGTTGATATATCTAATTAATAAATTTAAGATATTTTTCCAAGTATTAAAGAAATACAAGCTCTTTATAAAAAATTGGAAAGATGAAAAACAAAGAAAGAAGGAAGGGGCTTACTTATAGCTCCACCATTCAAAGCCAACTTTATGTTAACATTTTGATGAGTTTCCTTTTAGTCTGTCTTCCTACGCATAGATTAATGTACACTTTTATATTTTTATTTTAAGTAACCCATGTTCATTGCTTACAAAAATAATAAAACTATGAGAAACAATAAGAATATAAAAATTACCCCAGATTACACCATTGACAGATAATATAACTAATAATATTCTGCTGTTTGTCCTTCCAGAGTTGGGGGGCAAGGAATGTTTCTTCTATATAAACTACTTTGTAATTTGCTTTATTGACCATTAGGCTATGAACAGTCTTTCCATATGAATGTATATATATATCTGCTTTATGTTTTAAATGCCTATATAATGTTCCTTTATATTTACGTGCAGGGAATTTAGCTAGTCCTTTAATTCTTTTTATTCATTCATTCTTTAAATATTCATTGTGTAATGAACAAGACCATCATGGCTCTGTTCATGAAGTTAATTTTTGTCATTCACACCCAGAATACAAAAAAAGAAACTTAAATATTATTTGCATCACTTTTAAAGATGAGGAAATTGGAGTAGAGAGAGAGAAACTCTTCTTGCCGGACATTTTGTTCTTTAGTGATTGGTAACCAGTACTCTTTTTCCCTATACAGTCTATGTTTAACAATAAATCTTCCTGAAGTAATCTTTTTTTTTTTTTTTTTTTTTTTTTTTTGGAGACAGAGTCTCGCTCTGTCGCCTGTGCTTGAGTGCAGTTTAACACAATCTCGGCTCACTGCAACCTCCATCTCCTGAGTTCAGGTGATTCTCATGCCTCAGCCTCCCAAGTAGCTGGGACTACAGGCGTGCACCACCACGTTCAGCTAATTTTTTGTATTTTTAGTAGAGATGGAGTTTCACCACGTTGCCCAGGCTGGTCTCCAACTCCTGAGTTCAACTGATCCGCCTGCCTTGGCCTCCCAAAGTGCTAGGATTACAGGCATGAGCCACTGCTCCTGGCCCTTAAGTAATCTTTAAAAAAAAAAAAAAGGAAGTAAAAAAAAGTTGCCATTTTAACAGTCTTTGTAAGTTTAGAATTTTGTTTAGTCTTGCAAAATGGCTTTTTCGTTTGTTTCCAGAATATTTAATGCTCTAAAAAGCAGCATTTATTTATAAATAAGGATAACTAATAAAAATTTAAATTTATAAATTAATTTCCTTTGGAGATAATTAAAAATATGTGCAAATTGTTTTTCTTGCAATAATCTGTATCTTTAAAATTATAAAACTTCTATATGAGAGAAACATTTTTCTGAATTTGCTGAATATAGAATGTTTGTACATTAGCTTCATATGTAATCATAGTCAAGCTTGTCTACACTTTAGAGTTGCCCAGTTCTAAATTCACGAAGTATTTTGAGAGGAAAGGATTTCCATAATTTCCATCTGCAGTGTGCATTGAGCGGCTTAGCTGAAATTGTTATTTAAACCAGAACTATTTTGCTATCTTGTGGCTATAACATTCTAATTACCACGTATTTCAATGTGAATAGTGAATTCCCTTTGTCCCCTTACAGATAAAGCCCCCACAAAATGCCTTCCCCTAACTAATGAATATGAAAATGCTTTTTTTTGGAAGCAGTGTTACTGCAAGGGGATGGGTTTTTTCTGTGTTTTATTTTTAAAAATCATACAGACATTGATTATAAATGTTTTTAATATTACATCACTTTTGATTTTGTACAAAAATATTTTAAACTTTTAAGCTAATTTATTTTTCTTTAGAAAAAGGTACTTAAACAGTAATGGATCTTTAATGTTTTATCTGGTGTTGAGATTCCTAAAAGAATTTCTGTAGTCTATATGCTAAGTGTTTGGTCATAGCTTGGAGTGATCCACAGTATCTGGTTCTTTTTCTGCTATTCTTTTCCTCCCTTAATTTCTTAACTTTTTGAGATTTGTTTTTCATAAAGATCCACCTTCACTCTTTAAATGGAAACACTTCAAAAGCAGCTTTATCACGTTATGTCCTGTTTATCCAGCAATTCCATCACACACAGAAAAATAACCAACTTTTTAATTGGGCATCTACTTTGAAGAAGAGATCTGGATCCTAGTCTCTCACTTTAGCTAATGATTTTTGCTTTAAGCATGTTTTAATAACCTCTCTGGGCCTCAGTAGTAAAATGAAGGACTCAGCTTCATAGATGACCACAAGGTCCCTTCTAGCTGCCATAATTTTCTACCCATATGTTCTTTTTGTTAACCCTTAAGAGGTTTTTCCGATTAAAGATTCTGTACTTCTGACAACTTATTCCAAGAGGTAGAAAAGGCTGAACACATACAGGTTTAAGTATAGACGTGAATACTTAAATCTGCTACTGACTAGGATTATAAATCTTTGAGCCAATCAAACCATTCCCTTTGGCCTTAGGACATTGAAAGTCTGTTCTAGCTCCCTACTATACATTTCTAAGGATTGTAAAGCTTAGAATTATAACAGAAATAACTAACATTTATTGAGCATGGTGTTTCAGAAGCTGTGTGAAGTACTTCACCAGGTTATCTCCTTTAATCTGTAATGCAATCTTGTAGGGATAGGTATTAACATGGAGATCTTCGGGGGTGATAGGTTTATGGTGAGTTATCAAGATATTCTAGGGGGCTGTCTTAATAGTGCATCCTCTATTTTTGGGAATGAAATCATAGAGGACAGCCAGACCCTTCCACACAATGCCCCTTAGTATCATTGTAGAGACTTAATGTTGGACTGAATAAAGACTAAGTAGATCACTATCTTTTAAGTAGTTAGTTTACCAAAAGGGAGTAGTACCTCTAGAGCTGCCCAAAGGAAGTTGAAGCATGGTTCAGATGGGCCATTGAAGAATGTGAGTCTAGAACTGCAACTCTTATGTTCAGTTTTTTAAGTAAACTCTTACCAAATGCTGAAGGAACGAAGATTCCAATTCATTGAATAAGAAAACCTATGATATGGAATTTTTAATGTAGAAAAATAAAATATGCTTTCTTAAAGTGTAGCTTAGTTCTTAGTTGCCTATGTCAAATGCTGTCCTCTCTTCATTAAGTATCACACAGATGTACAAATTCAAATAATCTTGTTCCTTTCACAGGAACAACAACAATAAATAAATAAAGGATTTAGACTTAGTGGTTGTGTAAATTACACATAAGTGTGCACTAATTCAACAAGTGAATTTTATTTTATTTATTTATTTAGAGACAGGGTCTCCATCTGTCAACCCAGGCTGGACTACAGTAGTGCGATCATGGCTCACTACAGTGAGCCCAAGAACTCCTGGGCTAAAGCAATCTTCCTACCTGAGCCTCTGAAGTACTGGTACTACAGGCATGCACCACTATGCCTAGCTGATTTTTTTGTAGCGATAGGGTTTTGCCATATCGCCCAGGCTGGTCTTGAACTTCTGGGCTCAAGCGGTCTGCCCGCCTCAGCCTCCCAAAGTGCTGGGATTACAAGCATGAGCCACTGTGCCCAGCCAGAACATGTGAATTTTAAATAGCAGTATGCTTAGTAGGATGAGATACAGGTAAATTTTTAAATAATTGAGCCATATTAAATGATTAACCTAATTTATTTGCATATTAATGAAATCTGATAACTAAGATTTGTAATATAAGGCATATTGCGTTTGTTATATTTTAGATAAGTCAGCATACATTTACATCTTCAACAGTTGACTTAAACTCAGTTTGATAGTTTTAGGTTTTCATCATTTCAGTCTTCAAAGTGCTTATTAGCATTTCATTGTCAAAGTTTAAGCGTACCTAGCTCTTTGAAACTGACAAAAGACCTCTGAGTTGATAGTCACCTCCCAAATAAACAAGATTTTTAAGATAGTTGAAGTGCTTTCCAAATCAATACTCTAGAGTCTATATGTAACACTTACTGTAGAGAGTTTATTATTATTCAGAAGTTAAAAAAAAAGGAAGAGAAAACAGAAGCAAACAGAAACCCTCTCAGGTCTTTAACACAGTTTGTCAGTTTATCATTTTCTATGTTATCTCTCAGAAGAAATCAATAACACAGAAGGATTAGCATTTCATAACTATAAAACAAAAAAATTAAAGAGGGTCTTACTAATGCTAGTACTTATGAGAAATAAGTAGAATAAAACTTTAAATTTGGGGGAAGTTCTGAAACATGCAGTGATAAATAATTTTTTATTAAAGTGCTGATGATCAGTGTTCTCACCAATGAAGCTTTCTATAAAATTGAGATATCTGCAGAAATTTTGATTCAGTACAATCAGCATGGAGCCTAAACATCTATATTAATATATTTATCTTTCTGTCTACACATCTATATCACATGTGTGGTTCCGTTGCTCAGTAAGAGTTACAACTGATAGATTAGATATGTGGTTCTGAAGATTTTTGGAGTCAGGACCCCTTTACACTTTAAAAATTACTGAAGACCTTGAAGAGGTTTTGTTTATGTGGATTATATCTATTGATATTTACTATATTGGAAATTAAAATAGATTTTATAAAATATCTTTAAGAAACAATAAAAATTACATGTTAACAATATTATTAAATAACCAATTTTTGAAACAAAAAAATTTAGAAGAGTGGCAGGGTTTTACATTTCTGTGAATCTCTTAAATGTATGGCTTAATTTTAAGGAAATGAAACTGGGTTCTCATAAATGCTTCTGTGTTCAGTCTGTGGTAATACCAAACTGGACAAGTAGTAATTTCTTAAAGGTTACTTGTAATGTGGAGTCTGAAACCTTATTAATAGCCATTTTTTACTCTGTTACACTGAAACCCATTGGTCTATTGAACTTCAGATGGATCTTTCAAACTGTGCATGATTTTGAAACATCATGCATTCATCACTTGTAAAATATTGGTTCACTGAGTTAGGTAGGTCTTCCAAATGTTGACATATTTTATACAATATCAAAAAGTCACATTTGCTAGTATCATCGTTGATCTTACCAGATAACTCATTGAAGTAGTAGGAAGCTGTCAAGTATAGGGTGGCAGATACAAATTTTCCAAAATTCTAATTTTACCTGAAAGTTTTAATTTTATCATTGACTGTCAGTTGTTTCCTTGAGGTAGCCAAAGCACTTCATTCATTTTATAGAAAATGCCAAACACCCAAGCCTGAACAACCAAAATTTGTTTTACTCATTCTTTCCAGTAAAAAAATGGTACTTCTGTGGGGAAAGGTGCTAGCTCAGCTTACTACTAAAACAAAGAATACTTTTCCTCAAGACAACCATCTCTAAAGGGAACCCAGAAATACCTTTCATATCATGTGATGTGAACCTAACTTTCTCTTTTGGAGAGGTTTTCAAATGTGGAAGTGTAAAACTCTAAATTTAATGTAAGCTACAGGAGGAGAGATAATGAAAACAAACAAAAAGCCTACAGTAACTAATTTAATATGCTATTGTTCATTAAAAACAGTATCATGGCCAGGCGTGGTGGCTCACGCCAGTAATCCCAGCACTTTGGGAGGCTGAGGCAGGTGGATCACGAGGTTAGGAGATTGAGACCATCCTGACCAACATGGTAAAACCCCGTCTCTATAAAAATACAAAAATTAGCCGAGCGTGGTGGCGTGTGCCTGCAGTCCCAGCTACTCGGGAGGCTGAGGCAGGAGAATTGCTTGAACCCGGGAGGTGGAGGTTGCAATGAGCCGAGATTGCGCCACTGCACTCCAGCCTGGCGACAGAGCAAGACTCTGTCTCAAAAAAAAAAAAAAAAAAAAAAAAAAGTATCATTGGTATAACATAATGTATTAAATTCTATACCTAGTATCTCAAAGACCCTGAAAAATGAAACCAACAAAGAAACATTATTCAACTGAGGACATGGTTTGATATTTTGACAGTGAAAACGTAACAAAAGCATACCCTCTAAGAACCTTTCTACAGCTGATCCTGCAGGAGGAGATATTTTAGACAAGTTTTTTTTAAAAACAATCTACTTCTTATTTTCATGTCTTTATTATTAAGACATGCATTTTAAAATAATGAAAATAACTTCATTTTGTAATTTTATAGCAAGTTATGGGTTTGAGTTCATAGAAGGAAAAGTGACCAGACTTTAGGCTTCCTAATGATAGATACTACCTAAATTCCCTTTTCCTTCTAATATTTTCTTGGAATTTATTGCAGAGGGTTTTTATTTATCCAAAAATGTTCATGGCACTTTACTTTATTCCTCCAGTAATAGTTGTTTTGGTCCTGAAGATTAGTTTAAACCACAATGATTCAACAACCTGTGGAATAGAAAACTATAGTTCATGAATCCTAAACATCCTTCTTATTTCAGGTGGCACATGTTCTCTCAGCACAACAATTGTTTTCAATTCAGTGTCTCCTTTAGTCAGCTATGTTGCTAAGATACCTATGTTATCAAAATTTTCTCTCTAACATGTTTTTAGTTCATACTCTGCATATATTTTGACTGCCAAATGAAGAAACAATATTTAAAATGCCATTCTTCTTAGCACCTCTGACCTGCCATTACTTTTTGAATAACCTAGAGAAAAGACAAAACATTTATACATTTCTTTGTATTAAATCTATTCTGACAGTATAAGGGCAGAAGACTGAAATCATTCAGACAGGCACTCATCTATGAGTCTGAAGAATTCAGTGAGGCTTACGAATGTGCCATGAATTTTGCTCATTCTTTTAACATTTATTTAGCATCTACTTTGTCCAAGTCTTGTGTTCTATAAGACTGATGCTAATGATGGTAACAGTATCAACATGAGCATCACCACATAGTCTTTGAGAGTTTTGAGAGCTCTCTGCATGCTGGGTACTAAAAATATATGCCTTATGTATATTCCATACATTCTACCTACATTATCTCATCTCATCCTTCCAGTCCCCATGAAGTATAGGTACTATCTTCATTCCAGTTTTACAAATAAAGAAACAGACTTATCTAAGATCCCATAACTAGTAAATGGAGCTAAGATTCTTTTATAGCTAGTCTTTACTCAAGAGCCAAGCTTTTAACCACTTAACACTGAATTTTAAAAATTTTAAATTTTAAAATTTAGAACAATTTAATTTTTTAAACGCTTTATGGAAGGAGGGATTAGGCAGATTGAGGAGGAGAGTTTATAAACTGCAGCTCCCTTTCTGTATTATTTCTGATAAAAGGACCGTATGAGATGGTCACAAACTACCCTGTGGTTTGGACTTCAGAGGACTTTAAAAGCACATCCATATTGGAAAGAGTGAGAAATCTGGGATGGAGAGAGGTGTAGAAGTCACCTGTGAGAGTGTCAGAAAGCCCGTGAGAGGAGGGAGCAGTTTGGAAGGAGGGCATGGTCATAGATTTCATGGACAAATTCAACTTTCGTTAGAAAATGTGATTATGGGACAAAAATAGGGTGCGAAAATACATCATTCGTGCAGCACTTATCTCAATTATAATTTATTTATTAAATATGTATTTAATATTTGATCCTTGTAAAATAGTATACCACCCTAGTCTCTGGTATGAAGCTAGTTTCATTAGTGCCTAGCATATAGTAGATACTCAATAAAATGTATGTTGAGTGAAAACTATTTATGAGCACTTAGTATTGTACATATATACTTTGAGCATTTCAGTAGTTTCATTTAATGAATTTGTGGGTTTTATAAAGTTTTTACACTTTGGCCACATGTCTAGCACCCAAAAATTTTTATTTTTTTACATTATATTCTTTTAAAGATAAAATACATCCTAATTCTATAATTACTCACTGAATTAGCCAATCTGCAGTCTCTGTTATAAATTTAAGACTTAATTATTTTCCCCATGAGATTGAAATGGCTTTCCACCTTGTAAATTATGTATGTCTATTTGGTGGATTTTAATGGAAAGCTTAATTAGCTATTTCTAAAAACAGTTTAATTAGTTGCTCAAGAGACTACGCTCTCATTTCATTGGTTTGGGGGTAGTTTTGTTGATATGTTTTTATTTAAAGATCAGGAAAAGCCAGTGCAAAATTAACAAAAACAAAAAGGCATGCTACTCAGTAACTCTCTTTGAAGCCCTGATATATTATCTGACAAAAAACTGCATGTATCTAAATGAGATCAACATATCACTTTACCTCCTATCCCCCACCATCAAAATAATGGAAAAGTTTTTTTTTAATGCTGAAGTTAATCACCAAGGCTGACCTTACTTCTCTGTATGTTATAAACCAATTGTCAGGCTTAGAACTGAATTAAGAGTGGTCATTTTTAGTTGTGAATGTTTCTGTTTGCTGATGATTCTGGGTCTTTGTGACAGCTGAGCCTTACTTAGGGTTGAGTCAGCCTGTTATATCCCTAGGTCTCAGGCAAGCACAGTAGAGTAGAGAGAGGATAGGCAAGTCAGAAGGCCTGGTTTCCATCTTGGCTGCTTTGCTTACTATCTGCCCTGAACAAACACCTTAACATCAGTGAATTTCCCTTTTGAAAAACAAGAATAGGAAGTTACAGTGAAATAGTATATATGACAAATCACTTTGTGGAATGTAAAGCTATAAGTGCTACCGATTTGGGGACAGTGTAAAAGTGTGCCTGGATTTCTTTTTAGCCAGATTGGCAGAAGACTACAGTAATTAAAATTACTGTAAAGTAGAATTAGTACCAGATTATTAAACCAGTTACCTCACAGATTACTTCTTGATATGCCACCTGGTTATAGAATCAGGCCTAGGCCTGGAAGAGGTTTCTAAGTCCTCCTTTGGGCACCCAAGCCTGTTCTCCTGAAACTATGTTTTTCCTGCTAGTTGTCAAGGATATGCTAAACCTAAAGGTGAATATGACATATCTTCTTAGAGCATTAGTTTTACTCAGTAGTAATGGACTGAAAATATTTTTATATTAAACAAGCTTAGGTACATTCTGAGGAGTTTTGAGGGCCACTCCTGGATCTGTGCACATCCCTAGTCGCTGTTGGTTGCTATTAGGGGCATTTTAGTGGGCAAGGTAGTAATGCACCAGTCTCAGCTGGCCAGATAGCCTCAAATAACATTTGACCTTATCAACCTAAAATCTTCAATTGCTATCTTACTTTAACCTTTTTTTTTGTTTGTTTGGTTTTGTGTGTGTGTGTGTGTGTGTGTGTGTGTGTGTGTGTGTGTGGAGGAGGAAATCAGCGTGGTAGATTTTTCTCAGTCCATTAAAATGTCACTGAAAGATATTAAATCATCCTTTAATCTTTTCTTCTTCCTCACAAGTGCCACTTGTTGCAGTCTGACTGTGTCTTCCTTTCTAACATACTGACCACATGTGGACCTTGTACAGATGCCTCAAATCACTCTTAAGATACTGAGTTCCATATGGGACACAGTCTGTATAAAAATAAGAACCTAATGACTATCTCTTATATGAAGAGCATATAAGTTAGGGGTTGTTAAGTTTTCTATTAGTTTTATTAGGATCCTTTGAACCAACAGGAATTTCATAAATGAAATGCTATGGGCATGATATAAAAAGTTTGTTTTAGGCCGGGCGTGGTGGCTCACGCTTGTAATCCCAGTACTTTGGGAGGCCGAGGCAGGCGGATCACGAGGTCAGGAGATCGAGACCACGGTGAAACCCCGTCTCTACTAAAAATACAAAAAATTAGCTGGGCGTGGTGGCGGGCGCCCGTAGTCTCAGCTACTCGTAGAGGCTGAGGCAGGAGAAAGGCGTGAACCCGGGAGGCGGAGCTTGCAGTGAGCCGAGATTGCGCCACTGCACTCCAGCCTGAGCAACAGAGCGAGACTCCGTCTCAAAGAAAAAAAAAAAAAAAAGTTTGTTTTAGAAAATGCCCAAAAGCAAGCTACTTTTACTTTTCAAACATCATTATCTTATAAAATGTGCAATAAGTATAGCAGAGTCATTACAAAGAAAATTAAATGTATGGCAGTACAGTGGACAATTAACATATCTGTGAATTATGCCCATGCTTGTACTTCTTCCCAGGGTAATTGTTTATGAACGTTAAATCTTTTGTCTTCAGGCCACTGTTGCCATTTTCAAAATAAAAGCAAATTTTCAAAAGTATGTTTGAACATCACAAGTCTGCTTTATACCATGAATCAATATATATCTCTATTGAGACTTAAAATGAATATTTTAAATAAATTACAATTGACATATTCTAATCAAACTGTGGTTTATTTTTGCCATATAAAGGAAATTAGCTTTTCTAAACTGAAGTTTAAAGAAGTCTGTAACAGGCCTTTTTTAAAATAACCAAATCACTTAGGCTTCATCCTAGCCTAATCAACAGAAGTCACTAAAGGAATGAGAAAACTAAAAATATAACACTTAGCTTTTGTTTTGATATACTAGATTGCCTCCATTAAATTAGTGAGTATAGAGTGTTCGCTGAGATGCAATAACTTGAAATAACCTCATATAGCAGTTTAAAATCTGAAAACACTCCTAATATCAATCTGAGTCTGCCTTTTAGTTGTATTTTTTATATGTATATTATATCCAAAAACTTTTTGAAAAAGTGAAAATGTTTATGATTCAAGAATTTTCTACTAGATTTAAAGTTCCTCATTGTTGACGAAGTGTTAGACCTCTGATTTCACCTTCTCTATTGCTACAGAAGAATAATAGTGTTTCTTTAAGTCTTGCAGGTAATAGGTATCAAAAATTGGGTAAAAATTGACAAAAATAAAAATGTAATGACACATTTCCCCAAGTATCCCCTCAGATTCATGGGGGCTGGGGGGAAGATCAAGAGGACCTTCTCATGAAGCCCAGTTTCAGCTTTTGATTAGGAAGAGCCAAGGAAGAATGTTGTTATACAACCATCACTCCTGGTAACCAAACATTAGATAGTGTTAGAACATTTTATTCTTATGTAATTTTGTTTATATTTATATATTGTTACATAATTCAGAATAAGGACATCTTCCGTTTATTGTATAGGTTGTTGCCAATACATCAGGACCACAATCTGCCACCCTCCAATAATTTATAAGTGAAAAAATAAGACTGTATCTTATGAATTAACTTTAAGATCACCTAAGATACCTGAGCAATGATATGTAAAATCATAAAGAAATAATTTAAAGAGGAGACTGAAATAGGCAGAAGTTGATTATGCCAATTCAAGCAGAGACCTAAAGTGAGGGGAGACCCACGAAATGGACGCTGAGTATTCTAGTCCATCAGCAAGGCCATCCTAATTGTAAAGGTTGTTCTAACTCTACACATTAAGTATTCAATTTATCTCACTCTACTTGCTCCAATTCCATTCCCACCAACTTCCTAATTATTTTTTGTTTGCAGTGTAGGTGTGCTACCAAAAAGAGCATGTTGGTCACTACTTTATGATATTAATAACTGTATCTGGGCCAGGCGCGGTGGCTCACGCCTGTAATCCTAGCACTTTGGGAGGCCGAGGCGGGTGGATCACAAGGTCAGGAGATTGAGACCACGGTGAAACCCCGTCTCTACTAAAAATACAAAAAATTAGCCGGGCGCGGTGGCGGGCGCCTGTAGTCCCAGCTACTCGGAGAGGCTGAGGCAGGAGAAAGGCGTGAACCCGGGAGGCGGAGCTTGCAGTGAGCCGAGATCCCGCCACTGCACTCCAGCCTGGGTGACAGAGCGAGACTCCGTCTCAAAAAAAAAAAAAAAAAAAACTGTATCTGATTATATTTTGTTATGAACTAGACAAGTGCCATTCTGATTCACCTATGAGTTTCATGAGCTTGGTATTTTTTATCTCCCCTTAAGAAATAGTGCTGACAAACTCCATTTCTGAGTCTGCTTGATTGGGTACCAGCCAAAAGCCCATTGTAAATTTGCCAGAGCTACCTTCTGAAGACCCACTTGATATAGCCAGCAGGCCTTTCCCTCATAGACATCCCCAAATCTTTCAGCACATACTTGTGTGCTAAATGAGTATGAACCTTTTCTTTCCTTTTGAATTTCTATTAAAAATATAGAGAAGACCATAGAGCTCATTTAGTCCCCAGGCCTGAGACTTAGAAAAGCTAAGTGGCTTGTCTAATAGCAGTAAGAACAAGGCTTGGAAGCCAGGCTGTGTGCCATTCCACCCCCTCCTCCTTGGGCATAGTGTTCTTCATGTAGTGTGAAAAAGCTCCCTTCACAGCTGGTGCTTGGAGAATTTCTCACATTTCTATTGTTTCTTGAAAGAGGAATGCAAGGGCTATCCTTTTTTGTTTGCATTGTTTTCAAATGTCTTATGTTTAAATATTATTGCATGTGAATCGATCAGGGAGCAGGTGAATCGGTCAGAGAGTATACAACATTTGGTAGTGGCAGTGTTAGTATAGTGTGATTTAAATTTATTATATACCGAAATGAATGCACTGATGTGCCTTATTGTTATCTGTTTAGATGGATATTATGTTAATGCTAGAGGAGCTATGTAATGAAGACTGAGTTAGGAATTATGATGTGATTGCTGCCAGTAGCATAAAAATTGAGTCCTGGCATAATGTTAAGAGTTTTCTGTGTAATATAAAAATTTATTTATCCCAACATAATTTAAGGAATTTATAGAGTTCTGATACAGAAGTCTCTAATGTTTGACTTAAAATACATTTGAAAATTTTGCTTGATTGTTGAATCTGGTAGTCACTATAAATTCAAATATAGCAGTAGTAAAAGGCCTATTGATCTGAGAGGCACTGGAATATAAATGCTCCAGAAATTTATTCAAATGGCAACCTTTCAAAATGGCATGTTAACAATAGATAATAAGAGAGGCAGGGTAGTCTAGAGGAGAGAGACAATTTGAAGTCAAATAGACATGGGTTCAAGTCTTACTTTCATCATGTACTAGTTAGGTGACCTTCAGCAAGATACTTAATTTATCTGAGCTTTTGTTTCTTCATCTATTATGTGTTTCTTTAAGTCTTTAAAGTATACAATTCTTAAAGGTCTTTAAGTCTAAGTATACAATTCTCATCTATAAAATGAGAATTGTAATAACTACCTTACTGGTTGTTTTGACAACCAAACTATATCATACATGTAAAGCATTTACTAGTACAGTGTTATGCAATTGTCAGTTAATTGATGGAAGCTGACATATTATTGTTAAGTACCTTGGGATATATTCCACTCTCAGCTCTAATGGAGAAAAAATAGGTTACATATTATAATTCAGGGTATGAAGGTAAGAATAATCTGTATATCTAAGGTGAGTTGAATTTGCTTGAATCCATAAATGTTTATGTTATAACTTGATATTAGAGGTTTCAGGAAAGCTGTGTTGTTTGTGCCTCAATTTTAACATTTTATAGAAATTGCAGGATTTCACTAAACCTGAACAAGAAACTCATATTACCTAAGAGTTAATCCAGTTACTCAGCACCTTCCCAATCGTAAGAGTCATGCCAGCTAGAACATTCCTCTGTGGTGCTTTTTGGATGGATTGTTGACTTAGCTTTGATAACTGGAGCATTGTGCTAATGATTCTATGGTATCACCTTGATGTTACAAAGGAGATGGCTTTTTGTGTTACATGAGGTCCTTCTAATGTCCTAGAGAACATTCTTACTATAAGTCCTGACATTTATTAGTTGGAGAATTATTTCTTTGGCTTAAGTCTTGATTCCACATGAAAAACTAGATATTTGTGGAAAAGGGTATAATTGGTCATTTGTACTTTAGTGTGAATTGATAAGACCCTTTCCTATAAGCAGGATTTGATGGGATTACTGAGTTTGAGCATGGATGTTCTTTTAATTATAAAATTGCCAGAAATAAGGTAAAGTAAAAGTTGCATAACAGTGATGCTTATAACGTGTCCCTAAATTATTGCTTATAATTTGACCTGAGCTCACATTGCATAGAACAATGGTCGTAGGTCTTTAATCCATATCATAGTCACAAATTATGCTAACTCTGATCTTGGAAATGTAGGTCCTTTGACACAAGGAAAGGGAGGCAAACTTCCATTTATTGATTTCCTTTCTGTGCCAGAAATAATGCAAAAATGCTTCCCACATAGTATCACATTTGATTCCTAATAATTCTATACCATAAGTATTTTCAATTCATTTTACGTATAAAGAAACAAAGAAATAAATCGGTTACTTGACCAAGGAGGTGCCACAGCCAATAAATGACAGAGTTAAGGTTAGCACTTTTGTCTGGCCCCAGAGCCCTTGAGTTTCCTATTTTACCACACTTGGTGAAAATGAGACGCTAGCTCAATGCAAATCCAGTATTTGTGGATTTTTGTTTATTGGACAAACAACAGGGTAGTAAGATCAGTGGGAATTTATTTGAAAAACAGTGAATGTGTTCCTATTCAAGGTCACCTATTTCACCTTCTATTTCTTATCCCTCACACTGCTCCTCTACCCCACCGCTTACGTTTTTTTTTTTTTCTTTTCAGTGACATAGGCAATGTACATTGTGGCTTAAAATCCGTGTCTCTTCACAAACAGGTGAAAAGTGGTTCTCAGGTTGGCACTGAGTAAAATTGATCATTGTAATTATAATCACAAGACAGTATTAAAATGAGAAAAATAGAATATAGTATTTTAAACACTATTGTAGAATGCAAAGATCTGCTATGAAAATTTGATCATATTTTTTGAAGTATTAACAGTACTTTAAATTTTTATTTATTTTTTCACTCAACTTTAATTGTAGATACAGGGCGTACATGTGCAGGTTTGTGACATGGGTATATTGCACTCAGGTAGTGAACATAGTAGCCAATAGATAGTTTTTAGATGCATCCCACCCTCTCCCTTCTAGTAGCTCACAGTATCTATTGTTCCCAAGTTTATGTTCGTGCATGCTCAGCATTTAACTCCTGCATGTAAGTGAGAACCTGCATTATTTGGGTTTCTGTTCCTGCATTCATCTGTTTAGGATTATGGCCTCCAGCTCTGTCCATGTTGCTGCAAAGGACATGATTTTTTTTTAATGGCTGCATAGTATACTATAGTGTGTATGTACCACATTTTCTTTATCCAGTCCACCATTGATGGGCACCTGGGTTGATTCCATCTCTTTGCTATTGTGAATAGTGTTGTGATGAACATGTAAGTGCATGTGTCTTTTGGGTATAATGATCTATTTTCCTTTGGGTATATACCTAGTAGTGGGATTGCTGGGTCGAATGGTAGTTCTGTTTTAAATTATTTGGGAAATCCCCAAACTGCCTTCCACAGTGGCTGAACTAATTTATATTCCCACCAACATTGTATAAGTGTTCTCTTTTCTCCACAGCCTCACCAGCATCTGTTAGACTTTTTTAATAATAGCATTTCTGACTGGTGTGAGATGGTATCTCATTTTGGTTTTGATTTGCATTTCTCTGATGATTAGTGATGATGAGCATTTTTTCATATGTTTGTCAGCCGTTTATATGTCTTCCTTTGAGAAGTGTTTGTTCATGTCCTTTGCCCATTTTTTATTGGGGTTGTTTTTTGCTTGTTGATTTAAGTTTGTTATAGATTGTTATAGACTTTAGTTATTCGACCTTTGCCGGGTGCATAGTTTGCAAATATTTTCTCCCATTCTGTAAGTTGTCTGTTTACTCTATTGATAGTTTCTTTTGCTGTGAACAAGCTCTTTGGTTGAATTAGGCCCACTTGTCAATTTTTGTTTTTGTTGCAGTTGCTTTTAGGAATTACACAAAAATTCTTTCCCAAAGTTGATACGAAAAAGGGTATTTCCTAGGTTCTCCTCTAGGATTTTTATAGTTTGAGGTCTTTAAATCTTTAATCCATGTTGAGTTAAGTTTTGTATATGGTGAAAGGTAAGGATCCAATTTTCATTCTTCTGCATATGACTAGCCAGTTATCCCAGCACTATTTATTGAATCCTTTTCCCGTTACTTGTTTCTTAGGGAGTCCTTCCTCCATTGCTTATTTTTGTCAGCCTTATCGAAGATCAGATTGTTTTAAGTGTGAGGCTTTATTTCTTGGTATTCTGCTCTCTTCCATTGGTCTGTGTGTCTGTTTTCGTACCAGTACCTTGCTGTCTTGGTTACTACAGCCTTATAACTTAGTTTGAAGTCAGGTAGTGTGATACCTCCAGCTTTGTTCTTTTTGCTTAGGATTGCTTTGTCTAGCCAGGCTCTTTTTTGGTTCCATATGAATTTTAGAATAGGTTTTTCTAATTCTGTGAAGAGTGATGTTGGTAATTTGACAGGAATAGTGTCGAATCTATAAATTGCTTTGGGCATTATGGCCATTTTTATGAATTGATTCTTCCAATCTATAAGCATGTGATGTTTTTCCATTTATTTGTGTCGTCTTTGATTTCTTTCAGCAATGTTTTGTAGCTCTCCTTGTAGAGATCTTTCACCTCCTTGGTTAGCCATATCCCCAGGTATTTTATTTTCTTTGTGGCTACTTTAAATGGGATTATGTTTTCATTATTGGTTTTGTTTTGTTTTTTTGAGACAGAATCTCTGTCGCCCAAGCTGGAGTCCTGTGGTGCAATCTCGGCTCACTGCAACCACCACCTCCCAGGTTCAAGTGATTCTCCTGCCTCAGCCTCCCAAGTAGCTGAGGTTACAGGTGCCTACCACCAGGCCCGGCTAATTTTTGTATTTTTGTTTTTTTTAGTAGAGAAAAAAAAAGGGGTTTCATCATGTTGGCCAGGCTGGTCTCAAACTCCTGACCTCAAGTGATCCTACCACCTCAGCCTTCCAAAGTGCAGGGATTACAGATGTGAGCCACTGTGACCAGATGGGATTATGTTCTTGATTTGACTCTCAGCGTGGACATTATTGGTGTATAGAAATGCTACTGATTTTTGTACATTGATTTTGTAAACTGAAACCTTCCTAAAATCATTTATCAGTTCTGATAGCCTGTTTCCAGAGTCTAATTTAAGGTTTCCTAAATATAGAATCATATTGTCCATGAAGAGAAATAGTTTGACTCCTTCTTTTCCTATTTGGATGCTTTTTATTTCTCTTGTCTGATTGTTCTGTCTAGGACTTCCTCCTTGCCGTTTTTATAGTCCTCCTCTCTGTATTGGAGATAGTATGGACAAAGGTAGAAACAGAGGATTGTGGAATCTGCTCATTCCCCATCCCATTTTCCAGGCCTCATTCAGATGAACCTACAGAATTGATATCTGTGTCAAGATGGGCAGGATCACTGGGTGCGATGGCTCACGCCTATAATCCCAGCACTTTGGGAGGCTGAGGCCAGTGAATCACTTGAGCCCAGGAGTTCCAGACCAGCCTGGGCAACATGGAGAAACTCCATCTCTAGAAAAAAAATACAAGAATTATCTGGGTGTAGTGGCATGTGCCTCTAGTCCCTGCTACTCAGGAGGCTGAGGTGGGAGGGGAGGATCAATGGAGCCCAGGAGGTTGAGGCTGCAGTGAGCTGTGGTCACACCACTGCACTCCAGTCTGGGCAACAGAGTGAGACCTTGTCTCAAAAAAAAGGATGGGCAGGATCAGGTCCCACAATAGGTCAAAGATTCCCAGTCAAAATAACAAGCTAGATACTGTTAATGTTTCTATCAAGAATGACCTTGTAAGATATGTGCCCAACCAGTTTAGGTTCCCACCCAGTTAAACTATTTCTTCTGTTTTATAGAGCCAGAATATGAGAGGTGCTATATGCCTAACACCTTATGTTTATATACTACTCTCATAAGGTAGCAGAAAGAGCTGTCAGGCTTTCAAGGCAAAAGATGGGGATTCTGAACTCAGACCTCCACATCCTGTGTGACCTTGAGCAACTCACTCTGTGAGCCCCAGTTTCCTCATCTATAAAGTGACCATTATGCAACATACTTCCCAGGATGGCTGTGGGAACAATAGATAAGACAGCCTTGGGAAGCATCAACAGTGTTCCTGGATCCTTAACAATACTGAGTATCTCCTTTTCTTGCCACTTTCCACTTCTCTCCTAACCTGCTTCCTCAGCTGGCGTACATGTCATTATATGCCTTTTAAAAATTAGGATTAGATCCAGAGTATGGGTAATTGGGTAGAGACAAAACACAATGGGAAGGGCAGTGTTTCCAGGCATGCTTATGTGGTATAGACCTAAAGCAGATTACAGACTCCTTGAGGGCAGGGACCTGTGTCTTACACTATATACCTACAGCTAATATTGGACTCAGCACCCCTGTAATCCTATCATTTATTGGTTACTCCCTGCAGATAGTCTTTTTTGTATGTCATTTCTTTAAACTTCCCAGTAACCTGTGAGACAGGTATTATTGTTCATATTATGTAGATGAGGTAACCAAGAAACAAAGCAGAACTCCCAAGGTCAGTATTCAAACTTCAGTTTCTCTGATTTTAAATCATATTTTCTTCATTATACCACACTGCCCCCCAATAAAAATAGCTGCCTTCATTTGGTTTTATTTTTTAACCAAATATATATTGAGCCTTTATTTGTGTAAGCTGCTATGCTAGATTCAAGGTTTGTAGAAATATATAGAAATATACATAAAGCCTAATTCTACTTAAACAGCTACACAGATAACTGATATGAGGTAGCATGTGGTAGTCCCATAACTAATGAACCAGTGAAAGACTGTGAGGTTCACAAGTGGATGAGATCACTTCTGATTGGTGAAGATTATCAAAGCCATCACGTAGGAGGGTGTGTTTGAATTGAGCCTTGAAGTCTGCATTTCCTACTACATGCTAAACTTGAGATCATAAGATCTTGGTTACTACATTTTTCTTACCATCCATTGCTGCTAGTCTGTCTTACCATCTATTGCTACTCCTCAAAATTGAAAGAAGGTAACTAGAGAAACCACCTTGAATAGAATCAGAGAGAAGACTCCATGGTTTCCTCTCATTTTCTCGTCTGGGTGGATACAGTGTAGTGTTTATGAGCCCAACCCCACCACCTACTAGCTGTGCAACTTTGGGAAGTAAACTGTAGGCCTTAGCTCTCTCAACTATGAAATTAAGATAATTTATGCCTCATAGCCTTTATCTGTGGATTCAGTGGGATTCTATATATAAAGTGCTTAGTTGGGTATCTGGAATATATGTACTCACTAACTAATATGTGATAGCCATAATTAATAGATTCTATAAGTAGACAGATATCTACTAGAGAATGTAAGCATGAGTGATACACATTTGTCTAGAATGTCAGACTATTGATTATATTGGTTCTGAATTTTAGAGTTAGCAATTTTTGTTATTTACAAGTTCTTCACCAAAATTAATGCAGAAGTGCAGTTACTGCCATGTTGAAGGCATAATAGTGACCAAACCCTTAGCCATTTGAGAGTAGCCAAAGCTGTTTTCATCCTAAGCTGTTGTTTTCTATCTCCTTACTGCCCTAGGTAGCTGCTCAGATTGCAGTTAATCCAGAATTTCTTGACTAAATAGAACATTACTCAGGAAATACAGTACAATCTGCAGAGTCTACAGTAGACCTTACCTCTGAATGACAAAATGTTTACTTTTACCCAGCTATAAATTTTCTGGGTATCTATCATATTTTTATGCTTGAATTTTAGTAACTATAGCTATAGAACCAGGAATGATCTATAAAATAGGATGTTGATCAAAAATACTCAAGAAAAAGATGCTACTTTGGTTACATGTGTGATTGTTTTCTTTAACTTAGTAACTTGATATCAAATATTGTTGAAGAAAAAATTTTACTGTCGTTTGGAGCTGTTTTTTCTGATTCCTACTGAGAATTGGTTAAACTTCAATTTAGGCTGTACATGTCTAAAGAGTCGGTTGGCATTTATATTTTTAGTCATCATGTGACAAAATAGGTCCAATCTGAAAAGCAATTTAGGCTAGGCAAGGAGACTTTTTCCATTGCATTTCTTCTTGCAATGGGAGCATTTTTTGTCTCATATTAATTATCTAAGTATATAAACTCATGAAATTGAAACTCCTATGTAAATAAATTTTGCCTTTTATTTACTTAGACATAATTTTAGAAGAATAAAAGGGACTAAAGACTCAAGTAAACAAAAATAATTTAGGGATGTTTAGAAAATCAATCATTTGTTATTTTCAATGTCTAGCATAGCTTAAGAACCACTTCATGCCCTAATTAAACTAGAATATGCACTAGGCACATACCCCCCATAGATTATGAAATCTGAGATTAAAGTATTTACACTACAAATATACTGAATCCATTTAAATACATAGAATTTTAGATGCTTTAAATACAGTGTAACATTGGCATAATTGGTTTAACTTAATTATTATAGCATGAGAAACAGATAATAGGAGGTACTTAGGGAACCAAAATGGGAAATGTAAGCATCTTGTAGCACCTTAGTGAAAAAATGTAGGTATTGCTCCTAAATCAAGTTGTGCCAAGTCCTCACCTAGCCACCCCGTTTCTACACCAGCAAACAAACAAAAAATATCTGAGTCCTATAAGTAGTTACACTATAATTGAGATCTGTGCAAATAAGGAATTATTCCCAACTGGCTTCCACTATGACCTGGCCTCAAGCTCTCTGAATAAAAAAAAAAATGTTGAGACTAGAGAATTAAAATAATGGTTTCTTCTATGTAAGTGTAGCCCACAACGAAATTACTCATAATGCAGAGACAAAACTGACCACTCCAAGCTGTTAGCAATGTAATATGCATGCTCCTTGTTCTGCATGAAAATAGTATGATACCTAGTTAAACTTCTTTTATTTTTCATCAAAATACTCACCAGTTTTTCCTTGTCTTTAATAAAATTGGGTTTTGGTTATTTAACCTCAGTCCATAATGAGCAAAGGATACAGATTAGCCTTTCATAATTTACCTGGCAGTTGTGCTGCATTATTTTTAAAACCTAGTGCTGTATGTATGTTAATTTTCCTCTGCTTTTAATAGGTTAAAAAAATTCCATTTTGCAATAATGCATGACTCATTCATTTCTCATTACCTTCCCACTGATTTTTTTTTTTTTTTTTTTGCCTTGAGCCAGCAAGAAACTTACATGAGAGGAGGGAGAAACAGAGAGACAGAGTGAGTTTAGGAATACAGTACTTAAATACTGTTGCTTGATTTTCATTGGTTATCTCCTTTCTTACGGTGGCCAGTCTAATGCAGCCTTCCTTGTGAAATCCCTCCCTTCCCCCCACCTTCCCTGCTAGGGGCTTCACAGGGTGTCTGTTGCTAGAAACTGATTGCAGGCAGTATGTAGGCATCTTTCATTCAGAATGGACATTAATATCTTGAATAGAGAAGAAAGCTTTTAGAAATGTATCATTTGTCAAAATTGCATGCCTTTTAAAAAGCGATAAAGAGGGATGCTGAGTGTTTTGTATGTTAGCATCGACTCTTTTTATTTCTGTTCAGACTCAAGTTTTTAGAAGCTAGAATATAGATCCCTTTAAGAAAAAAAAGGAAGAAAGAAGAATTTGCTGGTTAGTCGACCTCTGTTTAAGAAGTGCTTCATCCTCCTCCTCCACCTCTCCGTGGTGTGTCTCTGCAGCTCTCTGTAGGTTAGGGTTCTGTGCTGTCTGGCAGAATGCTCATGTGTTAGCTGAATAGATATCATCGACAGACATAGACCACTATAGGTTTTCTTTCCCTGTGAATTCCAAAATGCCATCCAAAGAGTCTTGGTCCGGGAGGAAAACTAATAGGGCTGCAGTTCACAAATCAAAACAAGAGGGCCGTCAGCAAGATTTATTGATAGCAGCCTTGGGAATGAAACTGGGTTCTCCAAAGTCGTCTGTGACAATCTGGCAACCTCTGAAACTCTTTGCTTATTCGCAGTTGACATCACTTGTTAGAAGAGCAACTCTGAAAGAAAACGAGCAAATTCCAAAATATGAAAAGATTCACAATTTCAAGGTAAGAATATTTGCTGTCTTTTAAGAAATGCACATTACTTGAAATATATAATATTAAAGAAATATCTTATGTCTTTCTAAAACTAGGATGACTTGACTAAAACGTTCTTGCTATTTAAGGAGTGAGATGTTTTCAGCCTGATTTTACTTAAGGAATAGCTGAATAAGGCTAATAGAAATCCAACCCTGTTTTTCTCTAATGCTGTTTTAATATTGTTTTATCAATGTGTACTCTGGTACACTGGTAAAAGTCTTGACTGATATTTAAAAGGTCTCAGTTAATGATGATTTTTGGCGTTGTTTTTATTTGTGATACAAATGTGTCTGAATACCTCTGTTGGAGATTTTATGAGAGGATTAGATCTTATCTGTGTTTCTGGTAAAAAGGTTTGGATATAAGAGGCATGTGCTGTTGCATCTGGATTGAGCAGATGGTTTGCATTGCTCATAGTTTCTGTCTTTTCTCCCCTGTTAATGAATTGACCATGATGAAAGGAGGATGGCTACCATGGGACTGTTGATGCTGCTGACACTAGCAGCTTCTCTTCACTTTTTGAGTATTTGCTTTCACCACGTATGTGTATGTGTAGTTTTTAATTATTGTGTTAATGTGGTTTATCAACTGTACTTGAATTTTCTTTCAAGGTGATATGTGTGTTGATTCAAGCTGTATGTAGATCTTGTCTCTATTTACAGCATGATATAAGGCCTTGAATTTCTGTCCTTTGCAATCTAATTCAGAGATTAAACAACGTGAGGTGGTGCATAAGTAGACCCAGTTACATTTAATAGGTAGATGCACTGACATTTCTATAGTAACTTCCCAATAGTTAGACAACTTTGTGATGTGGTTCTTGAGACGTGAATGTTCTTAGTTTAGACAAAATATCATTAGGTTTTATTTTAGAAAGGGAATAATTTGGTTTCAAAATGTGATAAAGCTGGAAATCGTGATCTTTCATTTATTTATTAATTTATTCAACATTTATTCAGCACCTATAATGCACCAGGCTCTGAACTAGATAATTTCATTCCACACTTGCAATTTATTCTGATTTTTAACACCAGTATTTATTTTACTCAAACACTAAATACCAACACCCCCCCCCCCCCCCCGAACCCATATGCTCTGCATTTTCCATAGTGAGGAATAGGTTTTTGTGATCTTCAGATCATTTTGGGATGAAGGAGAAATTACTTAATAAAATTATGTTTCTTAAATATGTGGGCTATGTAAAAATTGCTAATATTTTAAAGTAAACGAAATAACATTTTCTTCTTCCTCTTTAAACATATTAAGGACCTTACCTTTCAACCAATATCTTGATTTAAAATAAAATAGAGGCAACTTAGTAGATTAAATACCAGATAGAAAAGAGGTATCATATGTGTATGTAGTTTTCACTACATCTTTCATTTAGGAACCTAAGCAATACATGCAAGCTTCTAGGCCTCAGTTTCTTCTTACATGATATACAACCTGATCTGACAGGATTTTTATCAGGAAAATGACCCCAAATAAATCCTTTTGCCAATATGAAGTTATGTCACAAAAGAAGTCTTTAGGTTACTAATAAAGAGGAAATTGTATGTACACTGTTTAGAAATGGCTGAGATCTTAAATATATCTCCAAAGATGTACTCTGATTTGTTCAGCAAAAACCTACTAAGAATGCCATTTGAGTGCTAGGTCAAGTTCATTATACATGCTTTTTATCAATATTGATTAAGAGCAACTAGGAGGTCTACTCAAGAATTTGCGTAAACAAACTTTTTGTGGTTGTATCTTCCAGTTGTTTCTCAATTTTAACACATGGCTTTAATGAATAAATTCTACACAGCTGGAAAATTCTGACTCTGAGATCAACTGTGACTCTTACCTTGGTATCTGAACTGCTTTAAAGATACTTGGGTGTTTTTTTTTTAAGCCTTAAAAAATGGAAAGCTTCTTCCTTCTCTGGAGCTGAAAAATAATGAAAACCAGCTTGGACTTGTTCTTAAAAAGGAGTATTTATGCTCAAGAAAGAGCTCATTTTAGACAGTGAGTTGCATTACATATTATTTAGAGTTGCTAATAAGGTCAGAAATCTCAGAATTGTCTCTTTCCATTGAAATTACTGTTATTTAAAAAATGTTTCTGTGGGGTGGCACTATAAAAAATAAGAAAGAAAGGAGGAAAGTCATACTTGACTTCCAAGAACATCCCAGACTCTGTGGCAGGTGCAGTTCTCCCCCACACAGAAGGTCACTGATTGTGATATACACATCTATGTATGTACAGTTCAGAAATTTGTGTGGGGGAAAAACCGTAGCATTTCCATGATGATAATCATTCATGTATCCTTGTCATTAACTATTTTTCTATGGTGGTAAAAGTGTATTCTGTATAAGCACGAGCCCACTCACCAAAGCCTCATTTCAAGGTGGTTTTCTTTTTTGCTTCTTGAACTGCCTTGTTATGTAATACTGCTCTGTGGAGCCGAACAGCTGTCAAACCTTATTTCAGGGAGTGAAGCCAAGAATGCCTTCTACCTTTGGTGAAAGCACTCACCAAGGTGAAAGCCAAATAAACCAACTGGACCTAACTTCAGCCTACAGACAGGCGTTTGTTTTTTTGGGTTTGGGGTTTTTTTTAGTAGAGTAAAAGAGGAAGGTTTCCATTTTGCTATGTTATGTAACACAGTCTCTTTTTTTTTTTTCTGTTGTTACTTATAAGGATTTGAGAAAGCATCTATCACAAGAAGGATAGTTATATCCCTTAGGGAGGTTATTTTACAGATAAATGTACCAAATCCTCTAAAAACTATTACACAATAAGTTATCTACATCAGTTAGAAAATAACTGTAATTGTCCCCTGGATCAACCTCTCATTTTAAGAACTACCTCATTCTAATACAACATACAACACACACACACACACACAGAGAGAACAAAACAAAACAACCTCTAACATTAAAAATAAAACTCAGGCACCCCTCCAGCAATGATTGTGCCATGCATTCTGAGGCTTTCTGGGTAAAATGATAAATAAGACCCAGCCTTTGCCCTCAGGAGCTTGCTTATTATATGCACCACCTTGGGTCAACTGCTTAATCTCTCTCTACATCAGAAAAATTGAGCTCCCAGTACATGTAGATACATGGTAGCCACTATTTTTGTTACTACAAATACCCCTAAGTGGGTTTTTTTTTTGTTTTCTGATCTGTACTGACATTTATACTTAAGGGTTCATCTGAATCCTCTTCTTCCTGTGCAGTTGCAGAGATTATGATGTGATTGAAAACCTTAGCATGATTGTGGGGACTGTGCCTAGTTCTTAGGCAGAGTTAGATGTTACATAAGAATAGCTACATTTGGCCAGGCAGAGTGGCTCACGCCTGTAATCCCAGCACTTTGGGAGGCCGAGGTGGGCGGATTGAAAGGTCAGGAGATTGAGAACATCTTAGCCAACATGGGGAAACCCCGTCTCTACTAAAAATACAAAATTAGCCGGGTGTGGTGGCACGTGACTGTAGTCCCAGCTCCTCTGGAGGCTGAGGCAGGAGAATCGCTTGAACCCAGGAGGCAGAGGTTGCAGTGAGCTGAGATCACATCACTGAACTGCAGCCTGGGCAACAAGAGCAAAACTCCGCCTCAAAAATAAATAAATAAATAAATAAATAAATAAATAAATGCTGCATTTTTCATGCACTACAGAATGCAGTGAAATCCTCTATATTTATTTTACTCTTTTCAAATTAAACTGTTAAATGTTTCATTTGGTTTGTTGCTTAATTCAGATAGCTCTATAAAATAAAATCAAGAGCAGATACAATATTATAATAATGACAAAAGCTAGGCTACTTAGGCAAATTAAGTAATTAAAAGAAAACAACAAGAATTATCGTGAGTAGATACTAAAAATATGAGTTTAATTTTTTTAAGGTAGTCTTGAATTAGTTGTTGATTTTCATTTCAGGTACTTGCATTCTGCATAATGAAAGATATGAGATATTGTATTAATAGATTTAGTGTTGCCAAGATAACAGGCAAACAGTGAATCCTGAAATGTGAATTGATACTGCAATTAAAATAACACTGTAACGTGAACCTTATAATAGTTAATAAAATTACTGATTCAAGACCTCCTAGGAAAAAGAGATCATGCTGAACCCCGCATTCCTAGCCAACAGACTGAACACTGTGCTGTCTGATGAACTGAAGGGCGGCAGTGGCCGACACTCTTGCTGAGGGTAGTCTTTCCTTTCCTCCTGAGGATGTGGGCAAATCCAAGCCCCCTTTGGTCTTTATTTGGTTCACATTTATAATAAAATAAATACACAATGAATGAACAAATAAAAATAATTTTTGGTCTTTATTTGGTTCACATTTATAATAAAATAAATACAAAATGAATGAACAAATAAAAATAATTTTTTTTTTTTTTTTTTTTTGAGACAGAGTCTCACTCTGTCGCCCAGGCTGGAGTGCAGTGGCGCGATCTCGGCTCACTGCAAGCTCCGCCTCCCAGGTTCACGCCATTCTCCTGCCTCAGCCTCTCTGAGTAGCTGGGACTACAGGCGCCCACCACCACACCCGGCTAATTTTTTGTATTTTTAGTAGAGACGGGGTTTCACCGTGGTCTCGATCTCCTGACCTCGTGATCCTCCCGCCTCGGCCTCCCAAAGTGCTGGGATTACAAGCGTGAGCCACCACGCCCGGCCATAAAAATAATTTTAATATAAACTGTGAAGTTTTAAACCACATGGTCTAAGGGTTCTCTTACAGCTCTAAAATTCTCGGACTGAATTATAGTGTATTGTGCACCATTAGATTTATTACAAGTATTCCATTTTTCATTAAAATTTTATTGAAGTTCCTATGGAGACAAATTTTCAACATGTTGATTTGAAAAGGAGCTAAAATTAACTATATATGAAAGAATATTTAAAACTGTTTATATTAACAGCAGTGAAATGTCATATTCAGAAACAGTGTCTATCAATCACCTCTTTCATATTATCCCCCCACCAACCCTCACACCACCACCTTGCCTCCCTCCATTCTTCCTTGCCCTTTCCCGATGTCTAGTAAAATGCCTGTAACTAGCAGATGCTCAAGAAGCATTTGATAATTGACTAAATGAGTACGCAGTGTGACATAGGGGGGACCTTTGGTTGTTGTTACTTGAAAACCTCTTCTCATGACAGCAGGAAATTAACACGAAAATAGATTCTTCTATTGGTCTTAAGATCTGTATTGTTACAATGTTTTCTTTTAATCAGATTTATGTGAGTTTTAAAAATGAAATAAAACCCAAGATACCATCATGTTATCTGATATTTACTAGAGAATCTGTGTACATATTTTGAATGCTTAGGAATTTGAATAGTGTTTTGAATTAATGGTATTATAAATGAAGGTAAATGCAATGTTACAAAATGGAAATGACAATCTAGAATGCTTCATTATGCTTCTGCAATAATGTCTGTCATCATTGCCTCTTGTGTGGATATGAACAAGGAGTGTCCAACATAAACATTTTAAAGGAATAATGTGAATTATTCCTTTAATTTTACTTGGAAATTTAAATAATTTTAAATAATTTCTTACTTGGAATTTCTCCAAGAAAGAAATTAAGTGGAATTATATGTATTTCTGTTATACACGTGCACACACACACACTCTTTCTCCAGTTCTCAATGTGGGCCACTTGCAAGAGAAGACAAAAATAGCGCAGATCAGTATGTAGCATAGGTTCTGTCTGCCTAAGGCAATCGGACATGTAGAGGACTGATGAAGAGAAACTAGGAAATTGGTCAGAATCATCTTTAAAGTCCCTGTAAACATTGTATTTCTGTTGCTGCCTATTATAGTACATATCTGATGCTGCAGAAGCCAAAAATGACAGCCACTGCTCCGCTTTCCACTTCTGCCAATGCTGCTGGTGAGGAGGACCACAGAACCTGTGCACTGCCCCTCAGCACTGCGGCCCTCTCAACCTCACCCTGCCTGGCCCTTATGGTTTGTCATGCTGGCTGGGGAACTGGTATGACACCCTGAGTGCAAGTCATTCAGATCATTAAGGTTATCAGAAAGGTTACTACCTGCCACTAATAATCCAAAAAGAAACATTTCACAAAGTTCTTGTTGGTTTGCACATAGTTGCATATACTTCTTTGTAGCTATCTTATGGGACTAGAGAATTTAAATTGCTATACTTAAGAGAAACCCATATTATTCTCACAGACCATGGCCCTTTATTCTGGAGATGTTTTATGATCAATCTGTCTTTATTCCCCAAGTTCCAAATTTGGCATCTCTCTATTATACTGCCTCGCTGATACAAATTACTTATCAGTATGTTTTTCATCTCTTCCATTCAAGCTTTCTACTATATCATCTTTTTTTAATGTTTTAAATGAGGAAGACATGTTTTGGAAACACCTTCCTTTCTAGCCTCTTGTTCCATGTCTATGTGGGCCCTGAAAAGATTGGTTCTTTCAATATATGTATGAAAAGTTGCTGTTGAACATACTAACTCAATCTTTTCAAAGAAAAATCCCTGAACAGTGTTGAAACATCTTGCCCACAGTATTTGCTAATCTAAAATAAGACTCTCCAGGCTTTCCTAGCATGCATATGCTCCATTTCCCCCTTGCTCATCCCTCAAGTATTTATCAAGCAGCTGTTGTGTGCAGACCACTCTGTTTGTTAGACATGGGAGGAGACACAGTAATATGTAATATACGGTCCTTGACTGCTGGATATATGCAAACTGACTGAAAAGAAAGCAAATGTCAATATAATGAGAATGATGAGAAGGTCATAGGAAGGGTTTGGGGCCAGGCACAGTGGCTCATGCCTGTAATCCCCACACTTTGGGAGGCCAAGTCAGGAGGATCACTTGAGCCCAGGAGTTTAAGACCGGCCTGGGCAACATAGAGAGAACTTGTCTTTACAAAAAATTTAAAACATTAGCTGGGTATGATATTGTGCACCTGTGGTTCCAGCTACTTAGGAGGCTGAGGTGAGAAGATCACTTGAGCCAGGAGATAGAGGTTGCAGTGAGCTGTGAATACACCACTGCACTCCAGCCTGGGAGACAGAGCAGGACCCCATCTCAGAAAAAAAAAAAAAGAATGGTTTTATGCATAAACACTGGCAAAATACCTTTAATTTTATGTGCCACATATGTATAATAATGTCATATTCCTCATCGTTCAATATTTCATATGCAAATATAAATGACATCTCTGCCTGAAACAGAATGACAGTCAGGAGTGAGTATGCAGAGTATAATTCGACAGAGGGTAGTTTAAACTTTGGGGAGAGATTTTTTTGTGTGTGATAAGAACATGTCACATGAGATCTACCCTCTTAAATATTTAAGTAAGGCCAGGTGCAGTGGCTTATGCCCATAATCCCAGCACTTTGAGAGGCTGAGATAGGCAGATCACTTGAGCCTAGGAGTTTGAGACCAGCCTAGGCAACATGGCAAAACTCTGTTTCTATCAAAAATACAAAACTTAGCTGGGCATGGTGGCACATGCCTGTGGTCCTAGCTACTCAAAAGGCTGAGGTGAGAGGATCACTGGGGCCCAGGAAATCGAGGCTGCTGTGAGCTGTGATTGTGCCACTGCAATACAGCCTGGACGATAGAGCAAGACCCTATGTCAAAAAAAAAAAAAAATCTTTAAGTGTGCAACACAGTATTGTTAAGTAAAGGCATAATGTTGCTCACAAGGTTCTAGAAGGTACTAATCTATTATAACTGAACCTTGATATGCATTGAACAGCAGCTCCCCATTTCTCCCTCTAGCATCCCAGCAACCACTCTCTATTCTATGAGTTTGATTATTGTAGATACCTCATATAAGTGGAATCATACAGTATTTGTCCTTCTGTGACTGACTTATTTCACTTAACATCATGTCCTCCAGGTTCATCTCATGGGGTCATATATGGCAGGATTTCCTTTATTAAGCTGAATAAATATTCTATTGTCCATGTATACCATACGTTAAGGATATAAATGCATAGGAAAAACACGCAATTTTTAAAAGTCACGTCTTACAGTTAATAACAATGTATTCTTGAAAATCTCTCTGAGAGTAGATTTTAAGTGTTCTCACTACAAAAAATATGTGAGGTAATGCTTACATTAATTAGCTCAATTTAGCCATTTCACAATGTATTTGCATTTCAAAACATGTTGTGCGGAGTAAATATAATTTTTATTTATCAATTAAAAATGAAATAATTTTTTTAAGTCACTTCTAAAATTTGTTGTTGTTGTTGTTGTTTTTTGAGACAGAGTCTCTATTGCCGAGGCTGGAGTGCAGTGGCACGATCTCAGCTCACTGCAACCTCCACCTCCTGGGTTCAAGCAATTCTCCTGTCTCAGCCTCCCTAGTAGCTGGGATTACAGGTGCCTGCCACCATGCACACGTTTTTGTGTTTTTAGTAGAGATGGGGTTTTGCCATGTTGGTCAGGCTGGTCGCAAACTCCTGACCTCAGGTGGTCTGCCCACCTCAGCCTCCCAAAGTGCTGGGATTATAGGCATGAGCCACTGCACCTGACCTGTAAAATTCTTAATACTTCAGTTTACATGTTCATACAACAGTGCAACCTTCAGGAGTTGGTTTTTCCCCCATTTGAGACATGTTGGAACTGTAAAGCCCCTTCTCGTAATCTCTTCTATCTTATATTCACTCACCCCTTCCAGATTTAACTGAGGATTGGGTCTTAATTCTCTTTTGCTTATTTTGTAAGTTAATAGGAGAAATACCATATGTAATACTTCATGTCTCTTTTGTTTCAAGCCTTGTTTAGCTGACAAATTGTGCTATCACACTTCATCATTTTTGTGACCCACTGTGTCAACATTCCCTAGAGGACAAAGTCTTATTAAGAGTGAGGTTTGGCCGGGCGCAGTGGCTCGTTCCTGTAATCCCAGCACTTTGGGAGGCCGAAGCGGATGGATCACCTGAGGTCAGGAGTTCAAGACCAGCCTGATCAACATGGAGAAACCTTGTCTCTACTAAAAATACAAAATTAGCCGGGTGTGATGGCGCATGCCTGTAATCCCAGCTACTTGGGAGGCTGAGGCAGGAGAATTGCTTAAACCTAGGAGGCGGAGGTTGCAATGAGCCAAGATCATGCCATTGCACTCCAGCCTGGGCAACAAGAGCAAACTCCATCCCAAAAAAGAAAAAAAAAGAGTGAGGTTTACCATGACTATTAGTAGGATGGTTAAAGTATGTGCCTAAAGAATACGTACATGTCTTAGCATCTTGCCTCAATTATTGTCTATGTTGTCAAGTACTCCATATCTCAGTAAACTTAGTATCATTAGTCGGTGTTCATCATTTGTTATGTAATAGTACATGACACAAAAATATTGTTGACTTCGTCAAATAGCCCAAAGGATAGACAGTAGAGAAAGAGATGTGTATATACACCAAAGGAAGTGGAATATAGTTTAAAAAATAAATGAAGAGAAAACATGACAAGCAATGGTTTTTCTTTTTAAATATTTTTACTACACAAAAACTTCTGGTAGCTGAAAACCACTGTAAATTATTTTTTTGACAAGCAACATACTAATAGATTTTTTTTTTTTTTTCAGTTTTCTAATCCCTCTTCTTAAATTATCTTGAGATTCTTCTGGTTACAAAATAGGAAAACTATAAAGGAAAAGGCCAGTAGCCCAACAGTTGAAGAACCACTATATCATCAGCTGCTTATTTTCTATATTTTTATGTTCTTTGGGGAGCAAAAATAGAACTGGCGTGTTTTGTAAGGTATTATCCAGACTTAAAAATTAAAAGAACACATCTATTTTTAGGTCATGGTAGTCAGAGGCTTGTTGTCACATTAGGTGATATCCTCCAGTCTTTTGTATTACAGGTGACGTTTTGGCTATCCATGTGAATGGATTTGCCCAAATCAGGCCCAAAATATCATATTCCCTGTTTCTCTTTTTAAAACTACCTTTGTTTGGAGCTTCACCTCTTGCATGTGACACAACCCTGATCTCTGCTTGTGCTCTGCCTGGTACACATGCCCTTGTTCTTAAAGAGAAGTCCATCTCTGGGGGGTGTGCTAATTTGCTTTGATAGCTGCTGTTACAGCTCATTACTCCACAATTGTATTACTTCAGTGTGTTTTTCTTAATCTGTTACCATGAATATATTTACTATTTGATGGAACAGTTGAGAGATTTTATTACAAGTGTCAGAAAACCTAGCCCACACTGGACTAAGAAAAAAGGGAATTTGTTGTGTCACATAGTAGAAAAAGTCCAGCATTAATTGAAGGTATCCTTTGACTTAGGGGCTTAAAGTGCCACCAGAACCCTGTCTCCCACCTCTTCATTTTTAGGCTCCCTCTGGTGACAAGATGACTGTCAAAGTCTTCAGCTCTGTATCCTCCCAGATTCTAGTCAGCCTCAAAGACAAGACTGTTTGAACAAAGGTTCTGGGCATGGCAGTCATTGACCAATTATATCATATGCTCATCTCTGCACCAGTAGCTCCAGTCAGGAGAAGGGAATGTGCTGGCTTAGATCCAGGTCTTCCCCTGGAGCTGGGGAAGAGGTCAGCTCTATACGATTCACATGGATTGGGAGCTTTTATGCAAAAATAAGAAACTTGTTCTGTGTACTGAAAAATAAGCAGTGCCCTCTACAAGATTAAATGTCAAATGAAATCACCAATTGCAAGATCTTAGTGAACAGCCTACTGAATATGACAGTGTTAATGTAACACTTTGCTGGGTGAGATGTGCTCATGAAACATGGATGACGAAAGAATCCTGAAGCAGTTCAGTCTGTATAAAGGGGGTTGAAAATTACTGATTAAGTTAATCTTATTTTATATGTGTAGAAACTGAAGCCTATTAAAGTCACTGGTTGGCGTTCACATGAACAAATCAGTAGAACCAAGAATATAAACTAAATTTCTACTTTTGTTCATGATGGAAGAACTACATTTACTTTCCCATCTTAAACAACTAGCAAACCAGAAAAAGTATATAAAAACCACAGCCAGACATTGATCAATAGGTAGTATGGAACTGTGACAACTGAAAGAAGGAACACAAACAAAATGATTCTTAAGATCACTCTTGATGCTTGGAGGCAGTTTCCAGGCCACAGCACATGGAGGGGGAGTCCAAGCAGAGTCTTGTGATCTACCCCAGTGAAGGACAAAGAGATTAGGGTGGGGTTGTGGGGGAGGTGCAAAGCAGCTCAAACGTATGGGGCGGAGACTGCCTGAGGAGACAGAGCTGCACACAAAAGGCATTCTGGAGATCTGCGGAGGAGCCTTCTTGAGTCCTTTGCTGATGAGCTGTCTGCATATATGTGGGAAGAAACTATTGGGAAACCACCAGAAAGCAATAGGCTAAACAATGGCTGAAACTCACTGAAGACAGACTCATTCTGCCCACTAGTAGAAACAGAAAGAAGTCACAACACATGGAGCATTGGTTAAGACTCTTCAAGAGGGTATCATCTTAGTAGTGTGACCAAAATTAACAGTAGACTAAAGGTTGTAGTGAGCAAAGAAATGGAAGCTGTCTTTAAAAATCCAAATTGAATCTCTAGAGGTGAAAAGTATATCTGAAATGAGAAATATACTGGATTATATTAACAGCATATTAGATACCACAGAAGAACAGATTGGTAAACCAGAAAATACAATAATACAAAATATCCAAGATGAAGAACAGAGAATTAAAAAAAAAAAAATGAACACAACATCAGTGACCAGTGGGACTATAGCAAGCCGTCTTAACATAAGTGTAATTTGGGTCACAGAAGGAACAATGATGGGAAACCAGGAGACAGAGCAATTATTTAAAGCTATAGTGACCAAAAATTGTATAAATTTGATGAAAAGTCACAGATCCAAAAGTGCAGTGAACACTAAACAGAAAAAAATATGGTGAAAGCAACATCAAGGCATATCATAAATTGCTGAAAACCAGTGTTAAGGAGAAAATTGTAAAAGCAGCCAAAGAGAGTGAGAAAATTTGGGAAAAGAACAGTTTTCACTGTAAAGTGATACCGAAGGCCCCTGGCTTACAATGGCTCAGCTTATGATTTTTGACCTTATGATGGTCTGAAAGCAATATTCATTCAGTACAGTCCTGGATTTAGGATTGGATTACATCTGGATAAATTCATCATAAATTGAAAATATCAAAAGTAGAAACCCCACTCTCAACTTATGATATTTTCAACTTATGGTGGGTTTATTGACATGTAACCCCATCATAAGTCAAGGAGAATCCATACTTTGCCTCAGCCTAAGAATTGAGGTTGTTCATCCCACACGTAATGTATAGAAGATGTCTCTCGGATCTAGAAATTATACATACATTTGGTTTCTCTTAAGTTTTATTTTCACATTTCAGCTTCCTAATGTGTTTATAGTTTTATGGTTTTATAGAATCTTAAATGTGCACACTCAAGAATATAATGCACATTTGTTTAAAAGAATATAAATTATTTTTATACTACTATTTTCTCTGTTAATATCTTCAAGGATTATAATGTTAGTGTAGGACAAATATGTCAACTTTGAGGAAACAAATTATTTTCCTTTTTCACTGGTACACATCTTACAAAGTTTTTTTTAAAAGCAGTTGGGGGGATGCACATTACATAAAAATGAATAAAGAATGGCAGCAAAATTCTCATCAAAAACTATGCAAGACAATGGAGCGACGTCTTCAAAGAACTGAAGGAAAAGAAACCTATTAACCTTGAATTCTATATTTAGCAAATACATCTTTCAGAGATGAAGAGAAAATAAATATTTATTTTTTAAACAAACAAAAGCTGAGTGAATTCATCATCGGGAGACTGGTACTACAAGAATATTACAGTAAGTTTTTCAGAAAGAAGGAAAATGATACCAGGTGGAAATTTAGAACTACACAAAGGAATAAAGAACACTAGAAATAATAGTAAGCATGGGTAACTTTAAAAGATATTTTTCCTGACTTAGTATCTTTAAAAAATAGTTGACTCTTTAAGGCAAAAATGGTAATGTATTATGTAGTTCATACAAGCAAAAGGTATGACAACAATAATGTAGAGTAGAGGATGGGGAAAGTGGAAGTATACTTCATGTATAGGATTCTTGTGCATTACATGAAGTGGTATAATATTATTTGGAGGTAGACTGTAAGTTAAAGATGTATATTGTAGACTGGGCATGGTGGCTCACACCTGTAATTCCAGCACTCTGGAAGGCTGAGGCAGGAGGACTGTTTGAGCCCTGGAGTTCGAGACTAGCCTGAGCAATGTGGCAAGACTCCATCTCCATTTAGAAAAGAAAAGAGAAAGAGACAAAATTAGCTGGGTGTGGTGGCACATGCCTGTGGTTCCCACTGCATAAGAGGCTGAGGTGAGAGGATCACTTGAGCCCAGGGGTGTGAGGCTGCAGTGAGCTATGATTGTGCCACTGCACTCCAACCTGGGTAACAGAGTGAGACCCTGTCCAAAAAAAAAAAAATGTGTATGTTCTAGGCCGTAGAACAAAACTAAAATTGATATAGTTAAACTAACAGTGGAGACAAATGGAATCATAAGAAATATGCAGTTAATTCAGAGTATAAAACATAAAAAAAGGAATAAAGGACAAATGGAATGCATAGAAAACATGTTGATAGTTACATTAAATGAAAATGACTCAAACACACCATTAAAAGGCAGAGATTGTCAGGTTGGATAAAAAAGCAAGATCCAGTGATATGCTGTGTACAGGAAACCCACACTAAATATAAAGGGCACAGAGAGAAGTGAAAGAGAAAGCAAAATTCTCATAAAAAATTATGCAAGACAGTGGAGCAACATCTTCAAAGAACTGAAGGAAAAGAAACTTACTAACCTAGAATTCTAGCAAATAATTCGTATATGTAGACAATAATTCAAAGAAAATTGGAGTGACTGTACTTTTTTAAACATAATTTTTAGAACAAGGAATATTATTGGGAATGAAGAATGTAAAATTAATCAAGAAGATATAACAGTTTAAAATTTATGTGTACCTAATAACAGGTGCAAAATACATAAAGCAGCAACTGAGCTGAGGGTGAAATAGACAAATTCACGGTTATAGTTGGAAGTTTCAACCCTTCTCTCTCAGTGATAGAATATACAGAAAATTAGTAAGCGTATAGAAGATTTGAACAACAGTATCAACCAATTTGTCCTAATTGATATTTATAGAGTACTCCACTCACCAACAGCAGGATACACATACTTTTCAAGTGAACTAGAAGATTCACCAAGATACACAATATTCTGGACCATAAGACAAATATAGCCATGTGTCATATAACTGTTTCAGTCAACAACTGACCACAGTTATGACAGTGGTCCCATAAGATTATAATACCATATTTTTACCCTGTCTTTTCTATGTTTAGATACATAAATACCATGGTGTTACTGTTGCATATTCAGTACAGTAACATGCTGTACAGGCTGTTGAGCTATAGGAGCTATAGGCTAGACCATTAGGCTTAGTACATAGTAGGTTTTACCGTATAGATTTTGTGTAAGTACACTCTATAGTGTTCACCTAATGAAGCATTTCTGAGAGAGTGTCCCTATCATTAAGTGACACATGACTGTATCAATAAATGTAGAAGGGTTAAAATCATACAAAGCATATCCTCCAACCACAACAGAATTAAATTTGAAATCACTAACAGATAGCTGAAAAATTTCCCACATACTTGTAAATTAAATAACATACTGCTAAATAACTCATGGGTTGAAGAAGAAATCACAGGATACATTAGAAAATATTTTGAACTGATTGAAAAGAAAAATAAAACATATAAAAATTCATAGAATGTGGCTAAAGTAGTACTTATCAGGAAATTTATAGCATTAAATGCTTATATTTAGAAAGGGAGAAAAAAGGTCTTAAGTCAAAGAGCTAAGCTTCCACCTTAAGAAACTAGAAAAAGAAGAACTAATTAGACCAAGTACTTAAGGAAAGGCAGTATTAAAGGTAAGAGCAGCAATCAGTGAAAAAGAAGAAAAACAGAATTTTTTAAATCCCAGAATTTACTTGGATTTTAAAAAGGGTTTTAACTACATACTTTAATAACTTCCTGTGCATTTTAGTCAGATCTTTTTCTTAGTATAGGAATACTTGCATTCATATTGTAATATATGTTAACAGTACTTCTTTAGATGACACTTTTATAACCAAGTCAAAAAGAAATTGAAACCTGGTTGTGTGGAAATAATCTATTAATGCAGACTTAGCTTCAAAGAATTGTGGATCACAAGACATTGTAGACTGGCCCGAGGGTTTTCTGTATGTCAGTGTTCAGTTACCTATCTATAATGTGGGTATAGAGATTTTCTGTCACTCAGCTGTGGAATGTAAGTGGTTTTTATTGCACAATCATTTACTTATTTATTTTCGTATTATACCTACATAATATAACCTTAGGGGACTGGTATTTCAAAGTGTTGATTTTTACGACTGATATTTGAATACGAACTCATTCATCTAAGTAATGAAGCTTACTTTCTAAGTAGAAGTGTTTTCGGTTATGGCATTTAACATTTTTGAACCTTGAGCATGATTCAGTTTGGAGGCAAAGCTATCAGGGGAAAAGAAATTAAAAAGAAATTGTCTTCTGAAACTTAAAAGAAGCCTAAACATTAAAATTATATATTTTATAATACTCTAAATACTCGTATTTTGAAATGGAAAGTGTCTTTGAATTAATGGTTATATTTATTGTTTCATCATTATTATACAATCTGTACCTTGTAGCATATAATAATCAAAGGATTGCTTTGAGAACTTTGATATTTCCACATCCAGATTCCTGGGTTTCAGATTGATGGTTCTGTGTAAGGGCCACTATTTCAGCTCAGCACAGAACATCAACACCAGAAATTGTGTTTGTGTTCTAGCATTAATATGGTTGTTTACGATTCTAAGCAAGTTCTGTGCAAGCTTTGCACTCATTCTGTAATTTTAGATATATTTCTCCCTCAAAAATGTAGTGGTGATTGGGAATGTATAGATCATAAAGGAAACCATAAAAGAATTTAAGCTCTGTTAATAAGGCCTATATTGAATTGTGGTAAATGTGTTTTTATGAGAATAATTTATTTTTTCTGCACATATTTAAAATATTGTTTTGTATACCAATTAACGTAAACCATTTTTGTAATATTCATATGGGAGCAGAACTAAATTACTGTATTGCCCTGGTGACTGTCCTAATAGTCAGTATTGTTATAGTATGATCATATTTTACCAGCTTTTCCCTGTAGTTATTGCTCACAGTTAAAGTTACATCATTTATTTGTGGTATGGTCAATGTATGTCTAGTAGGCTTTTATGGTATTTCTCTCAATTTTGAACAGTTTTCTTACTCTTTTTAGGTCACTAATTTTCTGTTATTTGTCATTCTCTTTGAAGCAATGCTTCTGTATTAACTACTTGTGTGGTTAAGTATGTGGCGCAGAAAGACCCTGCAAATTCTCCCGTGTGGCCACCTCTGTAGCAGCTGGTTATACAGGCCATTAGCACCTGCGCCCCGTCCCCAGCTGCCTAGTGCCTCCCTCACTCCTGTCTGCTGCTGGCCAGTGGGCATGCCCTTCTATTTCAGGTACTTAGCCTTGACCAGTGCTTAAAGCTATGTTTCAGCAAGTGCCTGGTGCATTTCTTCTGCCTTTCCTGCCGTGGTCATCAGTTACACATCCATTTGATCAGGGCAAGAAGACTAGGAATGGCCAGCATAGTGTCAGCGCTTAACTGACATTATCGTGGTACTTAACTGAACCAAAACCTCACTCTTTGTTAATAGATTATTACTCCAGAGTTATAGGGTGGTTAGTAGTTTTGACTAGATGTAACTTAACAAGGCAAGAAGTTATTGCCTTGATACTAAAGATATTCCTATAGTAAGTATTCCTCCTAATTTAAGTACTTTTGTATATATTTCTTGCTAATGATCATAGCCAGTATTATGTATTCTCTTTTCATGGCATAATAATATAAATCAAAGTACTTTAAACTGAAGTGGTAAAATTAGGGTTTGATTTTTTTTTTTTTTTTTTTTTTTTTAGACGAGTCTTGCTCTGTAGCCCAGGGTGGAGTGCAGTGGCACGATCTCGGCTCACTGCAAGCTCCGCCTCCTGGGTTCACGCCATTCTCCTGCCTCAGCCTCCCGAGTAGCTGGGACTACAGGTGCCCGCCACCACACCTGGCTATTTTTTTGTATTTTTAGTAGAGATGGGGTTTCACCGTGTTAGCCAGGATGGTCTCAATCTCCTGACCTCATGATCCACCCTCCTCGGCTTCCCAAAGTGTTGGGATTACAGGCGTGAGCCACCACGCCCGGCCAAATTAGGGTTTGATTTCTAAATCCCATGTCATATGAACCAAAAAGTTTAAGACCATCTTGGTGACACAAACACTGGTCACTTAAAAGAGTGTATTCTAGTTACCCTAAACATAAAAATGAGGGAAGAAAAAACTTTCCTGACCAGCTGCCTGCCTACCTACATTCCTTTCGTTTTGATTTTGTCATCTGTTCTCTCCCCTCATCACCCAACACTGTGCTGGAGAACTGACTCATCACAGTCCCAAATGAGAAGCTGCAGCTGAAATGTCATTGCCACCTTCCCAAGCAAAATTTTATTTCCCGTAATGTTCATATCATCTCCAACGTGGCTTACATTTGCAGCAAGCTTTGCAGGCATGCTCCTTGGCTATTTGCATCTGTGCTTATTTCTAAAGGGAATGTTTTGACTTGAAAGGAATAATGAAGATTAATGGTGAATTTTTCTTTCTCTTCCTATATCATGGATTTCTTTTTCAGTTTCTGTTACTGGCATTCAAACTGGAGATATGAATGCTGTAAACATGATGAGAAGCAGGGTGTTTGTTTCCTTGTATAAGCCAGGATTTTAGTCTGAATAATGGCGGGCCCAACTGAAAATGACTTCAGTTTTTACCTAAGTCATTGCCTAGGAGACACATGACACTTGGCCTGTGCCATATGGGCCCCTCAATAGCCCACCCTTTCCCACCCTGTCCTTTGCAGCTTGCTTCTGACCAATGCCTTCACTGATAAGACTGTACTGGGGATCCATTAATTAATCCAGTCTTTCATCTCTGTTTCAACAGGGAAGTTAATGTGAAAGGAGTTGTTCACAGGTTAAAAGCAACCTCAAATGTCATGGTAATAAAATGGTCTTTTTTTTCCAGTTGCACAGGAGGGCTTTAAAACTAGTTCGTTTTGCCCTTTATTCATTAAAGTGTAATTCATGCCTTATACTCTGTCACTTTTCATTTGTCGAGATGGACCAAAAGCTTTGGAGGTGGCCTAGAAAAAAATATCTGTGGCCCACTTACAAGGTTGCTTTTCTTGGGACCATTTTTGACTTCACTAATAATGTAATGGGGTGAAGCTGATTGTTCTTTTGAATTATGTCTTATCAGGAACCATACCCAGAGGAATGGGTTGCAGATTTCTAGGGGGTGTGGCAATTCTAGGCAAAGGTTGCTCTCTGTTGTGATTTAGAGCTTCAGGCCCAAGCCCTTGCACCCCTTGTGAACCCTTTCAGGCCTCCTTTCCCACATATCCCACCTAGTTCTTCCTTAGCATCCTGCAACACACAAATAGTCTTCAAGATGCAACTTATGGCTTTTTAATTATATTTTGAATATTCATTATATTCAGATTTCATTTTTAAAACAGGTAATTAAAATACAACAATGTCTAGTAAACAAAATTGTCTGCAGATGTCAGTGCCTGTAGAATTATCTATAGGAAACAGCACCTATTACCATTGTGCTAGATGGAGCAGTACAACTGAAAAGCTATTCTAAGTTGTATTATTTGTGCAATTGATTTTTTAAAGACATCTTTTTCTGAGTTGGCAAAGTATGTGACGTAAACATCATGATAATGTAAAACTGCATATAACGTGAAACATTTAGATAAAGCATAACAATCCACTTAAAAAGAAAATATTCATCACTTTTTGTTTAATGTGCTTGACACTGGCTGGTATAGTACGATTTTATAATGTGTCACCCAAAAAGGAAACTTGCTTTCAAGTCCAGCGGCCCTTCTCTGAATTCCTGGCCAGTTTTAGCTCCAGTTCCTGTTCCCCACTTTGCCAAAACTCCTCATTTGCTCCATAACTGAACTTCCTTCCTGATGCTCAGAGACTATAAACTGCCAGGCATGAATTCCTGTAGCTTTCTCACCCCAGGCCCCACCACCAGTCCTGCACAGCCAGCCTCTCTCCTCCTACCCTCTTCCCTCCCAACTCAGGAAAGGGGAAAGTGATTTTCCTTGTATTCAAAGCTAATTGCTGTGCCCTGGATTGTCTCCAACATTTGACTTCTCCAGAGCCTTGCTCCATCAATGACCCTCTCTTTCTTATGAGTCAGCCTTCCCCTTCCCTTCCACAGTCCTCCCCACCTCACTTACAAACCAGTTTCTCTACTTTTGTACCTCTGTTAATGTCATTCTTCCCCAGTCACCAGACCTTAAACCCTTAACAGACCAGTTTCTTTCCCTCTCCGTTGCCTCTGTTTCAATTAGTTACCAAGCGCTGTTGATTCTGCCTCCTAAATAACTCTAGTTTGTCCCTTTTTCTCAGTCACCACTGCCCGAGTTCAGATCCACATCATCTCTTGTCTAGGTGACTGCCATAGCACCACCCTACCTAGTCTGTCTTCCTTCAGCCTTGCCCCCTCGACTGTGTCACTCTCCTTAACAATCCTCAGTGGCTCTGCATTGTTCACTGGACAGAATACAAATTTGTAGGCATTGAAAAGGCCCTGTCTGCCTCTCCTGTCTCCTGCCAGGCCAGTCGTTTCCACTCCACCCAGACTGAACTTCCTTGCAGTTCTCTACACACCACATTGTTTCTCTCATGCCTTGTGTCTTTGATTTTCAACTCAGGACTTAGCTCATGGGTTGGTCTCTTCCCAGCTTCTCTCATACTTTGCAAATATTTTGATTAAAGTATTTTCACACTGTGTTTAGTAGGAGAAACCCCTTTTCATTTTTGTATAGGTCATCATTTAATTAATGTTTATGAATGAATAAAAATGACTAATTAATGAAAATCAGTATTTGTTTTGATGACCTTTAGGGGAATAAAAAAGACTCAAAGGCTACAGTAATCAACCTTTTACAAATATAATCCAGTGTCATAGAGTCATAGAGGTTACAGAATAAAGGAAACTTGAGATATATGGATTTTAGACATAAAAATTCAAGTGAGTTTTAGATATAAAACTTCAAAAGGGAATCCATTTAAACCCTGTTATACAAATACAGTCTTGTAAGCTGCTGGTTCTGCAAGGCCTATTTCTAGAACATTTTCATGGAGAGCTACATAAGCTACCTTCTAAACGATTTAAAAAACAAAAAAAACCCAGCCTCAAATGGCTCAGGATGCCTTCATTAAAAAGCTGCCCAAGAATGAACTGTAAATAAATAACAATCTCCTAAAGATTACTTTCTGAGATACATGTGTAACCCTTTAATTGGAGAACATGGGGTCTGCTCGGACAGTTAAAATCCTCTCTTCAGCATATCAAGAAATATCCCAGGCTTTTTGAAATGCCCCATTCACTGCTACTTTCAGGAAAGTGAGGAAAGGATTGGTTCTATTAAAACAGCTCAGTAGCCAGTGCTGTTTCCCAGATGCCTATTTGTTTAATAGCAAACAAAACACCTTCTACTCTTTTTGCTCTCCCTGTTTAACTTTCAGACACTTTATCATGAGATAACTGATAGGCACAAAATAATTCCTGAGACTTCCTTCGTACTTTCATTGCATCTTTAGTCACCTCACCAAGTAAATGATACTGATTATCCTGAGGTTTGGCAACCTATAAGTGAGTTTGCCTCCCAAAGACTTTCTCTAAAAGAAGCTTCACAATTCCGTTGCTGTTTCATGATTATATAACTCTCTTTCTGAATCAGCACTGTCTACTTCACTCATTCCCATAAGAATAAAGCACGATTGCATGCTTTATCCAGTTTTATTCGCTCTGAAGAACACGGGGACATTACAGAGTATCTGGATGTTGATCTTGGGCTCTACTTCAGCAACTCCAGGAAATACTTTGAGTTTACAGGCTCTGAACATCGTTAACAATCCAGAGGCGACTGTGCCTGCATTCCTGACCCTCCTCCATGAAACACATAGAAGGGATTATGGCCTCCTTTTCAAAATCAACATAAAATTTTGTACTCAGACTCAGTTGGCAACAGCAAAGAGTTATAAGCACATACCTACTTTGAATGAACCCAGGGTTATCCCTTGCGGCTTTATATGGATATTTGGGCCAATGTCGTATTTTGAATTCTGATATACTATGTTTCATTGATTCTTATATGCATATTTTATTTTCCATTTTAATGTCTCTGAATTTGGGATTTGTCTTACAACCAATGGCTTGTCATGATTTAATTGGCATGGTTTTTCTAAATGGAACACATAATGGTATGTCTTACATTTATGGTATTTTCATTTGAAGAAATAAGTTTCATATCTTAAAAATCATTTACTTGGTTTCTAAGACTTAGTCAATATGTTAATACAGCAATTGTAAAAATGACAATCTTAGCTGTGAATTTTATTATGTACAGTAGTTTTGGCAGATATTTATGTTGGAATCAAATTGTAATTTACTGATAATATTGAAAATTTTATTATTTTTTAATGTTTAGAGTTTGGATTCATTGCTTCTGCAAAATATTCTACCAATATTTTTTCATCTGAGTTAACCTAGAATGCCTTCTCTTTCCTATATGTAAAAGAGATAGATATCTTAACATTTGAATCCTTTCTTCTTTGGGGATTCCTTTCCTTTTCAAGGAAAAGAAATCAAATACAGTAGAAAGAACCTTTATGAGCTGGAATGGTTAGTGAATAATTACTGTACTCAAACAAGGTTCCTGATAAACTGTACTTCCTGCAGTTGCTAAAATACATTTATTCTCTTTGCTAACATAATAAATATCAAATGTTTTAAGCAGAAATTGGGCCTTTTTGATGATTCTGATGTGACCCATCAATAAGTATCTCCTGGGTCTGTGATCCTACTCATGGTCACAGAAGTTAAATTATCTGAAAAATTCCTGACAGGACCCAAGACATACTCTATATGGCCACTCATTCCTTTTCATGTCATAGTACTGTAGAAATAGCATAGTACATGGAAATGCCAGTATTTGTATAGATTGGGGTGCCTGCACCTGAGGGGACATTGGAAAACTCCATTATGTAGTTTTCAAAAGTAAGTTACAGAATATTGGTCTGATTTATCATTCCTAAAACAAAGAAATCAAGCTCTGAAAAAAATGTTAACTGCTTGTCAGTTTCACTCAACCAAGGTTCTTTTAAATGCAGCCATGTTGCCCCTTCATTACTAACCGTGGGCTGGGTGCGGTGGCTGACGCCTGTAATCCCAGCACTTTGGGAGGCCAAGGCAGGCAGATGCTTGAGCTCAGAAGTTCAAGACTAGCCTGGGCAACATGGTAAAACCCTGTCTCTACAAAAAATACAAAAATTATCTGGGTGTGGTCGTGTGTGCCTGTAGTCCCAGCTACTCGGGAGGCTGAGGTGGGAGGATCACTTGAGGGAAGCCGCAGTGAGCTGTGATACACCACTGCACTCCAGCCTGGGCAACAGTGAGACCCCATTTCTCTCTCTTTCTCTCATATATATATAGAATATGTGGCTTGTATATTAGTGCTTTGATATGAAACAGTCTTCTCATCCATGTGTTTCCCCTTTCCTGACTTTGCCCCTCTTTTTTTTTTTTCAGGTGCATACATTCAGAGGGCCACACTGGTGTGAATACTGTGCCAACTTTATGTGGGGTCTCATTGCTCAGGGAGTGAAATGTGCAGGTAAGAGCTCTTGTCTTGTCTCTGGATTGAGTCAGTTGTGAAGTTGTAAGAGGTGAGGTAGAAGGAGACTTGTTATGCATATCCAGTAGGCTGGATCCTGATTTGGTCTTGTGCACATGCAGTAGGCCAGATTCTCAGGCAGCCACTTTGGAAATTTGATATTTTATCTGCTCTTAACCTTCTGGCACTTGATGGACAGCATACTAGGGATCTGGCATTAGTCCATTGAAAAGAGAGAAGTCAGCTTGTTCAAAAAGTCTGATAAAAGGAGATAAAAGTAAGGCAGTTATATTTAATACTTGCCTTTGATGTTGCAGTAACTAAATTTATAAAAATGATTTTTTTAAAGCAATGTACAGGGACCTATGATTGTTGCCTTGGAAACCGAATTTTAAAGATAACTTGTTAAGCTGGATTGTCCTTACTAAATTTTTGTGAAATCAAATTGAAGCTTTAAAAATCTGTGAATTCATCTTCAGAGATGGTTACCAAATTCTGAAAAACCACTTAGTCACTAATATTTTCTGTGTGATGTTTTGAAATCAAATACTTTTTGTAAAATATGACCATGAATATTTAGATATAAATTTAGAAACCATAAGATTTACACATGCAGAAATAGCCAACACAAGGATGTATTGAGATACTTTGTGAAATAAAGTACTTATTTATATCATGTGAAATCCATTTGTATAGAGCAACTATACTGAATACTGGCCATTTATCCAAACTACTTTAATTTTTTTTTTTTTTTTTTTTTTTTTTTTCTGAGACAGTCTTGCTCTGTCGCCCAGGCTGGAGTGCACTAATGCGATCTCGGCTCACTGCAAGCTCCACCTCCCAGGTTCACGCCATTCTCCTGCCTCAGCCTCCCGAGTAGCTGGGACTACAGGTGCCCACCACCACGCCCGGCTAATTTTTTGTCTTTTTTTTGTAGTAGAGACAGAGTTTCACCATGTTAGCCAGGATGGTCTCGATCTCCTGACCTCGTGATCTGCCCACCTCAGCCTCCCGAAGTGCTGGGATTACAGGCGTGAGCCACCGCACCCGGCCCAAACTACTATAAATTCTGACATAGACTTAAAAATAATCATGTAAATTTTAAATGTCTAGTATTTTGTCATAAAAGTTTCCTTTTGCTATTTAATTTGTAAAACTAAAAAATATCTTCTTACATGTCTTTTAGCATGAAGCTTTACACTAAAAAAAATACTAAGTATTTCAAAATGGTAACTATAGTAACTGTCAGATTTATCACTATAAACATCATTTCTTTTATGGCATGATTTTTAAATGGAATATTTTTGTTGTCCATTATGTGCAGAAATTTCTGGGGTCTGATTCTTATTTCTAAATTGCATTTCCTTTGAATAGCAAGATATAATATGTATTGCATGGAAATGTTCCAAGTCGCTCTTCTTTCAGTTATTATTCCCTTAGTATCACTAAAATGTAATAAGGTTCCAGGCATATGTCACCATTCAAGGACCTTCCTGCCACAGGGAGTGGGATAAGAATCCTACACATGTGGACTTGGAACTGTGCAGAGGTGTTCATCAGGGAGTGCCTCAGCTCAGAGTCGAAGCTCAGAGTGAATGAGGAAAGGCTTGCTGTGGCTGGTGGTTATCCAGAGTTGGGATGAAGAAGGCCATGGTTGTGCCTTTGCACTGGAGGGAAACAGTAGAATGGAAAGTGTTGATAAAGTGGAGGTATTGAGGCAGTGTGCATTGCAGTTTCACAAAGGCAGATGGAATACTCTTTCCAAAGCACAAATTTCCTGCTCAAGAACAATGGTCTCAATGAGCCCAGTTTGCCTTTATGAGACAGTCTTGTCCAGCTGATACTCAGAAACAGTTTTTAAAGTGTTTTATGACTGTCACAAACTTAAAAGCTTTTCTTTCATGAGTAAGGGTGTATATCATTTCCATTTTGAAATAGTGAAGGCCATCTATATAAGAATTCTTAGCTATTAATAGAGAATAGGTACAGCAACTATGAATAATCTTTGGGAATATGCTACAACCCCAATCATGTTGTAAAGAAATGTTTTGGAACATTTATCATGTCAGTCATATGGGGGAAAGGAGAAAGAATTCATCCCCATCTCCACAGCCACCCACATTAATAGCCTCTACCTCTTATTGTGAGTAAAGGTCAGGAATTGAAAGAAAAGCCCTGAGGAGATTTTTCATTTTGTGTTATATCTTGTCCTTAAAAGCATTATATTCAGTGTGATTTGAACCATATTAATGGTAATACAAGCACAAGTCAACTCATTTTGAAAACACGGAGGGTTGGAATTTGAATTCATTCTGTGTTCTATGACAACTAATTATATTTGGATTGACAGTGAGATTCTTAGGTCTGAAGTGGCTTTGAGGCTCATCTGGCCTTTGACTATCTAAATCCAAACGCAAAGAATTGAGAATTTAAAGAGAGAGTGCACACTAGCTGTGATAAGCTGAAAAATAGCTCCCCAGAGATGTCTGCTTCTAATTCCCAGAACAGCATTCCTTGTTCCTTTCATGGCACGAAGAATGGTGCAGATGTCATTTAAATTAAGGATATTGAGATGGGGAGTTTTGGGTTGCTATGACAAAATACCACAGACTGGGTAATTTATAAATAAGAGAAATTTATTTCTCACAGTTCTGGAGGCTAGGAAGTCCAAGATCAAGCTGCCAGCAGGTTCAGTGTCTGGTAAGGGTCCAAGCTCTGCTTCCAAGATGGCGCCTGGAAAGCTGTGTCCTCCAGAGGGGAGGTGCCTACAATGCAGTGTCCTCATGATTTGGCAGAAGAGTATAAAAGGGGCCAACTCCCTCTGTCAAGCCCCTTTATAAGAGCACCTAATCCCCATTCACAGGGGAGGCGCCCTCAACCTAATCATCTCTGAAAGGTGCCATCTCTTAATACTGTCACATTAGCAACACCTGAATTTTTGAGGGGACGCTTTCAAACCACAGCAGGGAGAGTACCCTAGATTGTCAAGGGAGGCCTAGTATAATCACAATCATAAGGGCCCTTATAAAAGGGAGGCGAGAGGTTGATAGTCAGAGAAAGATGAAGTCAGAGAAAGGACAGAAGCAGAGGTCAAAGGGAAGAGAAGATGCTATGCTGCCAGCTTTGAAGACAGAGGAAGGAGCCACAAGCCAAGGAATGCAGGTGGTCTTTGGAAACTGGAAAAGGCAAGGAAAGAAGTGGATTCTCCCCTAAGCCTCCGGAAGAAATGCAGACCTGCTAACACCTTGATTTTAGCCCAGTGAAAGTGATTTTGAACTTCTGACCTCCAGAATTGTAAGATAATATATGCTTGATGTTTCAAGCCAGGAGTTTGTGGTATTAATAATTTGTTATAGCAGCAATTGTGAACTAATGCACTAAACACTAAAGGTATTCTTTCCAAAGAAAAATGGCAGGCTGTCAGAAAAGAAATGTATTTATCTGCCTTTGATTCCTGAGACAGCTTGCTTTGTTCTGCCTTCTTTTTTCAAAATCCACCAAGGCAAAAGAGAGCTTGTCAGGAATGTTTAAAGGAGTGTTTGCCAAAAGCAGCAATTTTGTGTCCCTCGCCACAGCCCTTTTTTAAACATCATGTAAAGGTATTGGGTGATGTTCCAACCACCAGGCTGGCCAAGTTGCTGTAGGAGTCAGACTAAATCCAGCTAATACCAGGCAAGCTGTCCCTTCAGGACTGAAAGCGCTGGCTTGCTGCTAAGCACACCACAGCGATGAGGACAACTGAGGGAGCAGCAGGGACGATCCTGAGAATGCTAATCATTACATTACATGGGCTATTCAAAACCACGCAGTGCAAGGTGACATTGCAGGCATTACAGTCTTACCCACCAAAGTCACCCGTCCTCTAGCCTCCTCTGAAGTGAAGAAAGTGATGTTGCAAGGGCATAGCTAACTGCAGATTGGGAATGGTGCTACTCCGGCTGGAATATTTATGACCTGAGTAGGTAGCCTTTAACAATCAAGTTCAAAGGATGGTCGTTGTTCATTTAGAATAGTTACTTTGAATAGTATTTTTCTTTATGAAAGGTAAGCTTATAGGTTAATCTATTATTATGTAATCATGGAGACTGTCAAACATTCGTCTTTAAAAAAAGACCATTATTCCAGCAGCATTCCTGAATTGTTTTCATCTTAGCCTTACCAGAATATTCTAAGAAATTAAGAAGGATAATTATTTCAAATCAGACATATCAGTTTAATGTTGGTTATTTATGAAAGTGACTTCATATTTTCAATGTATCATTATCTTTGCTGCCTCCAAAGGGAAATGGCAGCAGTTTTCCTAATAATAAAGTGTAAGTATTTATTACTTGAGGTATACAAGCCCTTTTAGGTTGCAGAAAATAAGTGGAAGTAATGTTTTTTATTTTAACTGCTGTTTTGATTGATTGTACCTAAAGAGTTATGTTTGTCCTTGTAAGCCAGTGAGAAATTGGTAAGACTTGCTTAAAAGTTTCATGGAGCCCCTTTTAGTTGGAAACAATATTTTCATCAATATTCCAAAGAACAAAGCATTCTTCTTAATTTTGCTTATGAAAATAATTACTTCTGATGCATATTAAAATACAAGCTATTCCACTTTCCTGGGGGAAAAAACCAAGAGATATGTTTCAAAACAAGTTTTTATTTGCCATTATTTAAAATATGAACAGAGAGAATAATGATTATAATTTCAAATCTTATTAACATAATGTTATCCTTTAATCCTGTCAATAGAATGTAAATGTCAGCTATTCCTTTCAAAAAATTAATTTCTGTGCTTTCTAGATATAAAATGTGTGTTTTAGCAAAATCAAGCCCCAGAAAATCTGAAAGTAACCTAAAGTTGGTAGTCTAAGTAATAGAAATATTTTATTAAGAAAGTATAGAATAAAATGTGACTTGAATTTTTTATTCTTCCTTTCATATGTTTATTCTATGCTTATTAACTTGAGAAATTGGAAGGGAGAAATGTGATTTAATAGTAACATAAAAATAACCCACCAAACCAAGAGATTCAACAAATGAAATCATTTATGTACCTTTTATTATTATTATTATTTGTAGTATAGAGCTTCCCTGAGAGAAATGGAACTATGTAAGAGTTATATGACTTTAATAAATAAGTATGAAAACCATATAAAGCCTTAATGGCAAACTGAAATATTGATATACTGTTAGTCCCTGAAGCAGCAGTTTTCAGAGCAAGCTCAGGGCTAGCAAATTGCGCTGTGAATGTAAGTATATAAAAATCAGCTTTATTTTAATGACTTTGCCCTGTCTTTGGCAAAGACTTCATATCCAGTCCTGCCAAAAATTTAGCCTTTCAGATACATTTTTAAAATTGAGCATAAAATATTAATATTTTCCCATAGTTTTATCTTATTTAAATAAAAGAGAGAACATCAGTTTAGAAAACATTTCCCTCTTCCTTAAATACCTAAATCTGAGCTCACTCATCACTTTATCCAGTCTTCACTGAGTTCCAGATAAGCTTAGGAACCTGCTGATGTTTAAAATGGGGGATGAATACTGGATGTGGTAACCCACGCCTATAATCCCAGCACTTTGGGAGGCCAAGGCAGGTGGACTATCTGAGGTCAGGAGTTCGATACCAGCCTGGCCAATATGGTGAAACCCCATCTCTACTAAAAATACAAAAAATTGGCCGGGCATGATGGCTCACGCCTGTAATCCCAGCACTTTGGGAGGCCGAGGTGGGCGGATCACAAGGTCAGGAGATCAAGACCATCCTGGCTAACACGGTGAATCCCCGTCTCTACTAAAAATATAAAAAATAAGCCGGGCGTGGTGGTGGGCACCTGTAGTCCCAGCTACTCCGGAGGCTGAGGCAGGAGAATGGCATGAACCCGGGAGGCGGAGCTTGCAGTGAGCCAAGATCACGCCACTGCACTCCAGCCTGGGCAACAGAGCAAGACTCCGTCTCAAAAAAAAAAAAAAAAAAAAAAATTAGCTGGGCATAGTGGCGCATGTCTGTAGTCCCAGCTACTTGGAGACTGAGGCATGAGAATTACTTGAACTGGGAGGCAGAGGTTGCAGTGAGCCAAGATCGTGCCATTGACTCCAGCCTGGGTGACAGAGCAAGACCCTGTTTAAAAAAAAAAAAAAAAATTGGGGGATGGCTGCGAACATTCAAAGGAAAAAAGTCAATACCAAAAACCATTAGTGCCATTCAGATGTTTTATGTGCATGCATCACAATTTTACTTTTTTGCTTTCTACTGGATTTTTATACATAGGGAAAGAATATGACAAAACAAGTTTCATCATTGCATTTTAAAAACCCTACCAGATCAATTATATATATAGATACCTATAAGGGGACTTATTTGGGTAAAATATAGCAATGTTTTGTAAACTCAAGTCTATACAATGAATAATGGGTACAATATACATTTTTGAATAAGAGGTTGAAAATAGCAAATTCATCTTCAATAATGGAAAATATAACTTTGAGTACATGATGTACTGTATGGTATACGTGGGGAAAAGTGGTGTATGTGAGCCAGTGGGAAGAGGACAGACTGGGAATCAGCAGTCTAAGATTTCAAAGTCAGTTCTAGCACTTTCTGGCTGAGTAACCCGAACAACTCATTTAGCCTCGCCCAACCTCATTGTCTTCAGCTTGAAATGAAGATATTGGGATAGCTTTTTATCAAGAGCCCTTTCTGACTCAATCTGTGACCTGTGTGTATTACACTTAAAGTATGAGGTATATCAACACTATTATTAGATTATGAAGCTTATTGAATTTCATGCTTCTAAAATGTTGTTATAAGAGTTCTTCCAGGCCGGGTGCGGTGGCTCACGCCTGTAATCCCAGCACTTTGGGAGGCCAAGGCAGGTGGATCACGAGGTCAGGAGATCGAGACCACGGTGAAACCCTGTCTCTACTAAAAATACAAAAAATTAGCCAGGCGCGGTGGCGGGCGCCTGTAGTCCCAGCTACTCCGGAGGCTGAGGCAGGAGAATGGCGTGAACCTGGGAGGCGGAGCTTGCAGTGAGCCGAGTGAGACTCCAGTCTGGGCGACAGAGCGAGAGACTCCATCTCAAAAAAAATTTTAAAAATTTAAAAAAATAAAGAGTTCTTCCAGTTCTGGACAAGATGGATAAATATGCTTTTATTACTTCCAATAATTATAACAAAAGGCCCTGGACAAAACATATACATCAACTATCAGAAGACTCTGAAAAGTTGGAAGGCAGACTAAGCACCTCAGGATTCCAGAAACAACCTAGCAGCGAGTTCCCTCGTGGCTAATTTTGTCTGTTTTAACCTCCAATGTTATCCCAGCCTGGGCACCAGAGAAGCCCACGAACCATAAATGCCAACTGGCAGAGATTAAAAATAATCCCCAAAAAAGGCTGCTCTTTCTAGCTAATGCAGTGGGAAAACGGCAGCCCAGCAGCACAGAAACCTTTCAGTCATACCTTCCATTCTCTAGGTAAACAGAGACCCTTCTGCTACACCTTCTCAGTGGATGCTGAAGCAGCAGAGTCTGTAGGTACAAGCCAGTTTTCCACCGCCACCTTGCAATAGCAGTGGTGCACTCTACTGCAAACCTGTGAGTGGAACTCTAGCTTCCTTCCATTCCTGCCTTGCAGAAACTGGTATCCCTCCTTTGCTGAGCTTGTGAGTGGGATCCTGACTTTCTTCTCCACTCTATAACAGAAGCAGCAACCTCTCAGCCCAAGTCTATGGGAAGAGCTGTATCTTCATCCCTAACCTGCAGTAATGAGGCAGCTCAGACTGGTGAGAACTCTATCCTATGCCCACCCTACAGTTACATGTAAAATAGTACTATTCCCCAACCAAGTTTGTGGGCACAGCTTTGACTTCCACCCTACCTGCAATACCTCTCCCTCCCACCCAGTGCCACAGAGAATGTGGAGCAGAGTCCTGCCATTTGGGTAATATACAAGTGGGGCAGGCACAATAGCACTGCAGTAGCATTAAAAAAAACTTTGTAAACTAGGTTGACATTTGGATCACAGTCTACAAAAGAGCATTCTAAATCCAAACAGATTGACTACAGGCTACAATTTCAAAGATTTAGTAGGAACCAGAGTCAAATAATACTCAAAATATCAGATACAGTTCAGAATTACTCATCAAAAGTTACTCTGGAAATAACTAGGAAAATCTTAAATAAAAAAGGACAATTGACAGACACCAACAGTAACATCAAGATGACACAGATGTTGTAATTATCAGACAAGAAAAGCAGCTATCATAAAAAATGCCCCAACAAGCAATTATGAACACTCGTGAAACAAATGAAAAAAAGAAAAGGAAATATCAGAAAAGAAACAGATATTAGGAAGAACCAAATGGAAATTTTAGAACTGAAAAATATAATAACTAAAAGGAACTCACCGGATTATGGGCTCAATAGCAGAGTAGACATGACAGAGTGAAGATGAACTTGAAGTGAAGATCAGTAGAAATTATCCAAGTCAAACAACAGAGAGAAAATATGCATTTTTTAATTTACTTTTTTTAGAGACAGGGTCTTGCTCTGTCATCCAGGCTGGGGTGCAGTGGTGTGATCATAGCTCACTGCAGCCTTGACCACCTGGGCTCAAGCAATCCTCCAGCAATCCTCCCATCTCAAGCCCGCTGAGTAGCTGGAACTACAGGCGCACACCACCACAACCACCAATTTTTTAAAATTTTTGTAGAGACAGGGTCTCACTATGTTGCCTAGGCTTGTCTCAAACTCCTGGCCTTAAGCAATTCTCCCACTTCAGCCTTTCAAAGTGCTGGGATTATAGGTGTGAGCCACCATGCTTGGCTTAAAAAATAGATTTTAAAAAGTGCACTGAGCCTCAGAGACCAGTGGGACCATGACAAAAGTTTTAGCATTTCTGTTGTTGGAATCCCAAAAGAAGATAAAAAATGAGAGGCTGAAAAAATATTTGAAAAAAATAATAGCTGAAAACTCCCCAAATATGGTGAAAGCAGTTAAGAGAGAAATGATGCATTACTTACTTGGGGGTCCTTTTATTTAAATGAAATACACTAAGAACAGTGTAGATATGGAAGCATCTGTATCCCCAGTTATCCAATTCCTTTTCAGGACCTGGCCTCTACATCTGACAAATATGAAATTTTTAGCCTTGAGTTCAACTTAGCTTCTGACCTTAAGCTGATTGACAATCTTGAGGTACGACATAGAAAAGGCCTCTCAAAGTGTTATTTCGTTTTTCTAAATAAGAACAACATAGTCATGGTGAACACAGTTTACTGCATGTATGCATTTTACATATATTAACATTGAAGCCTCACATGAACGCTAATAAACACTATTATTGTTCCCATTTTACACGAGGTACAGGAAATTTGAGCAACTCACTCAAAATCACACAGCTAATAAATTCTAGACTGAACTCTAAGTTATAAAAGTTACCTAAAACATTAAAATATTCAGGAGACAGGAGATCTTTTAAGTGGACAGTTGGTTGCCTTATGATTGAGTCAGATCTCTTATGTATTCTCTAATACAGAGATAAAGAAGAATTTGGGATTTGGTTCTGAAGTCATTTGGACATTAATGATACAGAATAGTGTTGGGTCGTTTGTTCAGATAGTGTAGATTGAGCTCTTTGTTCTGGAAGCCATTCTGTATTCACAAGCTGACATTCCTTAGGGGTGATAACTTTTGGCACTGTTAGCACTGGTGATCCCATCTTCCACATGTATGCAGAGACCCAGCTTCCCTTGACACCTAGCCTGTCTTTGCACATGGAGGTGCTCAGTTCATATGAATTCTTTCCCGAGAGTTGCCACAGGCATTAAGTTCTTATTTCAAGTTGGCAGTATCTACACATTTAATGAAACAATGATATTGTTTGTAAGTTTTGACTAATTTTCCTTGTCTCTGTTAACTGTTACCACTATATATAACTAGATCACAGCTAATAACTTTTACCAAAAGTCATGATAATGATCACCAGCATTTGTCTAGCATTTTACAACATTCGAAGCACCTGAATGCACTGACTCATTAATTCTCATAACAATTTTGTGAGGTGAATATTAGGATCCCCTTTCTGCCAGAAACAGCAAGCAAAACTGAATGGCATTGTACGATTTTCAAATTGGCTTCACTAAGACCTGGCTACAAATCATACATGCACCACTTGGACTGGATTTACAAGAGGTCAACATCAAGTTTTTATGAACTTAAAAACAAATGGGTTATTTTTAAAAAAACATAAAGATAACATTTATTTTAGTTGAATTATTTAGGTATGATTTACTCTGCAGTCTAATTTAACAAAATATTTGTATTCCTCTCTACCCCATCTAAAATTTCTTTGTACTTTTCTTGTTGAAAAATAAAGTGTCTCACAATATTAACTAGAAAATGTTTGGTTTCTGGCATCTTAGAAGTTATAACCAAGTAAAATTACAAAGCAAATGAGTAACTTCAGTAGAGGCAGTATGTGTCTAGGTGTTAAAATTGGGGACTGACTCTAGGGGCTTCCAGATAGCTGAACATGTGGCGGTTCCTAGAGGGTGATACACCCAGGGAGGGCTGGAACCTCCACACCCCTTTCCCCATACCTCATCCTATACATCTCTTCAGCTATATCCTTTGTAATTAAACAGTAAACATTTTTAAAATGTGGACTCTAGAATCATCCATAGGCTTGAGTTCTGTTCCACTGTGTACTAAATGCGTGGCCTCGGGTAAATTACTTATTACTTGTGTGCTTGGTTTTCTCAGGTAGACTATGAGGAAAAAAAGTACCTGTTTCATAGAGCTTTGTGAGTTTAAGTGAAATAATAAATGTAAAGCACTTAGAATAGTGCCTGGCACTAGTAAGCCCTCAATAAATGTTAGCCCGTAATAGTATAGCAATAAATAATAGTTACGGCTATTTCCAGCTACTAGAGGAATTATGTATTAGTTATCATATATGTAGAAAGGATTACAGATAGATATAAACATGAGCAGCACCATTTTAAGAGGGCCCTGGATATTCCTACTTTTGGAGGTCCAATTCCGCTTTATGTCAAATATACTTAAAATGCAATTATACCCCACATTAAATAAATGTTTTATGTAACTTTAAAGAAATGGGTTTATTGGCTATTTGACCTATTTTGTGGACATTGAATTAAACACATTAATTTTGATTTTTTTGTTGTATTCTCCTGAGATCATACAGCAATTAAATGATGACGCGTGAGCTAGAATTCTGGTCTCCTGGCTTATAACCAAATCATTCCAAGAGAAAAGATGACAATATTATTTTTCCACCAAGAAAGAACTGCTGGAGTCTACTCCACTTTAAAACCTAGTTCAAGCTGGAGTGCCTTTTTGAGTCCAGAATGCTCAAAACTCTGAAAATAATATCGAATGTTTCCTTTCTTTATTCTTTTCTTAGATTGTGGTTTGAATGTTCATAAGCAATGTTCCAAGATGGTCCCAAATGACTGTAAGCCAGACTTGAAGCATGTCAAAAAGGTGTACAGCTGTGACCTTACAACGCTCGTGAAAGCACACACCACTAAGCGGCCAATGGTGGTAGACATGTGCATCAGGGAGATTGAGTCTAGAGGTGAGCCATTTGCAGTGCGGGTTGCAGTGGTCTCCGTTCACTACCAGTACGAGTCCTGATGCCTTTTGGGTACCTCATTGCACAATACAGTTGTCTTCTGTAATTTGGAGGGGAATGGTTTCATATGTCAAATGATCTCAAAGACTGAAATGAATTAATTTAACAATTAAATAGCTTGATTTCAAGGTACATTTAACTAAGTATAGCCAATATGCTTATATAAAAATATATTTATAGATGATGCTTCCAGTCTGCAAAAGTTAACAGGTAAAGACAAATTCATTTTTCAGTTTTTAAATTTTTCTTTTGTTCAAGAAGCAAAAGTGTAAATACTCTACTAAAACTATCTAAAGCCAAAAACAGAGCTGCATCCTAATTATTCTTTCCCACTTGAGAAAAACAGGCCTACTTATCTTAGTCTTCTGTTATGTAAAAGAATTTATGATGTAATTGGGGTGATGAATTATTTCCCTTAAGACTTAACATTTTTCACTTAATTAGACCAAATGATGAGCCAGATGATATTCAGATGACAATAGATAAGAGTTAAAGAACTGTGTGTGAAATCGTTTTATTCTAGAAGAGTGTGAAAAGATTTCTAAACATGTATATTTTATTTCTTCTGACACATTACCTCCCAGCTTAAAGTGTGAGGAGTTAAAATCTGAAGAAAAGGCATAATTCAAAGAAACTAACTAGTTTTATTTTTCAGGTCTTAATTCTGAAGGACTATACCGAGTATCAGGATTTAGTGACCTAATTGAAGATGTCAAGATGGCTTTCGACAGAGGTATGTTTTTCACAATGTTCCATAACTTAGGACAATAATACTCTTTTCTAAAAAGGCACAGTTTCTTGTGAGGTATTTTTTGCATATTTTCTAAATCATTGATGATTATTATACCAAATTTAAAAACTTAGCTTATAATTTCTTTTTTTATGAGTTGTAAGTATTAAACAGTCAAATTTCAGAATGTGAAAGAAGTATAAAATTTAACTATGTTACCAATATTTGAGTATCCAAGGCTGGTCCATGTTCACCAAAATACATACAGAGCAATTACATTCACCAAAAACGATAGAGAAAAGAGTGGGATCTATACCATTACAGATTTCAGGCTTCTCAGGCTTGAGTTAAGCCACCTTACCCTGCCTGGCATCCTCATCAGCATCTTCGATGAGCTGAGTGAGACCCAAGCCCGGACTCAAGTGTTGGGGCCAGAAAGCTGAAAGGAGCTTTAGGGGCCTTCTGTGGGGGACCCATCTGCCACTGTAGGAGAAGGGGCCAGTCAAAGAAAAGCTCAGTGGAGCTTAATTTTCTTAGCTAACATTTAAGATTTGCTTCCATGGTCCTCCAATTTGTCTTTGCTTCAAGGACTAAAACAAGGTGGTTCCAAAGAAGACCTGTAGCCTTGAATACAGGAAGTAAAGGAGTAAGAGTTAGTGATCTTTTAAAGAACCACTTTCCTTTGCAAGTACGTATTCTAGTTCTATCACACAAACCTCTCCCATTCACAGACCTCTCGTGGGCAACAGAGGCAGAAAGCAAAAATAATTAAATATTCATTACCAACCTGAGGGAAACTAGGTCAGCCCAAGTATGTGATAAGAGCAAAGAAAGGGAGGTGAAGTAATGGTGTATTCACTCCAAATAAGCATCAGGAAGAGCAGTCCTGAATCCCTGCCAGGTTGAATGGGAAGAAGCATCTCTTTACTCTGGAAGCTCTGCAACTGAGCATGTCCATTCCCAGCCTCTGGCTATGAGTCTCAAAAAGAAATTCACACTGACAAAGAAACTGAATGTTCCTGTGGACCCCAGAGAGCAAAGAAATACAGTTTCCTCTATGGAAAATATGAGACAACCATTTTGTGACCTGAAAACACCAGTAACAGATTTTAAAATTCATGAAGAGCTCACCTTGGCTCCCTGTAGCCACACTGCTGGGGGCCAGTCTTTGGCCTCCCAAGGATATATACCAGCATTCATCTGCAAGATCTATAGTAATGATGCAAAGGATTTTAACGTGGATTACAGGAAACCAGTGACTTGGTCATTAAAATCAGTTCTATATATAAATGCTGCCCAATTCCATGCGTGTTCAAAGGAATAATCCTATACCTTTGAATAAACAGAGCAAAATAATTTGGAGTAATTAAGGATGATCACTTCTGAGAGGCATAAACCTCAAGTAATGAGATCCAAGAAAGAAGACAATATCCATAGGATGCTGGAATGACACTTAAGAGCCAAGGTAAAAAGGCAAGTTTGGGGAAATCTTCCCCAGCTTAGGAAATAGTGACTGAATGGAAAGCTGACTATTCTGAGGTCAGCAGTTGCCATTATACCTCTGCTACATTTTGTCCTTTGGTGGAATCACAGATATTTATGTGACAGGTACAGTGAGAGATCCATGATCAAAACAGATAAAATCTCATCAGCTTTACCCCAGAAGAGCCCTAGTCTGGTGGAGGCAAGAGCAGAAAGTAAAGAAACAGTCAGGAAACAGAGATGTTATAGACTGTGCTGATATGGTATAGCCCTACTTAGAATGTAGTATGTGGATATCAGATTCCAGGATTTGTTTACATTATTTTAAAACAGAAAATAAGTAAATAGATAATACAGATGGAAGAATATATTTGTGTATACTTACTAAAAAGCAGGTTTTAAAAGAACCAGTTTAATAACAACGTACATAGTAAGCCCCGGCATGTTACTCTTTTAGGCTTCTAGCTTGTTTAAATCTATTTTCCATTGATTTGTTAACTCAAAAATATTTATTAAGCAGCTACTATATGCCAGGCACCATGTTCTTTACTTTAGATATGACAGTTAACCAGGTATACTTGGTCCTTGCACTCATGGAGGGCTCACATTAAGTAATAATCACACAGTGGCTATTGATATTATTTTAATAAGGGCTATAAAGGAAAATTAATAACTGGGGAGCTTAACCTGTCTGGTAGGGCAGGTGAGGCATGCTGGAAATCAGAAGAGGCTCTTTCACAGAAAATCATTAATATGTAACATGTAGCACACTAAATTTTACATTAAAAACTGAAGAATTGCTGATCTTTAAAATCTGATTTGTATACAGATATGTCATTCATTAAAACAGTGCTGTGAATCCAGATATTTACTTTTATTTCTTTCAACATCCTTAAAAGATGGTGAGAAGGCAGATATTTCTGTGAACATGTATGAAGATATCAACATTATCACTGGTGCACTTAAACTGTACTTCAGGGATTTGCCAATTCCACTCATTACATATGATGCCTACCCTAAGTTTATAGAATCTGCCAGTAAGTATGAATGCATGTATTTCAAATAACCTGACAACCTCCTCTTAGTAATCACTCTTCCTGGTTTTCTGGCTAACTTGAATGCATTTTATGAAATATTTCCCCTTTGCCTCTCTCTATGGTTAATGTACTCACAAGAATTTTGCATTGTTCTCTAACGTAGATTATTTTATTACTTAATACCATCAGAAGCTTCTCTGTAATGTGCTAAACCTCATTTTCCAAAATAAGGCTTATACCAGTGCTCTTGAGATGTAGGCCAATGCTTTTGTAAAATAAAATAAAAATGAATAACTGAAAAAGTAAAATTAAAAAAACAAAACCAGGCCGGTGGTGGCTCATGTCTGTAATCCCAGCACTTTGAGAGGCCAAGGTGGACAGATCACCTGAAGTTAGGAGTACAAGACCAGCCTGGCCAACATGGTGAAACCCCGTCTCTACTAAAAATACAAAAAATTAGCTGGGCATGGTGGTGCGTGCCTGTAGTCCCAGCTACTCAGGAGGCTGAGACAGGAGAATTGCTTGAACCCGGGAGGTGGAGGTTGCAGTTAGCCGAGATTGCGCCATTGCATTCCAGCCTAGGCAATGAGAGCAAAACTACGTCTCAAGAAATAAAACAAAAACAAACAAAAAACCAACTATCTTTTATTAAATTCAGCAAACATAAAATTTTTGTCAGATTGCTATATGTTTCTAAATTCTTATTCTCAGTTTCTATACTTCTGTATAAGTTAACGCAGACTATTAACAGCAAACTGGCACTGGCCCACAGATCGTACTTTAAAAAGCACTATTTTATATCAAGAAGTTTTTTTTAATTCTAGTTGAAAGGAAAATGAGAAAAAGCAAAGGTTTGTCAAAGTTTATTTATGCTGTAAAAATCATATCTGTAATTCACACTGCATTTTTTTAAAGAAGGGAATTCTTAATGGTTTTAAGTATTAGCACTACCGGTTTTTTTGGAAAAGATAGGCTATTTCTGTCATTTTGCTTTTCTCTCTTTAAAACCATATGTTGTCTTCATCTTTAAATGATAACATCACTTCCTTAGTCACACTAATTTGCTTTTTGACTTGGGAATTTCATGAAATACAATCTTTCTTTGTTCTAAATTTTAGTTTCCCTCTCAGGGCTTTTGTAGAGGATTTTTGTGGTTAGTTCCATGGAGCCCTGATTTCTTGTGGGTCAGCTCAAGCTCCCATGTAGAGAACAGCTGTGAGAATTACACTGATTTCTTTCAAAGCATTAGGTTAGAAAGCATGAAAAATTCTAGGTCTCTTATGGACTCAGTGCTGATCATGAAAATTTGTATGAGGGATCTCACACGTCCTTGTCTTCTGGGGCAGACATTTCCTCTCCAGACAGATAAATCTGATTGCCACTCATCTAGAAAGCAACACACACACACACACACACACACACACACACACACACACACAGATAGCCCGTGAAAAGCTGCCCAGTCCACAGTATGCTCTGATCCCGAAGACTCTGATCCCACTGAAAGTGGGTAAGCTCCCACTCTGATGTTGCTTGGAAGTAAAACTGAAGCTTGGCTCTATGCCTACCTCTGGGGCACACGATCAGCAGAGGACAAAGCAGTGATGCAAACCCAGGTTCTGAACTCCACACGCCACCGTATCTAGGAAGAAGTAAAAGCCAAGCCTCCTCTTGGATTTTGAGGCCTTTGTCCCCACAATTCCAAATGACCTCTCCTTCCTTCCCCACACCCACCTTAGCTGCTGAAGAAAATCTCTCCTTTTTATTATCCTTCCAAATCATTTGTCATCGTTCTGGAGTTTCTGAAACAGCCTTCCTGTCCAAAATTAGCAAGCCCCCTTATCTCACCCCTCAGAGAACTCTGGAAACCACATCATAAGAAAGAAACTTTTGGAAATCAAGGTAGAAATTTCTCCTTATAATTTCAGCTATTTGGATGTCTGATTTATGTGAACCAAAAACCCTGGCATAATACCGATATGTAATATAAACGTTTGTTGTACATGTTTGATAGCGATATCTTGTTTGTGGAATATTGTATCCTTGTACACTTTCTTCTGGCAGTAGAGTCTGTTTCATTCTTTAGATGTGCAGGTACGGCCATTCTCTTAAAAGGCAGATAAGGAAGATGAGAGGAATTAACATTTATAGAGCATAGACGAGGTGCCATGAATCCTGCCGAGCACTTTACATCCATGATGTAATTTTAGAAAGGAGATGTGATGGAGTATCAGTAAATTGTGTAAGGTCACATTGCTCACTAGGGGAGGTGGCACTGGCATTCACACACACCTCTAAGGTCAGAGCCCTTGCTTTACCCACTCTGTCACACTGCCTGGCTCACTTGATAGAACAGGGAATGAGACTTACACAAGGGAAGAAGGAAGAACCCCTTTCAAATGAGGGACAGGGTTAAATGATCCTTCCTAATGCGGATATATTCTCCAAAATTTTTTTTCTCTCTCAGCTCCTAAAAATGTCTCTGGCATTTATTAGCATCCTTTGCCAATAAAAAATCAGAATTTACATTAAATCTTTCTTCTACAGAAGCTGTTTGAGCTCTGCTTTTGCTGCCTTCTTAGAGGAACCTGTAGCTTAAAAGCTGGAAGGGAGTGACTGCAGGAAATGAAAACGGAAAGCAAGGGTGGAGAAGGCCAGGTCATCCCATGCTACAGCTGGAAGTTCTTCCAAAGCCCCCGGAAACTCCCTGATGAACCCACCTGAAGTCTGGGTTCACTCACCCCCCCTTCTTCACTCCCTCCCCCTGCAGTTAAGACATTGCTGCCCTAGAATAAAAAGACAGGTGCTTCTCACAGAGCCTCCAGTAACCCAGCATTATGGATGCTTCCTGGTCACGATGGAAACAGCACTGCCAAAGTTGAGCTCCCGGTGGTAATGAGGGGAGAAATCTTCCTCTGGCCAAGGATTCTGAGAGCTCTGTTCCCAGAGCAGCTTCGAAAAGCTGCATGTCTCAGTGTGTAACCTTGAGATCAACTCAAATAAAACCCAGGGTTCTTGTTCCCAAGCAACTTAAAATCTCTGGAAGAGAAGCCTGGGAAGAAGAACTTGTTAGTATTTCCTCAGCTCTGCCACTGAGCTGCCCCTTTTGCTAAGTTTTAATCTTCTTCTATTGAAGTTTCTCTATGTAAAATTAACTAGACATACTGTAGAAGAGCTTTTAATTAGATCTTTATGGGCTTAGAGTCTTTATTTCCTTCTCCGACAATGTTCACATTTTCCAGATCCTTCCAGGCCCTCCTCTAATGCCATCTGCTCTTCCCTGGACCTCTCAGCTGCAGACCATCTTTCTCCTCTGATTCCCATCAGCTCTACTTGGACATCTTTACTGCCTCCTTCCTTCATGCTGGAAGGTTATAATTACGTTTTGTCTTCCTACTTCACCGGAGTCCCTTTTAAAGGGAGGAGTTCTTGCTCATGTTCCTTTTCCCACAGTGCCTGTGATAGTCCCTTACTTAGATAATAGGTATAATAAATATTTGTTGAATAAGTCAACATAATTTTATATTGAGAACTGTAGGATGTTAGAGTTTGCACATATTCTAAGGGGTCATGCAGCTAGACTGTCTTCTATAAAACATTCTTTTTGAAATATTTAGTTGCTGCAAGCTCACTCACTGCGTCCAGAGGCAGCCAGTCCACTGGTGGACAGATCTAACAGTCATGAAGCCCTTCTGTGTACAATAGAAATCTGCCTGTTTTTATTTAATAACTCTCTCCCATTGGCAGTGTTCTTGACATCACCCTTTTCCATGTGTATTTTGTGTATTTGCCAACTGATGATGGTCATTCATCTCTGAATACATTCCATTTTGTCTATTTCTCTCTTAAATTATGTTTCTTGTAGCTAAAGAGTTGTGTTCTCTAAAAAATGGTAATGGGTAATACTTTTGTAAGTGGAAGAAAAGGAGAAATGAGTTCTGGGGAAGAATGTCTGCCAATTTGATCTCACTATATTCAGTGCATTTTGTCATTTGTTTCCAAATGTATATCTCCAGCCTGGAGATGTAAATGTCCTCTCCCTGAACATCAGATTAATCCACAGTCAGCATGTTCATTTGAATGCCTGAAAGGCATCTCAAATGGAACTTTTCTCCACCAAACCTCCTCCACCCACAGTCTTTCCGATCTCACTTAATAGAGGCCTCGTCCTCGCAGCTGTCGAAGCCAAAAACCTGGATCATTCATGATTCTTCTGTTTCTCATGCATCCTTCATCAGGAATCCAGTGAACTCAACCTTCAAAATATACCCAGAATCCAACAAATTCTTATCACCTTCATTGCTACCCCCTGGTCCAAGCTACTGTCATTCTTCACCTGGATGTTTTTAATAATTACTGGAATGGTCCTTCTGCTTTTATTCTTTGCCTTCCACGGTCTGTTTTCCACTGGGCAGCCAGAGTATAGATAACTGTGAAAAATACATGTCAGATCATGACCTTTCCTTGTTGATAACCTTCCCATTTCTCTTAGTAAATGCTAAATCCTTAAAATAGTCTACATCCCTTGACATGATCAAGTGCCCTGTTGCCCTTCTGACCACACCTGCTAATATTCCCCTCTTCACTCACTCTACTGCAGCCACAATTGGCTCCCCGCTTTTCCTCAAACATTATAGGCATACTCTCCCCTCAGGATCTCTGCATGGCTGCTCCTCCACCAGCACTGTCTTTCTCCAGATCTCCACGTGGCTCATTCCCATTGAGGTCTATCCTGACCACCCCACTTAAAATTGCAACACTCCCAACACTTCCGATGCTTATCCTGCTGTTTTTCCCATCGCACTTGCCTCATTCTAATAGAGTGTAGCTATAATATATCATATTCATGGTTTATTGTCAGTCACCCTCAGTAGCAAGTAAGCTCCCCATGTGCAGATGTTTTTTGCTCACCCGACGACACTATCTCACAGTTCTCCCTACAGAGATTAACTGTGGAAATTAAAAGGAAACTAGGTCCTTTTTTTAATTTCCAGATTTGTGTAGTTTCAAATTAATTTATCCTGTAGTAAAAACTAGAGCTGGGTGCGGTGGTTTACGCCTGTAAATCCCAGCACTTTGAGAGGCTGAGGCAGGAGGATCGCTTGAGCCCAGGAGTTTGAGACCAGCCTGGGCAACATAGTGAGACCTTGTCTCCGAAAAAAATTAACATTTAGCTGGACATGGTGGTGCATACCCACAGTCCCAGCTACTTGTAAGGCTGAGGCAGGAGGATCACTTGAGCCCAGGAAGTCGAGGCTGCAGTGAGCCATCATCATGCCACTGCACTCCAGCCGGGGTGACAGAGCTGTCTCAGAAAACAAAAACCCTAACTAGTGGTTTTTATAGTAAGTAGAGTACTTGTCTTTTATTCTAGAAATTCAATGATTGAATTTCAGTATCTGAGCTGGCACTACTGTTATAAATTGGCACTTTTTAAAGGCCCCAAAGTTCAGAGACCATACATTTTTTATCATGGCAAAAAGCAAATACATTCTTCATTCAAAGAAATGAGCCAGAAACTGTGAGGACATTTGGGGTAGAGATTGTAAAATGGTCAAAATTTGTTTGAATTAAAAAGCTTCAGTCATTGTTCAGTTCCTGAAATTTATCAAATCTGCTTTACCAATGCTAGGAAATTTTCACATTCATCTTACGCCAATTTTTACCTGACTTCAGTTCATTACTATTGAGTTGGTCTGCTTTATAAGTTAGAAACACTAGGATTTTTTATCTTCTGTCTTGGATGTTGCATTCTGGTCAGATGTAGTCTTCCTAGCATTTCAAGGCCGCCATCCTGATTAGGACTCAGCAGCATGGAGTCTTGTTGAAATTACCTTGAAACCCACCTTTTTTTTTTCCCCAAAATGGAGTCTTGCTCTGTCACCCAGGCTTAGAGCACAGTGGTGCAATCTCGGCTCACTGCAACCTCCGCCTCCTGGGTTCAAGTAATTCTCCTGCCTCAGCTTCCCGAGTAGCTGGAATTACAGGCACCCGCCACCACACCTGGCTAATTTTTGTATTTTTAGTAGAGACGGGGTTTCACCATGTTGGCCAGGCTGGTCTCGAACTCCTGACCTCACGATCCACCCACCTTGGCCTCCCAAAATGCTAGGATTACAGGCGTGAGCCACCGCACCTGGCCTAACCCAACTTTTAAAAGCACCCCATCTTTTGACCTTTGAGTAGAAGCAGGAATGTACTGTGGTGCTCTTTTTTGAGATCACAGAATTCCAAATATGTTAATTGTTTTCAGTTATACAAATGACTAATGAATTGAATGCAGTCCGACCTCAAAGGAATGTGCTGGGTTTTTGTTCATTTGGAACTAAAACATTCAAATTAAGATGGTTCCCTTCAAAATTTACACCCTTGGAAGAGTCACATTTATTTCAGGGCTCTCGCCATCAGGCAAAACATTTGGAAGTGCCTTCAAAGTCTGCCGTGCATTCTTCTAAATGTCTGAGTCATAGAAAATGTGTGCGTTTTTTGAAGGTAGATTTGATTTTTTTATATAAAACAAAGTAATTTAAAACTAAGTGTAACGAATCAAGCAAGTAAATGTTGGACGGTACATGTTTTGGTTTAAAAAGAAAAAAGTATGAATATCAATAAGATTTTCTTGGGGTCATAGTGGGTAATGGAGTGACATGGTTAGTATACCATTGCTGAAAAGGGATTTTCAAAATATTTTATGCAATGTGTCATTCCATAAGTATTATTCTAAGGTCACTTCATTTGAATGTATAAGTTTTTATCTGTGTCAACACATCTGAGTTTTTTGTAGTTACATCCTGTATTCAATGTCCAATTTCCAAAGTGGTCAGAGTCCAGGACACTCAAGTGACAAAACTGGATGTTCCCTCCATCCCCAAAAGTCCAAGTAAATAGTGTTGCCACATTGAAACTAAGAGCCTTTGGAAATCTGGACTTGAACCTTAAAAATAATTTCCAAAAGCTGTGGACAAGGAATTATGAGAAAGCATTTCTTAACAGTTTCAGAGCATTATCACAAGAATATAATTCAGTGAACCATTTGTATCAGTTTTGTGTTAATTCTTTTTTTCTTGGTATTCGACTTGCTATTTTAGAAATTATGGATCCGGATGAGCAATTGGAAACCCTTCACGAAGCACTGAAACTACTGCCACCTGCTCACTGCGAAACCCTCCGGTACCTCATGGCACATCTAAAGAGGCAAGCTACAGACTTTGAGTCTTAGACTTGTATTGCATCCAAATTTTAAGGATAAAATGAAGGGTGAAAGAAAGGACAAATAATCTATTGAATGAATAAATAAATGCATAGCTATATTGTCTTTTGTGAAATTGCACTAGTTGAGAAGGAATGCTAAAAATATTTTACACTACAGTACTGAGTATAGACTTGATTGTGTTATAAATGGATTTGCAGTTCCAGTATATGTTTGCAGATATGCTAGGAATACCAATATTCTGCCAAGGACATGCACTGATTTTTGTGGAAAGAGAGAGTTGTGGCTGTAAAGACACTTGCATAATAAAGCAAGAAGAAAACAACTTGCAACTTGCAAGGCAGCTCACTTTTCCTATCTTCTTGCTCCAAAAAAAGCACTTCAAACTTGGTGATAGGATTTTCGATTATTGAATTAATGTTGCCAGCACTGCAAACTGATGTAAAAAGTGGTGGAGTAAAGAAGTAAGGGATAAAGGGAGGAATGGAAAACGAAGTATTTCAGTTAGTTGTGGTTTGATGTTTTCAGGCAATAGTCATGCAGCTTTACTCCCTAGTCGGTCACCCTTGGTCTCTATCAGTTGAAGCAAAGATTTCCAAATTACATGACCAAGTTTTAGTGGTTTTAGGTTTTCAAAATATAAAACCAATCAGAAACAAAAATATATATGTTGCCAAAGGCATGAGTTATACAAAAATGATATTTTAGTCACTCATGAATGTTTACATTTTTCCTCTTTAAGAGCACCATGAGTTAAAACCTTTGTTTAATGTGCTTACAACTTCGCTTATAAACTCAGGTTTGCTTCCTATTGGGATGTAATTAAGTGTTCCACACTAAAACAGGACTACTCTCAAATGATATTTGCTGTGTTACTGTGCAGTGGTAAAAAGCATATAAACAAATACCCTCCCTGACGATGGTGCCTACCCATAGCCATTGCTTATTACTGTCGCTGCTGTTCTCTCCCTAGACACTTACTCAACTGTCTACTTGCAAAACTACTCTATAGCAAAGACAGCCAGAGTGAAGGGAGGGTGGGTGGATTAAATCAAGGTGACCCAGTTCCTTCTCAGCTATTTGCAAATGTAGGTTTAGAACTATAGGCTGTAGGTGGGCTGTGGCAGGAGGATCCATAGATAGAACTGAATCCATACAGTGCAGCACATTAACTCAGGCTTAAGCCTCAGTGATCACCACAAGTTTAAATTATCTCTTGACATAATTTACTTTAAGGAAAGTCAGTACTTTGAAATTACAGAGAACCTGGTGGAAGAGTTGATAAGTGGACACAAACTTTTACTGTGAATCTTGTTGTTTTAGTGTTCAAGCACAATGAAGAACATATGGCTTACACAGCCATTTATTCCTGTACTTGCATTTTGCAGAGTGACCCTCCACGAAAAGGAGAATCTTATGAATGCAGAGAACCTTGGAATCGTCTTTGGACCCACCCTTATGAGATCTCCAGAACTAGACGCCATGGCTGCATTGAATGATATACGGTATCAGAGACTGGTGGTGGAGCTGCTTATCAAAAATGAAGACATTTTATTTTAAATTTTTGAGGGGAAAAGAAATGTTTTACAGATGAAGGAATGTTTTATAGTAATTTAATTTGCTCCTGTAGCTGCATTATTTCTTGATTAGAGGTTTGGGCATATAACCAGATTAAAGTGAAGGAACTTTCTGTTGTTTTTGTAGCACCGCTCAGCTGTCTTGTAAAACAGTGAACACACACTTTCCGGTTCTAGTAATCCTGGGTGTTTATCACGTTCAGAGAAACTCAAGCTATTGCATGATTAGCCCCCTATCTGGCAAGGAAACCCCATACAGAAGAAACAACAAACCTGCGCCTGCACCGCCTCTGCGTCCTGGGTAGTCTGTGCTTGTAATCCAGCATGTTTCACAGAGTAAGCCTGTTGTGACTTTGCTTTTGGGGTCTATGTCATTGGTTTCTGATGCTTGTACAAACACGCACACACAAATGGATAAAACAGCACCTCTGGCTGTTGCACTACCATAGACCATATCACATGCCTACATTTTGCAAATGATTTCTGGTTTCTCTTAGTTCTTCTCTAACATAGTACTTTCTTTCCAGCAAAAGCAAAATGTGTTTTCAGATTTGTTACTTTAATAAGTTATCCATACCAATAAAAAGTGTACAACACAGAATTTTCTGTTAAATTATTATTGGTTTTCAGTTGTAATTTGGTATTTTTTCTGGCATGCATTTATTAATTTATTAAATTGGCTTTTAGAAATCAAAAATATTGATAGCTTACTTTTTTCTCATAAGAATATTCAGGAAAATGTGTTTGGCCATTTATTAAATACTGAGTACTTCTTCTAACCTCTTTTGTTTACTGTTAAAAGTGATAAGCTCCTAAAATAATCGTTTAAAACTGCTTACAGTTAGAACAACCATTAATTCCATTTATTTTTCTTCTTATATTACTCTGGCAGAAATCTAGAAAATATTTTGACACTTTTTAATGAGAGGTTAGGCGGGAGTTCCTTCCAGAGCTCTCAGAAGAAAGAGGCTAACTAAAAAGAGTGACTTCTTCTAAACATTTGATTTGTCAAAAATATATGACATTGACATGCGTTGAGCTGACAATGCTGCCTGAGAGATGAGCCCCAGAGGCCAACCTGGTGGCTGGAGAAGGGGTCTGCAGCTAGGGGCCAGGAGCCCAGATTCTGGGCCTAGTACTATCACTGGCCACCTGTGTGGCTTGGAGCCAACAACCCTCCAGAGTCTGTTTCTGTACCTATCAGATGAACACTTTTCTAGAACGAAAGTTCCATCTTGTGTTCAAATTTTTAACAATAAAAGACACACGTTCAAACTTTCAAGATTATTCCAAAAATAATGGGAACCAATGAAAATATGGAGTGTTTTCATATTTTTGCCCCTAGGCTATAGTAGGAAATTGATACTATGCTTTTATTAATCTTGATATTGAGAAAAGTATGGTTTATTCAGTAGATATTCCATCTCAGCTCTCCTGTCAGCCAGTCTCCTGTGAAGAACACCACTGCACTGAGCAACATCAGGTACATAGATTGATAACACACAGAGATTTGTATAGCATAGAATGTTTTTTTTTTTTTAATGGAGGCCACCAAAAGGCACTAAACACCAAGGCAGTGCTTTGGACACATCAAACAGTTCGTATGTCTGAGAAATCTGATCAAACAAATCTGTCCCTGGGTTAAGTAAACCAGTTGGACTGCTGTGTGTTCATTGCTGAAGTCAGTTTTCTACAAAGTTTTACTTTTAAAAGAGAAATTCAGTTATAAAGGAGTATGCTTTATTAGAATGGATTCATCATTTTTTCCTGAGAGAGAGATATCAACTTTAGAGCAGGCACTTACTAGAATTAGAGGTATATTTGGAGCAGAAGGTCATAGTAAATAGGAAGCAGATGTTCAGAGAAAGTTCTGAGCAAGTCTTCAGACAAAGTTATTGCTTACTGGCTCTGAAGAATGTGCTTGGTATGTTTTTACACAGAAGGATGTGTGGTTCATACCCTCAGGATGTATAGATAGAAATAACAGCCACTTCATCTGTGAACATGCTTGGACTGTTGGGTGACACTTCCTTGAAGAAACAATTCCCAGTTGCCCAGGGAGGGTTTTGCTCAATAATTAACCAGAATCTTCTACACGTATCTTTCTATGACCAGTGGGAGATTTCTTAAATCATGACTTTTTATGATGAGGCAGATGTTTCTATTTCTAACACAATCAGGAGTGAGAGAAGGAACCAATAAGCCTCTCCACCATCACCCACGGATTTGGCAGCACTACAGATACTCTGCCCTGAATGCTAAGTGTCTACATCTTCTCAGTTTTCTATATATCATTTAATTATTGCGAAACCAAAGACTTCCCTTTTACATTATTTTGTCTTTAAATGTCAGTTATACCAGCTGACCAGAAGTAGTCCTTCACTGAATTGAGATTTAAAACGTTTCTGTAATTGGAAGAATAGATATTTATCAAGATGTTTCTGGTTACTTGATGAGCTCAAATAGAGGCCCTCTGAATAAATTAGGTTCAGGGTTCTGATCATTGTGTTTTTTAATTTCTTTTTGTTAGTTTTTTGTCTTTTATATCTTTTGTTTTGAGTTCTGATCATTTTAAATAAAATAATTTATAGGCACTGCCCCAAAGCTGATTATAGATTATGGTCAAGTCCACTAAAAAATCAAAAAGTCTTTTTATAGGCCGGGCGCGGTGGCTCAAGCCTGTAATCCCAGCACTTTGGGAGGCCAAGGCGGGCGGATCACAAGGTCGGGAGATCGAGACCATCCTGGCTAACACGGTGAAACCCCGTCTCTACTAAAAATACAAAAAATTAGCCAGGCGTGTTGGCGGGCGCCTGTAGTCCCAGCTACTCGGGAGGCTGAGGCAGGAGAATGGCGTGAACCCGGGAGGCGGAGCTTGCAGTGAGCCGAGATCGCGCCACTGCACTCCAGCCTGGGGGACAGAGAAAGACTCTGTCTCAAAAAAAAAAAAAAAAAAAAAAAAAGTCTTTTTATAGCTTGATTTGCCCATAACAACTGCAAGGCACTCACATTTGTCGATTAGAGTTGAGCCGAACTCGTAGTGCCTTTCATGTATGTCATCACCATGCATCACACGCCCACTGAACATCCAGGTTGGTTCTGCCCCTTGGCTGGCATGCATTGTGGTAGAGGGGAATGTGAGGAAGTCTGGCATCAGCAAGGATCTGTCAGCCTAATTTTTAGAGATCTAGTTCTCACTTGCATTATATAAAAAAAAAAAAAAAAATCTGCATCCCTTGTAGTATCTCTGCTACTCATTCCGTACACAGATCCTGTGTGCTAGGCACTGTGCTAGAACTTGGAACAAGATTGGTTCTGATTCTTGAGGAACTCACGGGATGCATTTGGACTAGTCACAGTTTAAAGTACTGTAAGCCTCAGTGCTAGATGTCAATAGAAAGCTACTAGACAGCGTGGATGGATTTGCATTTCTTTGGGAAAAATGTGAGCTCACAAGTCATACCCTTACAATTCCATTTGATACTTTGAATTTGACCTTAAACATTCATTTAACCGATAAAGAAAACACAGAAATAAAATGACATCATACAGAGCCGGTGTAAGTCTGTTTGAAAAAATCAAAAGCCTAATGCTTAGCTGCCCGTGCCTTTGGGCGAGTGTCATCTGGAACGGGACACCACCACATGAAAGAGCTACAGTATCCTCTGCCATGGACTCACTAGTCCCTAACTTCCTGGCATCAGATGAGGATAGATGATGATGCTATCAGTTCTATTGCATTCTGGCATACTTACCTCATTTTAACCAATCCCATGCAGTTGACGGTCATTCTGAAACAAGGGATGGTCTCAACCTGACAGCTCAAAATCTCCCTGTGGCATATATATATTTGGTCTCTGTCCTGGCTCCTGGCCTAGAGCTCCTAAAACCCCTGGAATTTCCAGGGTGATAGGAGAGTCTTTTGTTATTTATAATGACCCTTTGTAAGTACACCAGACTATATGCTAATGAGGTAGCTTAGGCTGGGGCCCTTTGATAGCCTCACAAAGGTTATCTTTGGGCTAGCCATAGGAAAGACCAAGTGGTTAGGGGCTTGGAACTTTCTCTCCATTGACCACCAGGAAGGGGAGGGAGAGGCCCAGAGATTAAGCTCTGTAACAAACAACTAGATTTGGTGAGCTTTCTGGTGGGTGAACACATGGAAGTGTCAGGAGTGGGTACACCCCAGAGGGCATAGAAGCCCCCACCCCTCTTTCCATACCTTGTCCTGTGTGTCTCTTCTATTTGGCTGTTCCTGTAGTATCTTTCATAATCAACTGGTAAACATAAGCAAAGTATTTTCCTGAGTTCTGTGAACTGTTCTAGCCAATTATCAAACCAGGGGAGGAGGTTATAGGAACCCTTGATTCATAGTTCAGCACAAGTATGGGTGGTTCCCTGGGACTTGCAACTGGTGTCTGAATTGGGGCGGTTTTGTGGAACTGAGTTTTTTAACTTGTAGGATCTGACACTAAGTTGAGGTAGAGAGTGTCAGAACTGAATTGAATTGTAGGACACCTAGTTGGCGTCTGGAGAGTTAGAGAAGTTGGTGTGGAAAAAACCCACACATCTGGTTTCAGAAGTGTTCTGAGTAAAAATATCCCACTCACCATTTATCTAAAACAGGCTGTGATCATCTTCACATTTCCCAAATAGTAATGAGGGAAAAAAACTTAAGTTGCTGTTTTCTCTTGGTTTTATATAATCAGGGAATTAATCCTTTAGCAATTTTAATGAAGGTTGTATTAATACTTTCATTACAAATTCAAACATTTGTTGGTTTCATCACTGTTCTGCCTTATTAAAGTCATTAGGTCTCTCAGCAAATGCTTAAATAATTTTTAAAGTATATTTTACTAGTTTTGTATCTCATACAAGGATACTGCTCAATTGATATTTATACATATTGAAACCAAATCAAGAGAGAGCTAAGCTAAAAATTATAATTTATCACTACATATTGCAAGGAAAATTCTGGTTTATGAGTTTCATTGTTCTCTACTGAAGAGATTATATTTTCATACAGTCATAGCATATTTCACAATGTAAATGTTTTCCTCTATTGCTTATTCAACTCAATAGCACAAACCACTACCAAGAGTTAAGTATAAGCGACATGTGGCTGACCTAGTTTTTGGAGCTCTAGTGAACCCTTGGAAGTTTTGGGGGTTTTTACAGTTTTTCAGATCCACTCAATTACATTGTAGCAGGAAACATGAGCATGTGAAGCTAGAAATCTTAGGATTGTTTTTTCTAATTCTGAAGCATAACCACCTAGCTGCCCATGCCACTGTGGTAAGACACAAAAAGCAGAGGAGGTCATGTTTTAGAGATTAAAATGACTCAGGAAAGGAAATGAGCAAAAAGGGCCTTCTAGAGGTAAAATACCATAAATTTGGAATGTTCTTAAAACACACCCGTCTTTGGTTGCCATTACCTCAAGCTTCGACCAGTTGGTTTCCTCTGATGTGTGTATAGGTATAACTGGGGCACAGTCCTAGGCTTGTCCATGCAAAAAATACCCAGCCTGATGTTGGAAGCCTCTCTATATGAGTGAACATTTTCCTAAGACAGTTTTTATTCTTACCAATGAATACACATAATAGGCAGGAATACTTTGTTCAAGTTCTTTAAAAACGGTATCCAAACTGTGAGAAGGTGATGACATGGGCATATAAAAAAGATTAAGTTCAGGTCAGGTGTGGTGGCTCATGCCTCCCAACAAACACTCTGGGAGGCCAAGGCAGGCAAATCTTTTGAGGTCAGGAGCTTAAGACCAGCCTGGACAATATGGCGAGACCCCATCTCTACAAAAAATACAAAAATTAGCCAAGTATGGTGATGCACATCTGTAATCCCAGCTACTCAGGAGACTGAGGTGGGAGGATTGCTTGAGCCTGGGAGGCAGAGCTGCAGTAAGCCAAGATCACGCTACTACACTACATCCTGGGCCGTAGAGATCCTGTCTCAAAAATAACAATAATAATAATAATGTTAAGTTTAGCTACATCAGCAGCAGCATTTCTGTCCTGAGATTCTAGAACTGGAAGAAGCTATTGATCAGCACTAGGAGAGAGCAGAAACTGTAGCCATGAAGCTCCAGGCCCTCAATCCATCAGTGGCCTGCTTCTGCTTCTCTGACTCTACCCTGCTTTAGGTCTGTGCCATGGTTTTCAAACTTTAGATCTTTCAGAATCACCTGAAGAACTTGATAAAGCAGCTTGCCAGGCCCTGCCTCCAGAATTTCTGAATTGGGGGGTCTGGGCTGGGGCCAAACATTTGCATTTCTAACAAGCTCCCAGGTGATGCTGACACTGCTGGTCCCAGGATCCCACTTTGGGGACCACTGGCTACGTGTTTCTTGCCTCTGGCTGTCCATTAGGACCACCTGAGTGCCTACTGCAGGCCAATTTTAAATCAAATGCCCTTTGGGCAAGGCCTAGGCAGATGGCGCTCCAGGTGATTCTGATGGGTCGCTGTTGTACCAACTAAATTACGCTTCATTTCCTGTTGGTGCGTTAAAATGTTCCTGGGATTTGTTTTAATCAGGGATAGTAAGACAGCAGACATGGAAATGACTGTCATGAAGGAAGAAGTTCATAGAGACCCCAGAAACAGGAGGCACGGTAGACTATGCAGGATTACATGGCAAGAACCACAGTCACAGAAGAAGGGGGCAGAACATGGCCCAGAACCTTTACTGGGATCTCCAGGGAAGGATGCATGAGGTGGGTAGGTAGCTGAGTGAGCTAGGATTGGCTAATTTGAGTAATTTCAGCAGGCTCTGGGCTATGGGAGTGGTCTCCAGTTGTTGGGTACCTGGTCCTGGGGTGATTTAGAGCAGGGAGAATGTTGTCTGGTATGTGAGTTTGACAAAGGAGATGATTGGGGTTGTGAGCTCTGATGGGTTGGTTTATATGTCAAAGGTGTCCTCAAAGGGGAATTCTTTGCTCTGTAGGACTTAGCCAGCCCTGGGAGGAGCAGGCTCTCTACCATCAATGCATCAAATGCCAGAGCATCAAGAAAACAAAAAATTGGAAACTATATTCCATACAGTTTATTGCTCCTACTTCCCTTCAAAGTCACCTCCTAGTTTCTGACTCAAATCTGACTGTCCTCAATACTTTCTTTTCTTATTCAAATTTTATTCTAAATTGCATAACTTAACCTAAATTAGATGTTCTTAGAAAAAGGAAATGGGACTTTATCAAATTTTATAAAAATCACAAATCACAAGGAGAATGAATCAGATGCACACTTATTAACTAAAATCCTTAATTAGGAAGACCAGGGAGGTTCTCTAATTAGAAACACAGGAAGTCATTTTTATGCAATAGGCACTAAACTCAAGGACTTTCTGCGGAAATGTTAACTTCAAAGATTCAGTATTTCTCAGAGTGCATTTGAAAAGACTAGCATCCCATGTACTAGTCTCTTGTACATGTGAGAAATACGAATTGTTCTGAGAACTATGACAACCTCCATCAACCGAACACAGCTATAGGTCCTAAGAACTGAGACCACCTGTGTCAACATGACTTCGTTGTTTTGTCCAGGAAATCTTTGCCCAAGGCAGATAAGACTATGAAGCAATAATTTCAATTTTGCTTCAGAAACTCCCTATAGAGCAATCTACTTGAGACAGCACGCTGCTCACCTGAGCAAACAGCTTGCTTACCAAACAATAGCTTATCTATCAAAAGTCCCTGCCAGACCCTGATGGGTTGGCTAGTCTTAACTACTATATGCCCTGCCTTAAAAAGCATCTTAACCGACTTGAGCCGAGTCCCCCCAGAACCCTACAAAATCCTCCTGTCTTCCTCATCCCGAGACACAGCTTATATGCCTTGGTTCTCTCCCTTTCTGCCTTGAGTTAACTTAGTTTTGCTTTATCAGCAGGTGGTTTGGTGATGCATAAGATAGCAGGTATCCCAAGAGCAAAGAGAACAATAGTTAAATGAGCTTGGGAAATACTGTATACCAATTCCACCTGTGTGGAAATTATAATCATGTTAGCATAATAAAGCTTCTGAGAAGTTCTGCATTTTAAAAAGTTGAGGAGATTATACAAACTGGCAACTTGTGTATGGGAAGCCTTATTGTTCCTGCAAACTTACTAACTTCTCTAAGAACATTTTTTTTCTTAACATCAGTTTTAAAAACATTACTTTAGGTCAATGGATGAATGATTTATCAGAAATGAAGGATCCTGGCATCCTGCAGCTAATGGGAAGTGACAAGATGCTCAGGCTCTCCACGCTGAGAATGTCCCCAGTCCACCAGCAGAGCCTCTGCTGGGCCTGCCCTATGCCGGGAGTTCCCATGTGCTTAATGAGTTCGAGTTGACTGGAATCCCCGGATCTGTCAACATACAGCCTTTCGCTGAGGCACCCCCAGCAAGGCACCCATCCACTTTGTCAGAGTAGGAGGAGCCAGGATGCCTTCTTGCCCCAGATTCCCAAAGCCACCTGAGCAGCCTGCCCACTAACACAGGCCCAGCCCAGAACCAGCATTCAGTGAACACCCACCCGATACCCATTCCCATTCCAGATGGTGATACCGGGAGATCAGAGGAAATCCCCACTGAGAACCTTCACAGTCTCTCAGTCAGGACAGCTAACTTCCCTGTTGTTTCCACTCTGGAAACCCCCTGGTTTTGTCCCAGGTCTGGGAGAAGAAATTAATAAATGATCAGATAATTCTAGGATCTGATGCATTGTCTGTGGAACTGGTGGCCAAGCAAAGAGGATGCGTGGCTCACAAAATCAAGGTTATTCCAATTGCCAGTGAGCATTTTGCAAGTGTGTTTCTTAGTATGTCCCTATTAACAATCACGAATATTAATTACAGTGATTAAAAGGAAACATCTGTGAAGACAGGCTTGGATCCTTATAGCTCTGGCTGGGTATAGCCAAATAAGAGCTGCCAGAGGGAAGCATCATCATCATGTCACTAGGAAGGAAGGCAGCAAGAAAGAGGGAGGGAAGGAGAAAGGGGAAAAAAGAGAGGAAGGAGAAAAGAAAAGATATTAATAGATACTGTTCAGGCTAGGCCCTAGGACACTGATTCGGTCTCCCCTCTCCCTTTTTCCTCCCTCTCCCCCTTCCTTGCTCTATTACTCTGGCTTGCTGCTAAGTTTTCAGATTGCAGAGCAATGCGTCTACAGAGGAAGCCAGAGTTTTTCACTTTGCAAAATCCATGCTGTTCCAAGTCTACTGAACTGAACATGGGTTATAGGAAAGTTGTTAATATTTTACCTGCCCACATACCACGAACCGCTTTTCTTTTTTCTTCTTCCAACTTTATGATGGGAAGAAGCAAAGGGTTTGGTGGAAGGTCATTTTGACGGGAGCTGAACATTTCTTACAAGGAAGAAATACCCAATGCCCCTGTACTCCTCTATAGTGGGGAATCAAGAAGTCTCAGAGATGGCCAGGAGAGGACTGGCCCCGCTCAGCCTTAGCCTAAGATGCAGAAAAGCTCAGTCTGCTAGGAGAGGCCTCCCCACCCCCCACCCTCACTCTATACCTGGCCAAACACAAAGAAAAGTGGTAAAGAAAAAAAAATCTCTGTGATCAGTCAGCAACCCTGGGAGCTCCTTTCTTCCTGATGTGTTTTCCTTCATTGAAAGCCTGGCCCAATCAAAGACAATGCCAAGAGCAAGCTACTTAGTTCTCAAAATGCCCAAGGCCTTCTACAATGTTGTGGAAAAAGACTCCAGGCTTGGAACGTAAAAACAAGGCTTGCCAATTATAAAAACTGCATTGTGGGAGAAATGAGAATGTTGGCCAGTCTGGGGCTGGGGCCCCTGAAATATCAAAATCGAGGGCTTGCTTTGATATCTACAAGCCCTGCAAAGCTTTCCTTGGGGTCAGCAGGGGAGGGTGACTGCAAGGATGATGGCCTTCCGGCCACTCCCACAGGAAAGACCTCAGATGGGATCGCCGCATTCAGTGTGGTATGGTCGTAGACAAAAGGACAAAAAATAACAAACGCTGGCAAGGATAGAGAGGGGAACACTCGCACACTGTTGGTGGGAATGTAAAGTAGTATTACCATTATGGAAACCAGTACGGAGATTCCTCAATAATCTAAACTAGAACTACAGTATGATCCAGCAATCCCACCGCTGGATATACATCCAAAGGAAGTGAAATTAGTATGTCAAAGACACTCGCATGTTTATCACAGCACTACTCACAATAGCTAAGACAGGGAATCAACCTAAGTGTCCATCAACAGATGAATGGATAAATAAAATGTGGTGGATACAAAATAGAATATTATTCAGCCATAAGAATGAAATCCTGGCCAGGCGCGGTGGCTCACGCCTGTAATCCCAGCACTTTGGGAAGCCGAGGCGGGTGGATCAAGAGGTCAGGAGATTGAGACCACCTGGCTAACACGGTGAAACCCTGTCTCTACTAAAAATACAAAAAATTAGCCAGGCGTGGTGGCGGGCACCTGTAGTCCCAGCCACTCGGGAGGCTGAAGCAGGAGAATGGCGTGAGCCCGGGAGACGGAGCTTGCAGTGAGCCGAGATCGCATCACTGCACTCCAGGCTGGGCGGCAGAGCGAGACTGTCTCAAACAAAACAAAACAAAACAAAAAAAAACTCCTGTCATTTGCAGCGACATGGATGGAACTGGAGGACATTATGTTAAGTAAAATAACATGTTACTCATGTGTGGGAGCTAAAAAAAAAGTGAATCTCAGAGAATGGTGGTTACCAGAGGTTGGGAAGGGACAGAGGATGACGACAAGTTGGTAATGGGGACAAAAATACAGTTAGATAGAAGTTGTAGTATTCGATAGTATAGCAGGGAAGTTATAGTTAATCATTTATTGTCTGTGTCAAAATAGCTAGAAGAATTGTGACGCTCCCAACTCAAAAATGTTTGAGGTGATAGATTTCTCAATCAGCTGATTTAATAATTACAAATTGTATACAGGTATCAAGATGTTATATGTACCCCCATATACATGTACAACTATTCTATATCAAAAGAAGAGCCTTAGTGAAATGGGAAAAGTTCACTTGTCGCCCTTGCAGGGCGTGCGACACGGGGACCGGCTCGCTTCTTCGGTGCCCCATTACTCAAGCCTCTAGGGAGCATACAGACGCGCAGGCTACCGGGCTCCAACCCCACGGCAGTGTCAGTGTCGAGGGGTGGGTGTTTACAGCTCCTGCAGCCCCAGTGGGCGTGTGCTACCCTGCGCTCTTTTAGTTTTGTCGTCTATAGGCAGCTTGTATTAACCAGCTCAATTAGACCCTCTGTCTTGTTGCAAGAACACGGGACTTTCTGTATCCTGGGTGCCTGCTTTGCTGTAACTGAAGAATGGATCACACCTGGGCTTGGAGAAAGTGCAAGATTTTGAGTAAAGGCAGTTCTCAGCAGATGGGGGAAGTCAGAAGGTGATGGAGTGGGAAGGTTTCTCCCTGGAGTCGGACAGCTCAGCGGCCTGGGCTCTCATCCGACTGCCACAGCATCATTCTGCTTCTGCCCATCAGTGGCCTGGTTCCTCCGCCGTTATGCTCCTCTCCACGTCCTGCCATCTGTGTGTCTGCCTGCTAGGGCCTCAGGATTTTTATAGGCACAGGATGCGGGCGTGGCAGGCCAGGGTTGTCTTGGGAAATGCAGCATTTGAGCAGGAAAACAAAAATGCCTGTCCTCACCTAGGCTCGTGGGGGTGGGAGCCCTAGCCAGGGGCCACGCCCTTCCGCCCCCTTCCGTATCATTTAAAGGCACCACGCTCTTGCCTTCTCAGCACTTCCCTTCGGTATCATTAGGAAGCTCAACAGGAAGGGAGGTGGCGTTATCATAGGCTAGCCATTGCAAAATACTATTTGAAAATGGGACTGAGAGCGTAGTTTGGAAAGAAGTACTTGTTCTGAATGATCAAAGGGGAAGATGACACGGAAACTCTATAAAAGGGTCAGATGTCTGTTCAAGGAAATGAAGCATTAAGGATCTGATTATTCTTTAGGTTTTTAACTGATCCAGGACTTGCAGTTCTTGTGTTACCAAGGGCCTGGTTTTCTGGTCAGCAGCACACAATTGTTTTAAATCCCCACCACTCATCCTAGTACTCCAAGCCCCTGAGTAGCCACAAGGGTCTTGCATTTCCCCCGGGCAATGGCTTGAGGGAGAGTCTCCTGCCCCTCTATGATTTTCAGGAAGAACTGATTCCCTGTCCCAGGTTAGATGGGTCTCCAGGAATATCCCTTAGTGACCAGAACAGAGCCCTCAGCCAGCCATCCTGGAGCTTCAAGCACCCTACCGCAGTGGGTGGTATCATCTGGGCCCCATATGTTCGCAGGGAATGGCTGAAGAGCCCAGGCCTACAAATGGGTGGGTGACCTGGCAATGATGTGTGGTCACAGTGGAATCTGGTTGCCATGGGGATGCGAGGTTTTCTACTCAGGCTGTTTGAGAAGCAAATTTTTCCATTGTGTATATGTAAGCATACTGCAACATCTTTAAATTCCTTTTCTTTTTTAAATAGCATTCAGGGTGGATTCATACATTAAAAGAAAAATTCTAAAAGGCAATTTCCCAGAAAACAGCCTTTTGGAGGGTAGCTAGGGCTCAGCCTTTGTTGAGGGATGAGGATAGGAGGAAGGGGCAGGGGCCACTTTTCCGAAAGCACCCAGGTCTATCCTAGCTGTTTAACATCTATCTCTGTGCTGCTGCCAGAGGCTGGCCCAACAGTAGCAGAAGCTCCAGGGATAGGACAAAGAAAGCATTTTTTTCTTCTTCAACCTTCAACAAGGAAAGTTTACCTTGTTTTCTTTCTTGCTATTCAGTAAATGATTCCACAGCCCAGGCCTCTGTCCTCTATCTCAACACACAGGAACAATTTTTTGAGCTCCTGTGGACTTCTTTTAGGAATATGGTAAAATATACATAAACATTACCATTGTAACCATTTTTAAATGTACAATTCAGTGGCATTAATTATATTTACAGTGTTGTGCAACCATCACCACCATCCATCTCCAGAACTTTATCATCATGACAGATAGAAACTGTACCTGTGAAACAATAACTCTCAGCTGGGTGGGGTGGCTCATGCCCCTAATCCCAGCAGTTTGGGAGGACAAGGCGGGTGGATCACTTGAAGTCAGGAGTTCAAGACCAGCCATGGCCAACATGGTAAAACCCGTCTCTACTAAAAATACAAAAATTAGCTGGGGGTGGTGACACATGCCTGTAATCCCAGCTACTCAGGAGGTGAAGCAGGAGAATTGCTTGAACCCGGTGGGTGGAGGTTGCAGTGAGCTGAGATCGTGCCACTGCACTCCAGGCTAAGTGACAGAGCAAGATTCTCTCTCAAAAAAAAAAAAACTCTCAAGGGGCATGATGGCTCATACCTGCAGACCCAGCACTTTGGGAGGCTGAGCCAGGCAGATCACCACTTGAGCTCAGGAGTTCAAGACCAGCCTGGGAAGCTTGGGAAAACCCAGTCTCTACAAAAATTACAAAGATTAGCCAGGTGTGGTGGTGCATGCCTGTAGTCCCAGCGATTCCGGAGGCTGAGGTGGGAGAATCACCCTAGCCCAGGAAGTCAAGACTGCAGTGAGCGGAGATTGTGCCACCGCACTCCAGCCTGGGTAACAGAGTGAGATCCTGTCTCAAAGAAACAAACAACACACACACACAATAACTATGCCCTTCTTTTCCCAGCCCCCACTAACTACTGTTCTATTTTCAGTCTCTGTGAATTTGCCTATTCTAGGTACCTAATAGAAATGGAATAATTCTATAATATTGTCCCTTGGCGACTGACTTATTTCCCTTGGCATGGGTTCAAGGTGCATCCATGTTGTAGCACGTCTCGATACTTCATTCTTTTTAAGGCTGAATCATATTCCATCATATAGACGTGCTGCATTTTGTTTATTCATTCATCTGTGGATGGGCACTTGGGTTTTTCCACCTCCGGCTATGGTGAATAGTGCTATGGTGCACAAGGGTCTATTTGAGTCCCTACTTTCAATTCTCTTGGATATATAACCGAAGTAGAATTGCTGCATTGTAAGGTAATTCTATGATTCACTTTGTAAGGAACTACCAAACTGTTTTCCACAGCAAGCCCCGGAGACTTCTGATTAATGCGTTTCCTGGAGCAGCTGAAGATTGTTTTCCAATGGAATTTGGCAATGAGAACAATGGCATCTATTTTTTAATTCTCTTATTCACTTTCTATTTTTCTCTGAAGGTTTCTGTATGTCTTCTTTGTTCAAGATGCTACTATTGACTGTTAGATATAACATATCTGGGGGCACCACTGAATTGATAATTGATTGGTGGACCAAAACTGGCAACAAGGTGGGGTGAAGCAAACATTCTCCTGCTTTTCCAAACCCTCCTGTGGATCCAGCAATACTTGGCTTCCACTGGTCATTCGCAGGGACCTTCATCACAACATCCTTTCTCACCCTCCCCACTCCCAGCTTCTGTCTCCCCCAGTCCATCCTCAGGACCAATGGAGTGTTCCTTCTCTGGACTCATTCTCCAAACTTCCACCACACTGGAAGTCTCTACAGCATGGTGTTGTGTTTTCACTGTTATTCCTAATGTTTTGTCTTCTTGGGGCAGCATATTCCCACCCCTCCCACTTCCACATATACAACAGTCCCAGATATAAGGCTAAGCTCATCACAGAACTTGGAAAGTAAGAGCACACTGACTTATGACCCTGGTCATAGACTTGGACAAATGCTGCTTGGAGGTCCCAGGAGTAAGGAAGCCTGGGGTAAAGGAAGCAGCCATTTCTAGACATGGAGACTGGATTTTGCTTTTCTCTTTTTCATATTCTCGTAGTGAATATAAAATATTCAAAGAAAGCCATGTAACTGAAGAGTTTAATGAATAATTTATAAAGCAAACATCTTTGTGACCACCACCCAGGTTAAGAAGAAAAACATTGCCAGGCACCCCAGAAGTCCCTGTCCACCCTGGGAAAGAAAGTCTGGCTGATTCTGATTCCTTTCCTTCCCCCGGGTATCCCTATCCTGTGTTTTATAAATTTTTTTCCATATTTTTACTGCTTTTGTATGCATCCCTAAAAAAAATAGCTTTCTTGTTTCTGAACTTCACATGAACAATATAATGCTGTATATATTCTTTTTCGATTTTCTTTGTTCACTGGACTTTATGTTTGTGGGTTATGACCATGTTGTTGCCCTAGCTGTAATTAGTTCATCTTTACAGATGGATAGCATTCCACTGTACAAATATAGCTCAATTTATGCAGGCCATCTATAACTGTTGATGGGCATTGGGTTGCTTCCAGCATGGGGCTATTAGAAAAAACACTCTCATGATCATCCTTATACATCTCCAGATGCAAAGCTTGTGCCTAGGAGCAGGGTTGCTAGGTCATGGTGCCAGTGTATCTTCGCCTCTCCTAGATAATGAATGCTAGCCTGTTTTCCTAAACTGTTGCGTCATTCTCACTCCCACCCTAGGTGAGAAAGTGCCTGCTACTCCTTTGCTCTCAGAAAATGCTCTGCAAATCCATGAACACAGAAGGCTGCTTATCTATTTTACTGGAGCTAAAAATGTTCTACAGCCACATCCTTGACCTTGGAGATCTCCAAGCTCAGAGGCCCTGGGAGATCTTTCCACAGGACCCCCTGCCCCAGTTTCAGAATAGTGGGAGTCAGGGGAGACTGGAACAGAGATGACAATTGCAGCTGGACAAGAAGGCCCTGAGGGCACTTAGCAGTCACCCTGGAGTTGTAAATGGCAGAGCCTCGCCAGCTACAGACCCGCCAGCCAGTTGCACAGCATACATCAAAGGCTCGAGATGCCCGGCTGTGGGTTTAAATGGAGCCCAGGTGTAGCCTGCAAACTCCCTCTCTTCTCCCCCGTTGAGCTACACCTCCACTTTACACGCTGAGCTTGGCAATCTCAGCACTACCAGGGCTGTGGGGTCAGAGTTGCGCTCAGTCTTGCCAGCTAGGAGCGCTCAGTTAGGCTTGGTGATTAGAACCCACCCTTTGAATAGAGCAGAGATGCTGTTTTAGACCAACTACTGTTCCAGAATCAAGTGATTCAGATCGTGTGTGTAAGCAAATAAAAAGTTCAATGTTGTGTATTGAGAAAAAATTTACGTACCTCCTTATTACAAATTTCAAGCAAAAGAGATAAATACGAAGAATACAAAATCACTTAAAACTCCACCATACGGAAACAACCATCACAAACATTTGTTCATTATCATTCCATATATCTCTCAATGCAAATATACAGATGGAAAAAAGGATAGAAGTTAGAACTGAAGAATGGATGGATGGGTGGATGGATGGACGGATGGCCAGACAGATGGGTAGGCAGGTGAGTCCGTAGATGGGCACACAAGTTATAGATGTAATTCTAGAAATAATCCTACAGTACATGTTATTTTGAACTGAAAATGTGTTCCTTCTCTTTAGAAACTATTACCTGTTGCTTTCTTCCTGTAAGTACAGGAGTAAGATATTCTTAATGCAGAAACCTGGAGATCATAGAACACAAAGAAAAAAATGCGCTCATATTCCACCACCAGATTACTGTTAACATATATGCATACATATGTATATAGGTATGTTATGGACTGAATGATATCACCCCATAATTCACGTGTCAAAGCCCTAATCTTCAATGTGACTGTATTTGGAGACAAGGCCTTTAAAGAAGTAATTAAGGTTAAATGAGGTCATAAGGCCCCTAATCCAATAGGGCTGATATCCTTATAAGAGGAGGAAGAGACACCAGAGATCTCTCTCCCTCTCTCTCCATGTGTGTACAGAGAAAAGGTCATGTGAGGACACAGTGAGAAGGTGGCCGTCTGCAAGTAAGGAAGAGAGCCCTCACCAGAAACCAACCCTGTTGGCACTCTGATCTTAGACTTCCAGCCTCCAAAACTGTGAGAAAATAAATATCTGTTCTGTGATCCATCCAGCCTGTATTATTTTATGGCAGCCCAAACAGACTCATACAAAATACAATGTAATATTTAGCAATGCACCTCTGTCACCTACCTCCATGGTCCCTTTTTCAGTCTTTATTCTGTTCAGTGGCCAAGGGCCAAGGACTCCCTGTGATGCCAGGCTCTGGGCACCAGAATGGAACGACTCAAAAGGGCAACAGCATCCCCGCAGGCCTCCCCATCCTCCCACCCAGTGTAGGCTCAGTAATAACTGAGTCTCCATAGCTACAATGCCTTGAACCAGATTTTAAAACAAACCAATCATGCATGAAATTGATACAAAAAATAAAATGCTGCTTAAGTCTATCCCTAGATCCAGCTCCTAGGGGAGTCCCTTCTCCCCTGCAGAATGCACTGGCCTCTGTCATCACGCCACCCTCTCCGCCATCAACACAGGGATCGGGAGAAGACCAGACATGTTGTCCAGACCCAGGCTCTTGTGAAAGGTCTTTGGGTTTTGGACAGCAGTATCCAAAGCTTTCCAGCTTCTTCTCTATGCTAGGGAGAGGCGAGGCTCTGTAAGTGTAAGCCTAAGGGGTGAAGAGGCCTCGTGCTCACAATCTCTGTCTCCAACCTCATTCCTTATTCATACTAATCTTCCTGGTGCCCCTTCTTATCCAAGCCCCTCATGTGATCCCTACACCCAGGGCACCCACCACTGCATGTCCTCACTTGCATCAAAATATCTCCAGCTCCCATCCTTAGAACTGCCCCATGAGCCATCCCTTAGTAATGTGATGGTCAACTCTGTGAGGGGATTGAGCTGGTCATATATTGCTGTTTCCAAGCTACAGGTTTGCATTTTAAATGGGTCTTTCTGAAAGCAACGCTGTGCTCTTAAAAACATGGCTCCCCCCAGAAGCTGCGTGCCATGAGCCTGATTGGTGGGGCTCTGCTGGGGCCTGCAGGTGTGCGGACCCTTGGACCATACTGGGCAAGGGGCTACCTACCCCCTCTATGACTGAGACCAACCTGACTTCTAAGGAGATGGTGGAAGGGGAGCAAAGAGAGAGGGTACCTCCGCCTTTCTGCTCTGGGCCCCGCTCTGTGGAGGCGCAGAGCAAGCTCGCTGTGTTCAGCCCAGCCGCAGTGCCAGCTGGCGAGCTTGCCAGATCTTTCTCTATCCCCCATGCCACCTCCTCCTCTCACCTAAAATGGGAGGAGAGGGGGAGGAAATGCTGCATTTTCCTCCTGTGCTGAATTTATCCCGACTCAGACCGGCTGCGGAAGCCAGGGAGAAGATAAACAAAGAAGTCTTGTTATAATTTTTCAAAAAACTCCCAGTGCTCTGCAACCCACTCCGTTTTCTTCCTACCTTGCTTAGGGTGGAACTCCGCTTGGCTTCTGTTGCTCTGTCCTGCATCTGAAGGGCGACCTCCTTGCTGGAGGAGACCCTCCTCCGTGTGAGCCTCAGCCCCTGGCTGCAACTTTATTTCACAGGTGGGGACTGAGCTCCGAGGCAGGTGCTTGGCATTTTCTAACCAGTTATCACCCTTGCTGTGGCCATCAGTTGGCCACTAGCTGCACCTGCCTCGCTGTAAACGGGAAAGCAATGGCACTGGACTTTGCCTCATGCCCCCTTCTCTCACTATGGAGGTCCTAAGGAGAGATACAGAAGGAACAACAGCCTGATGAAGAAAGAGAAGTGAAGTGAAGGGCCTGCGTATCCACCAAGCGGAATTTGACGCTTGGACCAAAGGAGCTGGGCAGTAGGGGCAGGAAAGGACAGCCTCATGAGAGTCAGGCTGTTGTCTCGTTTAGTCTTCATTGTAGTCCCCTGGTGATAAAGAGAGCAATCAGTAGCTTTCCTCCTGGAGACTGTGGGATCTGCATCGGAATTCAGGCATCGTGGATATTTACCACCTTGCCGTGGGGCACAGGCATATGGTTGAGCTGGGCCAATTAGGGACATGCAGACTTAAGTGAGATGCCAGAGCTGAGAGTGGCAGGAACTACGAGGGACTACCATGGCAGGGGGCTGCAGGGGGTGGAACCCTGTGTCCTCAGTGGCCTTGGAGGTAGCTGTTTCTCCACGGTGGCCAGGCCCAGTACCAGTGGTACCCATAGGGGACTGTGATGTCCAGCAACCCACAGCAGGCGTCCCAGAGCCCTCCCGGCCCTAGGCTTCTGGTGTGGTTCTGCCCATGAGCCTGGCTGCGCCAGAGCCCTCCTGCTGTTTTCCAAGCTCACGCTGCAGCCCTCGCTGACTCTGAGCCACCCCATAGCCATTCAATACACTCCTTTTCCACTGAAAAGGCAGATAGTGAGAAACGTTGATCCGATAATAACATGAAGTCCATGAAAGCCTGTGGCTATGAAGAATGTTGAGCCATTGAATCCACCAGAGATAGTAAAGGGGGCCTTGAAATATTCTGAGGCTTGTAGAAGGGTAAAGTAAATACCTAAGGTAATTGTGATGGATACTGCCTGCTGAAAACAGCCCTTGTTCAGTTTTTGCTGCTTACATCTGAGAGCTCCAGCTGATTTCCCAGGCCCCCGGGCTTCGATTCCAGAGACTTCCACCCTACTTATCTCCAAATGCTTTCTGCCTGTCTGAGGCCAGAGTAGAGCCACTACACTTAGATGAACCAAGCATATCACACATCACATAAAAAGGATAAAAGCCTCCAAATCTTGCACCAGCCCCTGCCCTCCTACCCTGACAGCTGCCACTTCTACCAGTGGGGGGTTTTCCCACCAATCAGGCGAGTAGGGTGAGGAGTAACCTGTTCTGTGGGCAAGTGAGGACTTCTGAAACAACAAGGCCACCAATCAGGGTGAAACTTGATGTCCTGAGAAGCCCCATACAAGCCTCCTGCATGGCTTCTGATGGGTTTGATTCTAGCCCTGCAGTTCTAGCTACCTGGTTACTTCTAAATGGGGCTTTTATTACGAAAAGCAAGGTTCCCAGAGCCTGGCGTGTCTTCCAACATTACAATCCACATTGCGATGGTGAATAATCACCATCATGATCACTCAAAGGCCAGGCAAGTATTTCCTTTTGCACTTGCCCTTTTGCAGTGGCATGTTTCTCTCTGCCTAGTCTCTTAGCACCTGCCTGGCAACATTAATTATTTAAAGGGAGGTCAGGGAGGGCCAGAGCATCCCTCTGTGCCTTGAAATTACTAGTTTGCTTCTACTCTCAGGAGAGTCAGAATACAGGATTCTCGAGTCTCTGGGAGAAGGATCACATAACAAGAAACAAAGGGTTTCTTAAATCCATCCAGATTTGTAGGGAGGGATTTGTGGAGGGACCAAGGGGCTCTACTGGAAATAAGACCTTAGCGACTTCTTTTGAATATCTCTGGCCTCAGAAGAAAGCGACGATGTTCCTAGACCCAGAGGCCTTGGGCAGACAGAAGCTGGCCTGACTGTTAATCCTCGAAGTCCTTGTAATTCACCCACAGAGGGGGCCTCTGAAATCAGTGGAACATGCGGGCTCTGAGAGCATCCAGCCCCCTATTGTCCTCAGAATCCCATCTTCCTGATGACATCCAAATGTGTCATCATTCCATGGGTCTGATTAGCTGTAGAATGTGGTATTTCCATGTTCCCAGGATTCATCTGAGTTAACTCTGCTGCTAATTGGATTTGTATCTGGCAGTGGTAACATCAAAAAAAAAAAAAAAAAAAAGTTCTGTAGTCAATTAGGTTTCCCTGGAACACACAGGAAGGGGTTGTCCTATCAGCGCTGAGGTGTCTCTACCTTAATGAGCTGCCCCAGACAAAGGCACAAAACGACATTATCAACCCTGAGTACCTGTCTTTAGTGGCTTCTGTTGAACAGGAAACTGAGCTGGATCTGGGCACACACGATCTGGCTTTACTGCACTCTCAAATCGCCTGCTTCCCTGGGAACACATCTGAATGTGATCAGGTGCATTAGAGCCACTTTAAAAAATCATCCCCAAGGAAATGAAATGCACAACTGGTATTCCTGCAGCCTAATGACCAAGGGCTTGGTTTAACTGCACCAAAGGCAGGAAATGGCCACATACAAAGCCAGTTACAGCCCCCACTGCCCCCATAATCCAGCCACATGGCACACACCTGGAGGAAGGGAAGTGGAATTCTTCCTGCAAGGTTTTTTCGGGTCTAGAACAAATTATTCTTCAAATGTCTTAACATCCTGAGTGTGGGTGGAAGTGATGCTTAGTTATAGCTTATGGAAAAGATGGCGTGTTTTAGAGAAGAATCATCTAGCTGGCTGGGGACTGCAGGAAGGGCCGATGGTCACTGAGGGAAAACAGCAAGGCCTTGGCTTTTTTTTTTTCCCCTTTGGATCTTGGTGGGTCAAGTTCTGCCACTTTTTTAGAATACTGGGGGTTTCCAATCTCTGCCCCCAAAGATCTGGAGGCACTTCCTGCTCGAAGGGAAGTGGAAAGGCAGGGAGAGTTCCATATTCATCACTCAGCAGCAGTCACGCTGCCAAGACTGGGATGGTCTGGGAGGAAGTGGGCTCTCTCTGGGACAGTGGGGAGCCCCAAGAGGAGTGACCTTGTGAGGAGGTGGCTTCAGTCACAGACAGTGGTGGGAGTGAGCCAGGCTGTGGTCAGTCCGCGGTGAGGAGGGATTCCATCTAGGGGCGGGCAGCGCCCAGCATGTGCTGTGCCAGGCCAGCCCCTGGGCCTGAGGTCAGCCTATGCTGTGTTTGCGTTCAGGATCCCATGACCTTTCTGTAAATGTGACGCAACGTGGTCCAACCGCTCCTGCTATGGGAACTGGAACTGCACATTTCCTGCCTTTCATCTTCAGCGTGTTAGGAACGAATATGTCAAAATAAGCAAACCACAGCACCGTCACTGGGGCGAGGGGCAGGGCTGTGGCTCTGGGGGAGCAGAGAGGGCTCCAAGCAAGTGGTGCCAAGAGAAAAGCCTGGGGCATGTTGTCTGCCCACACCAAGCCAGGAGAGTCTTCTGGCCGAGGACAGGGGTGTTGCTCAGTCAAGGTGCACAGCCCGTGTGGGGACATGTGCTATGGTTGTCAGAACCCAGCTAATTCTGGGTTCTTTCTGGGTGATGCTGGGAAAGCTTCACTGTGGAATTTTATCATTTGCTGGAGAGCATGAGGCCCTCCCTTGATCTCCTGCCATAGTGGGATTCTGGAGAAAAGCTGGGCTTTGACAAGGCAAATTCAGAGAGCATAAATGCAGACCATGAACACAGCAAGCATAACTTTTGGGTGATGATACTGATCTTTAAAAAATCAAATATGTTAGAATTTATGTCCCAAAGTGGGGTATGCTTGTGCCATCTCCTTGGGGGTGGCAGGGAAGAAGGAAAGGATGTGCACTTACCCTATTCCAATCCAGGTGGAAGAACTGCCTTATTAAAGTGTGAGAACATTCAGACACCAAATACAGAGATGGTCCCAGATCTCTGCAGAGCCCAGCATTGCCTGGCTTGCTGAATGTTCTCCTTAATCCCAGTTTGCTTTCTCTCTCTAGCCCCCAACCCACCCCACATCTTCACTGCATCCCCACAGCAGGCAGCCACATTTTTCCTTCAGCCTCTCATCCCTGAAGGCACAGCTCTTCCTCCCAGACACCAGGTCCAGTGTAAAAATTCAGGCCACATCAACTCCCAGGAAGCTCCCTCGTGTGTCTCCCTTGGGTCTCTGACAACAACCTCCTATTTCGAAGACCCGCTTCCCAGTTCTGTCTTTGAATTGTTCTCTCCCGATTCCCTTGCTCTCACTTTCTAAGCTTGCTTCCTCTGGCTCTTTCTTTGCCCTTCCTAAGCCATATGGGAGGGGGCAGATGATCTGTCTCTGTCTCAGGGAGGAATTTCCATCTGCAAAGTATCAGTCTTTATACATATGGTACAAGAATGAGCTCTGGTTTAGGACAAAAAGGGATACACAAATGCTGTGTCACTGGCAGGCTGGGGATGCTTGTCACAGAGCCAGGCACTAGGAACAAGTCCTTAAGGTGACCATTCTAATCAATGACAGGGTCCTCCTTAACCAGCACCATGCCAATTCACCTTCAGAATCGAAATGAGCATAGAAGTACATGCCTGCAAATTTTTCAAGTATTTTTCTCTAGGAAATATGAGCCAAAGATCAGTCTCCAGGACTGATATTTATATTTTTAAGAGGCAGAACTTGAGGGGCCCTCTGAGAGGGGTCAGCAGCTTTGACCTTAATGCAGGATTAATTGCATCAGGCCTGGAACTGGCCTGGCTAAAGCAAAGACTATCACAGCCCCATCTCAAATTAGGGATGCCTTGTGGTGCATTTCTTCCCACCCAAAATGTATCCTGAAAGCCCCCATCCTAGGAGCAAGGAGGAAAACATCGGGACAGCAGCTGTTCATCCAGGACAAGGGGGGCCTAGTCATCCTCCGACCCTTCAGTTCAGTGGGAGTCTCATGCTCAGAAAGTTTTCTCATGCCTGCCTGAGGTCCCCATGTTTCAAGAAAGGGGGTGCGGGGTGGGAAAAGGATACAGCCAAGGCTGTGTGTGCTGTTTTACAAGTCATTGCACAAGGAAGCTGAAAAGGCCCTGGAATCCTATCTCCTGCTATCTTAGCTCAGGTTCTCAGCACCAGCCAAAGCTGCCTTTATTGTTTTTGAAACGAAAAGCAAGCATCATAAAGTTAACTTTCACCACAACAACTTTAAGTACTTCTGAAAACAATTTTACAGAAAAACAGAAAAGATCCAGACTGCACAAAATTGGTGCAACCACTAAGAAAGAAAACAGGTTTTATTCCTTTGATATTTTGCACAGATTGGGAGGAGAGGATAAAGGCATTGCATAGAGTTCAGTCAGGAGGCTGAATATCTGGAGCCTTATGGAATTTCCCCTGATTCCAGCAGGACACGAGCCCTCTGAAGGGCACTGTCTCTGATTTTGCTGGAGGACATCTCATGTTGGCTGAATTCTTCCCCTTGTACGTCATCCCTTGGAGCTGCACTCCTCAAAAGTGACTGCTGGTGGCGCTGTAACGGCAGCAGATGAATGCATCCCCCAGGGGCACAGGGATTGCTCAGAGGCCACAGATAGACAGCACTCATCTTTGAGGTCTGATATTTTAAGCATTCACGTGAATTTTGCATTCATACTTATTTTCACGGAAAAATCAAACTTTATATTGTTCATTGGTTGAACTCATCTATAGTCCTGGCAGTGGACCACATAAAGACAGGAAGTGGAAATCTCAACCAAGGTCAAGGGCAGAAACTCTCTCACAGGGCTAGGACTGGACCTGAGTAAGACTGTGTCACCACACTGGGCGGGTGAGGGGCAAAGGGTGCAGTGGCGGGTGATAAATGGTGATCCCAGTCAAAGGCAGGGACTCAGGCACTAGGAGCTGAGAGGTGCCACGGCCAGGTCTGGAGAGTAATGGGGACAGCTCTGGGAGGATGCTCTCAGGACTCAGGGACCTCCTGGCCAGTGCGCCTTAGCTGAGGAAAGAGGAACTTCCTCAGTGGCCCTGCCCATGCTGAGCTCACCCACGCTTCTCAGGATCTCACCTGACAGCAGGATGAGTCCCCTTCCCTTGGGTTGGAGGCTTCCTGTTCCTTCTTGAACAGTCCCTGGAGTTCCTGTGCAATGACAGGGGACTTTGACATGAGATGGGAGTAGGCTTTGGACTGCCTCACCCAGAAGCCAGGTGAGGCTCCGTCCCAACACTTCTCAGGATGAGTGTCATCACATTTTTTTCTCAGCCAGTTTCTGGCTGGAACCCTGACAGCTAAGCAGTCATACTTCTGGGTTTACACGTTGTTATTCTATCACTGAAAGTATTCAACAACATTTGGGTTTTAGTCATAACATAGCTAATGCATAATTTTGTTTGCTTTGCAGCAAATTAAAGAAAGAATTGGAGCACATTAAATAAATGGTTACATCGATTAATTTGTGTTTTTCCAAATCCTCAAGTAACATTGAAGCTCCAGGCAGATGCACTATGTTTACCCAGGAGCTCCAGATCTCCCACCTGGGGACTGCCAATGTGCCCGGAATTGTGACAAAACTAAGCTAGTACCACTAATGCATTGATTGAGCCAGAGCACACAGAAGGGACTCGTAGAAGTTGGCAATTTAAATAGTACTGATCATGGCCATATAATAGGCTAACAAGGCTAATGTACTTAAAATAGTATGACAGATGAAGTAGTGCTTGAATAAAATTCAGCCTTAACTAGCCAATCTTTAAAAGTCTAGCTAGATAATTAGGGAGCTGACACACATGTTTTAATTTGTTGTAAGGCCTCTGTAACAAAGAGAGAAGGTAAAACGTCATAAATATTCAACACATCTACACTCTTTCCACTGAACTGCAGAACACTAAATCATTCTGTCACATACAAGGCCCATCCTTCTCACCCGTAATTAGCGAAGCATTCCCAAGACCAAATTACATAGTACTTAAGAAAATTATGAAAATAAGAATGTAAACAATATCACATTTGACCACAGCACTTGTCAAACATACCCTGCATATCACGGGCTTTCTCTAAAGAAACCTGTTCGTGCATTTATTAGTGTCAAAAGACAAAGTTACAACAGATTTAATTTAAAGATCTTAATTGGCTTTTATTTGCAAATCTAGAATATCGGGCAACACCTCATTCTACAAAATAGAATGAGTGTTCCCATGAGCCAAGCAGAGGATGTTGGTTTTATGGTCAGAAAATGGTTGAGGAAAGCAGAAACAGAGAAAAAAAAGCAGATTGGTTGCTTCCAAGTTACTTTCCTTGGAAAGGTTGAAGCAGAGGGGCCTTCCTATCATGGCAGCAAAGGGATTGGGCTGTTATCTCCCTGTCTTTCTTGATTTCTTGGAAGATCAGATAAACAACTTAGTTTTGGCTTGGTGGTGTGAACTTCAGCATGAGTGACTCCATTTTGGTTTGGTCTGTTAGGCCTAGTGCAGGAGCTCGGTCCAAGTCAATGGCCTCCTGTAAATTTCGTGTAACGTTACTCTACACGTTTTGGGACTAAAAGAGAGCATGCTTAGATTATTATCATGTGTAGCGTCCTCACAGGCACATCCCACTATGTATCAGAAACCCTTTATGAATTCTATCTTCGCCATTTACCCAAAAGGATTCAAAAGGGCTTACATGCTTTGGAAAAGATTAAAGGCTATCTCCCAAACTTCTAGCTCTCTGATATTTGGCCACTTTTTAGCCAAAAGGATATGCAAGCCTTTGTTAGAAAATCATGTATTAACGATTAGTGGACAACTACCTACCATTGTCTTAAAGAACAGGATAAGAAGAGAAGGAAGATTCCGTTAAAAAGTCCAACAATATTTTAACATTTCTTGTATTGTCAGCTTTAGGATATTTTGAGAGCCCTGAAAAACTTATCTTTGGCAGTTTTTTTAGCAGAAAAGATTACTGCCTATCATTTTTCAGTGTGTAATAAATATAGTAACCATCCCAGCTAGACGTGAAGTTTCAAAGGCTAAATTCAGTCATTGATTTGATTGCATTTTTTGCACCAATGCAATTAATTCCACTGGAAGATGATAAAAAATTTCATTACACAAAATGCATGAGAGGTGAAAAATAATGTTTAACTAAACTCTTTACCAAGGCTATTATTGCTTTGAGGAAAATCACTTAAAAACAAAATTAAAAATTCTAAATTATCTGTGACTCTGCTGAGATAGGTATTATAAATACTGTAATATTAGTGCAAATTTTTTTCTGAAGTGAATTCTTTATTAATTTCATTTTTGATCATTCTTGACATAGTGTCAACACTAGAACATTCTTGGTTCAAATTAAAACTAATTAAAAGTCATTCAGGGAACACAAGTGAATAACAATGTTAACAGTTAGCACCTCTCAGAATAGAAACTCAAGCAGCTGACAAAACGAAAGTTGAGAAACATTCATGGCTTTGACTATTCCAAATCACAGCAACGTTTGCTTATGTAACTGAAATAAACCCAGGATCCTACATGGTCCAGTCTTGACACTGGTTCAGTCCAGCAGAAAAATAGAATTGAAAACAAATCTTTCCTGCCTTTTGAGAAAATGCCAAAGGTAGGAGTGCGTTTTAAATATCCAACAAAGTGCCTCAAAAATAATGTTTGCACTCCTCTCCCACTCTCAAGTTATCTGGCCAATTATATCTCCTCCCTCTCTATTCCCCCAGCCTCTCCAGACACCCAGACACTTTCTCAATTCTCTTTTTTCTCTGCCTTAGTTCTTCATTTGTCATTGTACTTAGCCTCCCAAGCTTCCTTAGTTTTCCTTCAGTCTGTTATTACCCAGACTGTGTGTAACAAAGTTCAAAACATACTTTTTGCTACCAGCAGGGGGTACAGAAAGGACACATCAGATTCTACGCCACACTCATTTTTCTTGGTTTGTGTCTGTCCCAGAGAATATGAGAAGCTGGCCATGGAAGAATTCTGCCATCAAAGCATTTCCTGCATTGATCAAGTGGTTGGACCCCGGAGCTGCCGTGGCCAAGGCCTGGCTTCGGTTCGTGTTGACTCTGCGTGGTCCTGTAGCCACAGTCCACACTTACTTCTGCCAGGGGTCCACTGGGTCAGAAAGTACCCCAAAGTATCCCTTGAGAGGAAGAGGCGCAGATTTTTCTCCTCCTTCTGAAAGGAAAGTTAAGAGAAAGATTACATATATAATTTAATGTACACACACGTATATTTTAAAAATCAAAGCACAGCTGTTCTAGATGAAGGAAGGGTGGGAAGCAGGGAGCATCACCCTTTTGGCCACTCCTCCCCGTCCGCTATCTCTCCTCCTTCCCTTCTCTCATGGCCACCTCAGGAGAGCTTCGTGGAGCACAATTTGAACCATGAGTGTAGTGGACAGAGCACCGTGTTTGGGGTCAGAAATATCAGATTCCCCTTCTGGTACTTGTATCTAAGTGAGCTCAGACACATGACATACGTCACATGCACAGCTGAGCTGCTGCGAGAATGAGGTGGTAGATAACAGGATTGCAGTATGGGGTGATTTCCCCTCTACCATTAGACCCAGAGGAAAAGGGAGAGTGTGAAGCAGGATGGGGGCAAATCCATCCCTGCCCCTGCAAGAAACAGCACCAAGGTCGGGGGAACCCATGATGAGTGGTCAGCAACCTCTTTCTATGTAGTTAGAAGCCTTTGTGTAATCCAGTGGTAACAAACCCAATCATTACTACAGACCGTCAGCATGATTGCATAGCACTGAGCTTGGCTGAAAAAAATACAGAAGAAACTGACCATTGCAGATAGACTGAGACATGACAGAGGCAGGTCATCTGGTGTGAACCGGATGAAATCTTATTCCTGAAGAAGCCTAGATTTGCACATGAATTGCCTTTGGCTCCTCAGCCCTCCAGTACAATTACTTAGAACTGTAAGCTTGTGAAATAGAAATGCAAAGTCGGGCTCTTTCAGGGGCTGAGAATTGACTCCCCTTTCTTGACTCTTCTGAGGAGCACCTGTAGTTCCTGGGGTGCCTTCCTCACCCGAAAGGGCCTGCTGGGCTGGCTTGCTGGAGTTTCCAAAACACAGGCCCTGGGGGCACAGCAGGAGAGACACCTCGTCCGGAGAGAGCCTCTAGCGCTCGGCCGCCACTTTAATAACCATTTGTTGCCACCTGCTGGCCACTGGACCAAGGCACTCCATGCTGGAAACAAGAGTTTGGCTAAGAGTTAGCCAGGCCCCAGGGAGCTGCACCCAAATGTAGACAGCCTGTATTTTCTCCAAAGAAGTGACCTTGGGAAGATCTACAATTATTCCATTCATTAAGCCACACAAGAAGGTGGATTTTATAAAAGAGATATACTTCATTCATGCATTAATTAGTCAATTGCAAACACTTCTGGAGCTACATGCCAGGTACCCTGCATGGCACTGGGGGTGATTGATAGTCACATTTTATTTTATCCCCAAATGACATTATCTAGTGTGATCTTCTACCCTATTCATTGAATTAAGCTTTACATCCATTCATTCCCTCATCAGCAGTTATTTACTGACTGCCTACTATATGACAAGCTGTCAGCCAAAAGCTAAGGATACAGCGGTGAGCAGAAACAGGTGCCATCTCTGCACTCACTGGGTTGCAGTCTAGTGGGAGAAACAGACGTTAATCAGATAATCACACAAATAAATGTAACATATGCACCCTGACAGGTATAATAGAAAAATATAACTGTGAGAAGAGCAGGTCTAAGTGACTTTGGTTGATTCTAAAATGGAGATTTAGCTATTTGATACGCGTTAAAATTATTTAACATGTTTTCATTTTCTGACCCAGCACTTCTACTCTTAGAAACTCATCCTAAGGCAATAGTTAGAAAATTGGGCTGATTTATATGCATAAGGATGTCCACTGCATGATTATTTATAAAAGCAAAAATTAAAAATAAAAAATGAAAACATCCAATGATAAGAAATTGGTTAAATGAATTATGATACATTCAAAAAACAGAACGTTCTCAGGCATTAAAAATGAAAATGAGCTGGGCGCGGTGGCTCGCGCCTGTAATCTCAGCACTTTGGGAGGCCGAGGTGGGAGGGTCACCTGAGGTCAGGAGTTTGAGACCAGTCTGGCCAAAATGGTGAAACCTCGTCTGTACTGAAAATACAAAAAATTAGCCAGGCATAGTGGCACACACTTGTAATCCCAGCTACTTGGGAGGGTGAGGCAGGAGAATCGCTTGAGCCTGGGAGGCAGAGGTGCAGTGAGCTGAGATCATGCCATTGCACTCCAGCCTGGGTGACAGAGCAAGACCCTGCCTCAATTAAGAAAAAAAGAAAAAGAAAAGAAAAGCATATATAGTAAATCCAATTTGAAATTGTTTTTTTGAGACCGAGTCTCACTCTGTTGCCCAGGCTGGAATGCAGTGGTGCTATCACAGTTCACTTTAACTTCCAGCTCCTGGCCTTAAGCGATCCTTCTCCCTTGGCCTCCCAAAGCACTGGGATTATAGGCATGAGCCACTGGGCCCAGCCCCCTCTGGAATATTTGTAATGTTGTTGATTGGATCAAAACATTATATCTTTATTATTGTTGACTATTATTGTTAGATCATTACGTTCATCATGCAAATATGCTGTATGCTGTTATTTTTTTCTATTCAGAAAAAGGCACAAAATGACAACAAAATTCCTTTCGCTCTGCTCCCACCAGCTCCCACCTAATTTCTTTGTTACCTTTTGCAGTAAAACCTCCAATTCTGCCCCCTTAAACCTATTTCAGTCAGGTTTCACACATGTGAGGTTGCCAGTGGCCTCCATAGTGCTAATCCCCGTAGCCATTTCTGTCCTCATCTCATGGGCTCACCCCCACCCCCACTTCCTGCACTGGCCTTCACCAGGCTTCCAGAACTCTACCCTATTGTGGATCTGCTCCTGCCCCACTGTGTCCTCCTTCTCGGTCTTCTTCGCTGCACCCTCCCCTTCTTCTCAACTTTTTTTTTTTTTTTTAATGACACAGAGTCTCACTCTGTTGCTCAGGCTGGGGTGCAGTGGCATGATCGTGGCTCACTGCAGCCTCAACCTCTTGAGCTCAGGGGATCCTCCCACCTCAGCCTCTCAAGTAGCTGGGACCACGGCACACACTACTTGGCTAATTTCTTTTTATTTTTCATAGAGACGGAGTCTCACTATGTTGCCCAGGTTGGTCTCAAACTCCTGGCCTCAAGTGATCCTCCTGCCTCAGCCTCCCAAGTTACTGCCCAACTGTTTTTTTTTTCTTTTTGTTTTTGAGATGGTGTCTCACTCTGTTGCCCAGGCTGGAGTGAAATGGTGTGATCTTGGCTCGCTGCAGCCTCCACCTTCCGGGTTCAAGTGATTCTCTTGCCTCAGCCTCCCAAGTAGCTGGGATTACAAGTGTGTGCCACTATGCCTGGCTAATTTTTTGTATTTTCAGTAGAGACAAAGTTTCACCATGTTGGCCAGACTGGTCTCGAACTCTTGACCTCAGGTGATCGCCATCATGCCTGGCTAACTTCTGTATTTTTGTAGAGACGGGGTTTTACCATGTTGGCCAGTCTGGTCTTGAACTCCTGACATCAGGTGATTCACCCACCTTGGCCTCCCAAAGTGCTGGGATTACAGGCATGAGCCACCACGCCCAGCCTCCAACTTTTTAATGTTAGTTCTCTTCTCTTTTCTGCCCATACTGATTCCTTTGACCTTATCCTGTTGTGGCTTTAAACAACATCTACTCTAGATCTCCCAAACTACTGACTCAAAAATCCAACTACCTGCTCACATTTCTAATGGACACCTCCAATTGATCACATCCCAGGCAGAACCCTTGAATTTCCCCCGCTTTAAACCTGCTCATCCACGGTCTTCCTTAATCCACTTGTTGGCATTTAAATCCTTCCTTATGCTCAAGCTGAAACCCTGCAAATCATCTTAAATGCCTCCCTTTTCTTGCATTCTAGATCAAATCCTTCAGGAAATCCCATTAACTCTCACGTCAAAATACATTTCCCAAATCTAACGACTTCTTACCACCTTCACTGCAACCACTCTGGTCCAGTTCATCACCATCTACCTCAGGGATTACTGCAGTAGTAGCTCCTAATTTACACCCCCACAGCCTGGTGTCCCCAAAGCAGCCAGAGTCGACCTTTGACAGATATGTCAGATGGTGTCACCCTTCGGCTCAAAATGCTGCAGAGGCTCCACATCTCACAGAAAATGAAAGTCGAGGATGCATGTTGCGTCCGTCTTCCCTGGGCTGCTCCCTGACCTCATCTCCTAGCAGTTTCCCCATCTCTTGCCCTGCTCCAGCCTGCCAGCTTCCTGGCTATGCCCGAGCACACCAGTCCCATTCCCCTCAGGGACTGCGTTGCTGCTCACTCTGCCTGCAATGCTCCTGCCACAGATATCTGTCTGCATCTCCTTCAAATGCCACCTCCTCAGTGAAACCCACCCTACCTGCTGTGTTTAAAATTGCAATCCCCTTCCAGCTGTCCTGGTCCCCTTTTATCCTGCTCTGCTTTTTCTTTTTCCTATAGCATTTTTTACCTGATGACATATTAAACAATTTAATTATTAGTTATAACAACTTACTTATATAAATTATATATATCTTATTTATATAACATATATAAGAAAAAGATACAAAGATATATTTTTATATAAATAAAAAAATACACCTTTTTTGCAATTTATATATTATATGTTTACATATATTATATATGTTTATATATTATATATAATATGTAATATGTTTATATATTATATATAATGTTTATATATAAGGTATGTAAACATATATTATACATGTAAACATATATGTAAACATATATTATACATGTAAACATATATGTAAATATATAATATATAACCATGTATTATATAACATATGCTATAAAAATAGTTAAAAGGATATATATCTTATTTATATATTATATAACATATATTATATATAAAAATAAATTATAAAATATATATATATTTTAAATCATCCATCTCCTCCAATTAGAATGCATTTTTTCTGAGAACCAGGAACCTTTGTCTGCTGTGTTTATTGATGTATTTCAAATGCCTAGAACACTGCTTGGCACATAGCAAAACCCAGTGAAAAAATTTTTCGTGAATGAATGAATGGAATGCATGGAAACGGGTCTGAACAGACACAAACTAAAACATCAAAATAAATATTCTGGGTAGAAGGATAGCGGGTCCTTTCATTCATCTGTTCTCTAATTTCTCTATAATAAATTCAAATTACTTGAATAATAAACTTCTAAATGAAAAAAATAGGTTACTCCTGAGGATAATAGTAGTAGTTTTAGTAATTTTTTTTTTAGTCTATGGTTTCAACTGTTCACCTTTAGAAGAGATTTGGTAAGACGGTGGCAATAAGAGGGGAAAGCCGGGCCGGGCGCGGTCGCTCACGCTTGTAATCCCAGCACTTTGGGAGGCCGAGGCGGGCGGATCACGAGGTCAGGAGATCGAGACCACGGTGAAACCCCGTCTCTACTAAAAATACAAAAAATTAGCCGGGCGCGGTGGCGGGCGCCTGTAGTCCCAGCTACTCGGAGAGGCTGAGGCAGGAGAATGGCGTGAACCCGGGAGGCGGAGCTTGCAGTGAGCCGAGATCGCGCCACTGCACACCAGCCTGGGTGACAGAGCAAGACTCCGTCTCACAAAAAAAAAAAAAAAAAAAAAAGAGGGGAAAGCCTCCAATGCTATCACTGTGAAGACCCCATGCCAGGCAGTGGGAGAAATTCTGTCTTGAGTTGAGGTCCCCCTGACCCTGTAGGGAGTTGACCTGAGAGGTGGCAGATTGGGGAGAAGAGACAGAGAAAGAGAGGAAGCCAGTAAAGGGAGGGTTATTGAGCCACTTCCATCATGGGCAACAGGGACTCACTCCCACAGAGAACAGTGTAGGGCACGCTTGGGGGTTACCCAGTCCAAGGGGAGAGGGGGCGGGGATATTTATCCTCCAACATTGGTTGAGGCCTGTTTCTGGAGGCAGTAACACTTTAGCATCTCAGGCTTGTTTCATGTGTTCCCATGGCCAAAAAAAAAGAAAAAAAAATCCCTCAGTTACAGGGTTGCAGGCATTGGCAGTAAGCAGAAAGCCGGGGTAGGCACAGAGACGGTCTCAACAGATTCCTCGATTCGACCCGATTCTGCTCTGTGGGTGGAACTCCCTTGTCCGTTGCTGTCTGAGGTTCCTGGCTATGCCCCCGGGAGGTTCTTCCTTGCCCACTTTCCCCCACGGCCACATTTGAAGGAGGGGATGGAGAGAGCACCCTTTTTGGAAGAATGTGCAGGTCTTGGAGCCTGCTTTCTGGCCGTGTGTGTTTGGGAGCTCAAGGACTGCTTTAAGCCTTGAACAACCAAAACTTTTGTAGCCTGGGTTAATGAACTCTTTGGCAATATAATTCCTTCAAATACTGAGTAAGCTTCTGCAATATTTGTTTCCATCATTCCCATGTGCCCATATACACACATGGGGTTCTTTCCCGGTCACAATTCTCCAATCTGATTAATTTCTTTGCATCCTGATCACTATACCTCTCTCCTTCAACTTAATAGCAGCCATCTTGAAGCCATCTGAAAAAAAAAAATAGGCTTGGCTGTGAAGAAAGCACCCTTAAAGTGATCTTTGCTGTTGTGATGAAACTGCCTGTTTAAAGAGAAGTCTTAACGGGCTTTGGTTGCTGAAAGCCTTTATTCCATGTTTTCACTTACTCTTTGAAGTTCAAAACAGAAGACTCCACATTTCTGGACTCATTCTATTTCTTTTCATTTCTGCTCTTGAACCAGCACATTTTTGCCTGAACTCAGCTCTTCCTTGTACTGACTTGCTACACAACGCCAGAAAGAGCCAGGTGCACTAACTTTGGGTTTACCAACCTCTATTCTGGGAGCTACAGGCTCAGTAGACACATTGTTCACCAAGTAATTGAGGACGACAGCTTATGAAATTATTTGGTACTATATAATATGGGTCTTCATATTTTCAGCCTCCAGTATCAATTTTCTTGCCTTCTGCTGCAGTGCTACATATTTTAGAATTTATTTTTAACCTCAGGGTACTAGTGCAAAGGACTAAATTTTTTATTAATTATGGAACACCAGCTGCTGTACAAATAAACCCAAGGATTTTGATGGCTCAACACAATACATGTTTGTTTTCATTGAAATAGTGCTGGGTGGTGAGCAGGTGGATGGGGGTCCCCCTCCACACAGTCATTCAAGGATTCAGAATGTCAAAAGCAACGCCACCTTCAGAACATGGTTTCTAAGGTTGCCCTCGGGACCATGTCCATTCTAGCCGGTCAGAAAACTAGAAGGGCAGGGCTGAGCTCTGGTAGGTTTGTGAGTCTGAGAACATTTTTCCACTCATGCCACTGGCCAGAGGTCAGTCCCATGGCTCCATTTAGATGGAAGGGGCTGTCAGAGAGTGGGGGTTGTATTTCTCCCACGGGGTTATTCCATGGAAGGGAGAGAACCAAATTTTTTTTAGCAAACAGTTAACTGATCTCCCACTGTTTAAACAAAAAATATAAATAGTATGAGCTTGCAGCTCTCTCTACCCTCTGAGCCCCTTCTTTAATGATTTGTTTGGATCCACTGGAATGAGAGGATCTGTCAGGATGTTGTCGTGGGCTTGAGGTGAGAGGACCTTTCTCACCTAGTTCCATGTGGGAAGGAGGCCTGGAAGGAACAGGCAGGGCACCTTTAAATAACTGTCTCCTTCTGTGAACCCACCTCACACCCTGCAAAGAAGCATAGCTCGGGTAACAATACTTCTCAGACTGAGAAATTACTAACTGCTGGTTTTTAGGATGTTTTTCAAGCAAGACAATTGAAAAGCTGAACCACTCTGCTCTTTGCTTCCCTGAGTGAGAGTGGGCAGAGGGACGGATGGAAGGAGGCAGGGACCTGGAACAACTGCTGATGCGGTGGGGCACTTTTTCCCGATAATTATGCTTCACTTGAATCACAGTGCGTAGGACGTGGGCAATTTGCTCCAGCTAATGGTTCATGTGGGATAGGTATTGCCTGATACAGAGGCAGGGGTTGGAACAGCCACTCTGGGGGCCAGCAAAGCCAATTTTATGGAAGAAGCTGTCTTTGTTAAAAACCAAACCCAGTCAACATGGGGGCTCTCCAGCAGCAGACTCAACACCAGCTACACTTTTCTGAAATCCAGGCAGTCAGAAAAGCCCCTGTCACCGTCAGCCTAACACTGAAGCACAGAAAATGAAACTGAAGCCATGTTTGCAGAATGTGGATTTTTTGTGGTTTAGGACAAACAGCTGACTATCTACTCAGACCAAATGACCCTAATCAAATCAACCCACAGAGATGAGGTTCTGGTTTACACAAAAGGGAGGCGGTTTGCTCACCATTTAAAATAATTCCTTCCTTTCTATACATTTTTTTTCATTAAGATCTGACTCCTGGTGCATTTAAAATACAGTGCAGTTCATACTCAGCTTGTCAAGGGTAAGCAATTGTGTAAAGTGTGGCATATCTGTAATGGTGTACGGTCCCAGTAATTCCCTGGGCTCCAGGGCTGAGGGCAGCCCAGCTGTCGCTCCCACAAACAGGTGGTGTAAAACAATAGCTCTAGTGAGCCGACTCGCTTTCCAAACCCTCCAGCAGACAAGCACCCAGCCAGAGTGCCAGTGAGAAGCACAGGCCACCACTCTGCCCGGCTTCACACCAGCTCTGGTAGCCCATGGAGCCCTGGCCTCTCTTCCTGCTCTTTAGCCTTTGCTCAGGTAAGTGCTGGGGTCAGGGGTGGGGAGACGGCTCTCCTTTGAGGCTAAAGTACTGGAGGCCCCCAAATCAAAGTCTTGCTTCTTTGATGAGACCACAGAATGGCAGAGCCTCCCCAGCCAGAGGCTGCTCTGTCAGTTTCTTCCTGATGTTAGCTTGACTGAGTTTTTGGATAAAGATTTTTAGTTTGCGTTATCTAATTAAAATAGAAACTGCCTGGTCAAAGACTTCAAGGTAGACACGCATGTCTCTCCCTCTATCATGCCTGGCAGCCAACTCATCCCTCTGAACACTCTGCACCACTTGTAGGACCTGGACCTCTTGTGGATCATGGTAGTGTCCTGGGGTTCATATTTAAACAACTACAGATACTTAGAACAGTGCCTTATAATCACAAACAACGGAGTTAACAAGTCCCTTTACTGCTGCAGGAGAATTCTAATAATAAAGAGGACTGATTGACAGCTACATGTGCTGGAGATAGAAACCAGTTAATAATCATAACTAAACTCTCTCCACAGAGACAGAAATATTTTGTAATTTTTTCAAAATTTCTGAAGTTAAAAAAAATTCCATTATGAATGCATTCCTATCTACTTTTTTTTTTTTTTTTTAAAAGGATGTTACTATATATAGGTTTGGGTTTGAATTGAAACTATAAAACCTTGCACAGCATTTGACCTGCATTCTACTCTGGAATGTGTCCTAACACAGCAGCTGAAACACCATCCTGAATCCCAGACTTCCGCTAGAGGGAAACAGGAGATGTTTGCTGATTGCTTCACATAAAAGTTTACTGGTGATATTATCCCAACTGAGAAACAAGGTGGCTGACATCCTGTGATTTTTCATTTCCAATATTGCTCTGAAAAACACAGGCCTTCTGGTCAAGAGGCAAAAGCTTTATTATTAATTTTTTTCAATAGCAGAGTTGAGTGAAAGAGCCTAAACTCAGATAAATTATATCCTGTGGGATTTGGACTCTATCCAACCAAAGCTAGCCTGGTGTGTGTGAGTGTGTGTGTGTGTGCGTGCGTGACACGTGCGTGCCCGCAAAACCACACTCACAGAAAAATTCTTAAATGATATGCTTTAATGTAAACATCCTTAAGAGATCTCTTAGGATTTTGGTTATTGCTAACCAAAAATGCATGATTAGCTATTAAAGAAGTATGTGATATGTATTTAGGTCAAATCTCGAGTTTGCTGGCATCGATTTCCATGGGTGTTTTATAGAAATTTAGAGTTAGATCAGGCAGTCCAACATCCTCAATTTTTTATTACAAGGAAACTAAAGCTGACCTGCCCAACGTCACTTAATTTATACATTTTGGAATGTGGTCAGTTGGAGACTTGGTTTATTACATGCACAGTCAGAAAACACAGCCTGAACTAGCCAAAGGTAGCAAGAGATACAGAATCAGGTTAAGATAATAATGATCTATGGGACTAATAACAGTTCAAAATTTCTTTTGCCCAGCCCAGGGAGCTATTTCCTACATACAAATACAAATGGAACCAGTGTGGTACAAAAGGAACACTTTGAAATTGTGGTTGAGTTTCCCTTCTTAGAATCAGTCCTTTGTGGACAAAATTGTCATTTATATCCGGGACCCTTTTCCTGTGTTAGCTTAACACAGCATGATCTCTGTTCTATTTATACAGCACTTTTCATTTCAACTTTTTCTTCTCTTTGCCTCTGGAATCCCAAGCACTTCATTGCCATCTTTCTTATGGCATATCACTTTCCAACTTGTTCACAGTTATTTACGTAAATGACAAATGTCAATCTCCATGAGGGTAGGAAGAAGGATTCACTTTTGAACATCTCAAAGCTCCCAAAACAATGCTTTGCTTACAGTAAATTGTCAACAAATATTTCATGAATAAATTAATGTTACCATCATCTGAATAAAGATTACAAATATAATCTTGCTAAAAAGGGAAATTTGACATTATTTAATTTTCTATCTGCATATTTGTTTATTTACACCCTACCTTTTTACAAAAGTATTTACTGTGATTCATTGAATCTGTGAAGAACTAATCGAACTCTCCAGGCCATATTGGAGTTGGGAAGAGAATCATAGATTTCTGACTTTGAGCCCTGTGAGTTTTCTATCACTCTATCCTGCTTTGGGGAAGAAAAAAGAAAAGAATACCAATGAACCAATCTAAGAAATGAAGCCCTCCTTCCTTAGAAATTTCTTATGGAAGGAACAGGCACCTTGTTATTGGCTAGGGTGGGAGAGGAGGAGGTGACTGTTGCTGAAATGCTGATTATGTCTGCTTCTGTCATCCTCCCCTTCCTCTTAGTGGGCCATGGGGTTGGTCTGCATAGTTCTCCTGCTACATAATCTGAACATCTGCTCTGCCCTCTGCTTTCTAGTATGTTCTTCCTGTCAAACTGGAGTGAACAGTCATTTAAAAATAAGCAGCCCAAGGCAAGGCCAAAGCAAAAGCTTCAAATTCAGTGGCCAAGGCGCTCAGTAATCCATTCCAGTCTGCACCCTCACCATGGGCTGGATGAGGCCCAGGATAGAAAATGCATGGAGGACGGAAGGATTATCAAGTCCCAGGGGCTCAATGGGGTGGTTGCAAAAATGGAATCTTCAAACAACATATTCCCTTCAAGAGTCCTCAAATGCAGGTGGCTTTAGAGAAATGTCATGTGAAATCTCTGCATGGTTGGGCACTGAGTGCCCTTGGAACATTTTGGGTTCAGAAAACATGTGAAACTAGCCGGGTGAGGTGGCTCTTGCCTGTAATCCCAGCACTTTGGGAGGATGAGGGGGGTGGATGGCTTGAGCTCAGGAGTTTGAGACCAGCCTGAACAACGTGGCAAAACCCCATCCCTACAAAAAATACAAAAATTAGCTGGGTGTGGTGGCGCGTGCCCAGGTAATTTTTGTACTTTTTATAGAGATGGGGTCCCAGCTGCTTGGTTGGGGGAGGCTGAGGTGGGAGGATTGCTTGAGCCTGGGAGGTCGAGGCTGCAGTGAGCTGTAATTGAGCTACTGCACTGCAGCCTCAGCAATAACCTGCGGAAAGGGGAGATCTGGTTACGTGAATGAAGGCAAATGGATCATGTGTCTACTTCCTCTCCCAGCTCTGAACACACAGTCCCCAACCCACGGAAGGCTTGAGTTACAAAGATCCTTCATAAGACACTTGTGATTTGGAACACATTTTCTCATAGGAATAGTGGCACTTGCAGTTCTGAGTTTCCAGGACAGCTCACAACACACTGTTAGTATCAAGAATTAGTGCAGAAGCTCAGCGCAAAATGACAGGATTCTAATCTGAGCTTTGCCCTTACTAGTCACATGACCTTGGACAAGTGGTCCAACCTCCCTGAATGTCAGGTGAGGATGTCTGTCCTCCTGCTTCATCTGTGGCTGATGAAGATTGAAAAGGGCTGTAGATAGAAAAGGGGGCTGTGGGTTCTGAGAGTATTAGATGATATTGCTCTCTTTCCTGAAGGAAAATGTAGTAAAGATTCCTTGGAATCGCTCATGTTCCAACTAGGAGCCCCAAACCCACGTCAACAAAGCACAGTTTTCACTCTATTTTAACAACTTAACTGGGACGTGTACCTGCCAGCCATGGTATTTTTAAAAATCGTGGTAAAATACCCATTTCATAAAATTTACCATTTTAACCACTTTAAAATATACAATTCAGTGGCATTAAGTACATTCACATGTTATATGACCATCACCACTATCTACTTCCAGAATGTTTTCATCATCCCAAAGGGAAACATCAGGCACATTAAGGAGTCCTATCCCATCCCTCTCTCCCCCCAGTCCCTGGTAACTCCTGCTCTGCTTTCTGTCTATATGGATTTACCTATTCTGGATACTTCATGTAGATGCAATCATACAATATTTGCCCCATTGTGTCTGGCTTCTTTCACTTAGCAAAATGTTTCCAAGCTCCATCCACGTTGTAGCATGTGTCAGTACATCATTCCTTTATTCCTTTTTCATGTCTGAATAATAGTTCATCGTAGGGGTATACCATAATTTGTCCATCCATTTACCTGTTGATGGACACTTGAGTTGTTTCCACCCTTTGGCTATGGTAAATAATGCTGCTCTTCTTTTGGGTGTGGACCTAGGAGTGGAATTGCTGGATCGTATGGTAACTGTGTTTAACTTGTTGAGGAACTGCCATTTTACATTCCTACCAGCAACATATGAGGTTCCAGTTTCTCTGCAACCTCCCCACCCCTTATTATTTTCCACTTGTTAATTATGACCACTGTACTGGGTTTGAACCAGCATCAATTTTGGCTGTTCATGGCATCAAGAGATCTGACACAGCCAGTCCAAGATTTCATTACACTGCTCTGAAACACTGAGATTGGCTTTTTTTGTGGGCTTTTTTTTTCGTGTGCGTGTGTGTGTGTGTGTGTGTGTGTGTGTGTGTACCTGACAAACTTGATTCAGCCAGGCTGTATGAAGGAATGTTGCCTGTCCAAAGTACAAGTGTTGTGATTACCTGGCACACCCCACTGTCACCGGGTAAGGAACCACAACAGCAACTGTAATTGGAAAAAACAAGGCAATAACCGCTGCATTTGGGAGCCTTTCAACAAGGAGGACTGTATGCCTTCCGTTAGAAGGAACTGAGGCTTATGCCTCAGTTCCTCATGTTCATGTGTTTGGAGGGTGGGGAGCAGAATCTGACAGTGTGGGTGTCATCTGCTGTCTCAGCTGGCCTCGTCCTGGGCTCCGAACATGAGACCCGTCTGGTGGCAAAGCTATTTAAAGACTACAGCAGCGTGGTGCGGCCAGTGGAAGACCACCACCAGGTCGTGGAGGTCACCGTGGGCCTGCAGCTGATACAGCTCATCAATGTGGTGAGACAACAGCACTGGGGGCCTGCCCACACACCCACACCTCTCACCTCTGGGTTTCCTCCCTTGGGGCCCCTCTCTCCCCCATAAAAATGATCCTTATTTTTTTCCAGGATGAAGTAAATCAGATCGTGACAACCAATGTGCGTCTGAAACAGGTAACTTAGCCAGATAATTGCATGTATGTCGTTTTTTTTCACCCTGAAATTAAACCTGGGCCCAGAGGAAATCAATATGAGTAACAGGGATATATACCAAAATGTTGAAAGTAGATATTTTGAGATGGTGAAAGCATGGATCCTGTTTGGTTTTGGTTTTGCTTTTTTTTTTTTTTTTTTTTTAAACTTTAGGGCTTTTTCTGTGTGTATTAGTTTGCTAGGGCTGCCATAACTGTGTGGCTTAAACAACAGAAATTTATCATCTCATAGTTCTGGAAGATAGAAGTCCAAAGTCTAGGTATTGGCAGGGTTGGTTCCTTCTGAGGGCTGTGAGGAAGAATCTGTCCTAGGCCTCTCTCTTCAGCTTGTAGATGACTGTCTTTATGTTCAGATGGCGTTCTTCTTGTGTATGTGATACATATATGTATGATATATATGAATATATATGTATATTTAAATACATGTGTATATATATATATATCTTTAAATTCCCTCTTTTTATGAAGACACCAGTCATATTGAATGAGAGTCTATTTTAATGACTTCATTTTAACATAATTACCTCTGTAAAGAACCTGTCTCCAAATTAGGTCACGTTCTGAAATACTGGGAGTTAGTGCTTCAGCATGAATTTTAGGGGGACACAATTGAACCCATAGCATTGTGCTTTCCAGCTTTGCTGCAATGGGCACATACAGGTGGAGCACCCCTTTCCCAAAATGCTTGGGACCAGAAGTGTTTCAGATTTTAGATTTTTTTTTTATTTTGAAATATTTGCATATACTTACCAGTTAAACTTCCCAAATCTGAAAATCTGAAATTCAAAATTCTCCAGTGAACATTTCCTGCGTGTCATGTTGGTGCTCAAAAAGTTTTGGATTTTGGAGCATTTTGGATTTCAGATTTGGGATCCTCAACCTGTATTACTTTTCTTTTGAGACAGAGTCTCACTCTGTCGCCCAGGCTGGAGTGCAATGGCATGATCTCGGCTCACTGCAACCTCCGCCTCCCAGTTTCAAGCGATTCTCCTGCCTCAGTCTCCCAAGTAGCTGGGACTACAGGCACCCACCACCACGCCCGGCTAATTTTTGTATTTTTAGTAGAGACGAGGTTTCACCATGTTAGTTAGCCAGGCTGGTCTCGAACTCCTGACCTCAGGTGATCCACCGGCCTCAGCCTCCCAAAATGCTGGGATTACAGGCATGAGCCACCACACCCAGCCTTTACTTTTATAATGTAAAAAAATATATGGTACTTTTTAAAAATGATGCTGCCTGCTTGAGGAAAATGTTCACACTAGGGTCTTTCTCCTTTTCTGGGGGTGGACAGAGTGACATGGTAGATCTGCCACCCCCCAGCTGCGTGACTTGGGGGGAGTTCCTTTGTTTTCTCATCTGCAGAATGAGATCAGTAATCACCCTCCCCTCACGGGATTGTTGTGAGGACTAAATGAGTTAATACAGGTAAGGTGTTTGAAACAGTGTGAGCACGTCGTCAGTGCTATACGTTTGCTGTTCTTATTTACTGAAGTGAAAGCTGAATTCTGAATCCAACTTTTCTTATGGAAGCACAATTTCTGTCAGTAATGAATTCCCATGCATGTCAGGGCTCTTGATAACCTTAGATTTTAAAAAGTGTTTTTGGCTTTTTAATTAGCTGTATGTCTTTGTTTCTAGCAATGGGTGGATTACAACCTAAAATGGAATCCAGATGACTATGGCGGTGTGAAAAAAATTCACATTCCTTCAGAAAAGATCTGGCGCCCAGACTTTGTTCTCTATAACAAGTGAGCAAATTGCATGGGCGGCAGAGGGCGCTCCTGGGGCAGGTGGAGTAAAGTGCCCTGACGGGAGGGCTGTGCGCTTGGAATGCTTCTCACCACTGCTAATGTTAAATCACCCAGGATGGTGGCTCACACCTGTAAACTCAGCACTTTGGGAGGCCACGGTGGGAGGATTGCTTGAGGCCAGGAGTTTGAGATCAGCCTGGGCAACATAGCAAGACAATGTCTCTTCAAAATTAAAAAAGTAAATCACTGTAAACCAAGAGCCAAGTTGACGGGCTAGGGGTGCCATATGGTGCCTCAGGACTTAAAGAGAAAGGATTACTGCAGCCAAACTGAATCCAGGCTGAAGGTGGGGGACATTTGATCCCTGAGAGCCCCTGAAGCATGTGTGGCAACTTTCCAAGGCACCCAAACGTCCTATCGCTGAGTTCCTTGGAATCTAGTATCCTCCCTACCAAATATTTCTGAGCCTCCTGGGGTTGTTACTCATCACATCCTGAACAGCTTCCTGACACCCACTGCTGCTGTTGGCCTGGGACGCCTTCACTGCCCGTCCACTGGGCCCCACGACAGACTGCATGTTGTGAAATTATATTATTCAAGACGTTCTGGTCTAATGACACGTTCATTAGCATACGCCCTTCATTTGTCAGGAAATGCTCGTTTCAAAAAGCATCCTTCCCAGGCAGGAGCATGCAACACCGGCCCGGAGGATTTATGGTCTGACATTATACAACATGTGTCGGGGGTCCACAAGCTGTGTGTCCTAGCAGACTTAGGGAAGGTGACAGGGCTAGTGGATGAAAACGACACCTTTTAAGGAAGGCCCTTTCAAGCTTTGATTTTCTGCCACACGTTGTCCAATTATACTTGGGGTTCAAGCTTGAGCCAAATTATCCGATCATTTGTGTAATCTTTTTGGACAAATGGGCTGATAAAGTATCTTTCAGTTTCTCTTTCAGTAGGAATCTGAGAAGAGCAATTAAAATCCTTTGGTTCTTTTGCCAAACTCACTCAGGATCACCCTGGTGAGGAGAGAACGCTGTTTTATTGCTTATTGGGAGAGACTAAGACAACCCTATGACTCTCTGCCCTTTGGGGCTGCTTTGGGCGGGTGCAACGCCACATAGTTTTCCAGGTAAAGAGCCCACTTCAGTCCCAAGGAAAAACCAATGGGAAGAAAACCTCTTGATTTATGACATGAGGGACCAACATATGCCATGATGTCCCTGAAATCCCACTGAGACAGACCCCATCCCACCCATTCAACACCTATTCTAACACCCTGCCGTCGGCGAAATCCCTTGAACACAGACTGTGGTTTACGGAAAGAGTAAGTTGTCCACTGAACAAGGCCGGCAGAAATGGCTTATTTTGTTTTTGTAGAACCTCCCATGTGTCTGTCTTTTTGAAAATAATAAATCATTGCCAACATTTGAAAACCAAGAAACATCACATTAAAATCTGCTTTTTAGCCTCTCTAGAAAAATCCAACATTTAAACTTCCAGATTTTTTTTTTTGAGACAAAGTCTCTGCTCCGTTGCTCAGGCTGGAGTGTTGTGGTGTGATCATAGCTCATTGCAATCTTGAACTCTGGGGCTTGAGCAATCCTCTGCCTCAGTCTCCCAGGTAGCTGGTACTATAGGTGCGCACCACCATGCCTCTCTAATTTTTAAAGAAAATTTAGTAGAGGTGAGGTCTCGCTGTTGGCCAGGCTGGTCTTGAACTCATGGACTCAAGCGATCTTCCTGCCTTAGTCTCCCAAAGTGCTGGGATTACAGGCATGAGCCACTGTACCTGGCAAAATCTGGCAATTTTTGATTTAAAGAAATCTACGTTTCGCCGGGCGCAATGGCTCACGCCTGTAATCCCAGCACTTTGGGAGGCCGAGGCGGGCGGATCACGAGGTCAGGAGATTGAGATCATCCTGGCTAACATGGTGAAACCCCGTCTCTACTAGAAATACAAAAAATTAGCCAGGCGTGGTAGTGGGCATCTGCAGTCCCAGCTACTCGGGAGCTGAGGCAGGAGAATGGCGGGAACCCGGAAGACAGAGCTTGCAGTGAGCCGAGATGGCGCCACTGCACTCCAGCCTGGGAGACAGAGCAAGACTCCATCTCAAAAAAAAAAAAAAAAAAAAATCCAGGTTTCCAGCTTCTGAGGAAGAATCCAAATCTGGCAAGATTGGGCCTTCATTCCCACATGGGCGCCTCGGGGGACACTGCAAGGTGGCAACTTCCTGTCAGGAGAGAGGGGCGCTCTGTTCAGCAGTGTCACCCTGCACTCATTCCTCACCTGCCTGGCGCTGGAGGTATCTGAGTTTGTGAGTCCACCCCAGTGAGCTCTAAATCGTTCTTTAAAAAGTAGTAGGCCGGTCAGGGATGGTGGCTCACTCCTGTAATCCTAGCACTTTGAGAGGCCAAGGCAGGCGGATCACTTGAGGTCAGGAATTCAGGGCCAGCCTGGTCAACATGGTGAAACCTAGTCTTTATTAAAAATACAAAAATTAGCCGAGTGTGTGGTGGGCACCTGTAATCTCAGCTACCTGGGAGGCTGAGGCAAGAGAATTGCTTGAGCCTGGGAGGTGGAGGTTGCTGTGAGCCAAGATTGCACCATTGCACTCCAGCCTGGGCGACAAAATGAGATTCCATCTCAAAAAAAAAAAAAAAAAGTAGTAGGCCCCTTCCCTAACCCGCTTGTCACAGTAATGAGTCGCTGGAGGTGTTTTATGTAAAACTCCTGTGTTTTTTTCCCCAACATAGTACATCAGGGAGGTGATAGTGAAGATTAACATTACAAACACTTGTGAGGGCTGGAAAAATAATCTGGGATGCAGTGGACCCATGTTACCTGTTATTTCTTTAAAACTGTGGGTTCCCACATTCTTTCCCAGATACTCAGATTCAGGGTTTACTTAGAGGGTGTGCAGAACTCTGTATTTTTAACAAGCACCCCAGTGATTCTTATTATCAAATTTGGGAAACATTGCAATAGATAAAAAGTGACACTGCCCAAAAGAGAGCTTCTATAATTAGCACCTGAATAATTAACAGCTGTCTCCTGTTAACGTCCCCAAGCAGAATGAAAGGCTCATCTGTCACTTGGAGCCATTTTCCTCTTTTATCCCAATTGTAGTGCAGATGGTGACTTTGCTATTGTCAAGTTCACCAAAGTGCTCCTGGACTACACTGGCCACATCACATGGACACCTCCAGCCATCTTTAAAAGCTACTGTGAGATCATCGTCACCCACTTTCCCTTTGATGAACAGAACTGCAGCATGAAGCTGGGCACCTGGACCTATGACGGCTCTGTCGTGGCCATCAACCCGGTAGGTGGTGGCCACATATGATAAGGGTGGTTTCAGGAAAAGTGTGATTCGGGTCTCCAACTTTTCCTTGGACAATCATAGGCTCTCAGTACCAGTTAGAACTTAGGAACCATCCAGTTTGATGGTTCAAGTTGTTTGGGAAGGGAGAACTAAATGGGAGCTTAAATTAATTTGCTACGCCCAGGCTGAGTCTCAAGAATTTTGATGTAATGGGCCTGGGGTGGCGGTAGGGCATCAATATGTTTTAAAGCTGCCAGGTGACTTGAATGTGTAGCCAAAATGGAGAATGCTGCTAGTCCAAACCCCCTTATGTCATAGGAAAGGAATCTAAGACCCTAAAGCAGTAGTGCCCCAGAGTCCCTCCTGGGTGTGTGACCCACAGAGCTGGAATCTGTGGCCTTGTCACTGCTGATTACAAAACGCTGCCCCTCATCAGGGTGACCTGCCTGGGATTTCCAAACCTTATTTCCTTTCTCAGGAAAGCGACCAGCCAGACCTGAGCAACTTCATGGAGAGCGGGGAGTGGGTGATCAAGGAGTCCCGGGGCTGGAAGCACTGGGTGTTCTATTCCTGCTGCCCCGACACCCCCTACCTGGACATCACCTACCACTTCGTCATGCAGCGTCTGCCCCTCTACTTCATCGTCAACGTCATCATCCCCTGCCTGCTCTTCTCCTTCTTAACTGGCCTGGTGTTCTACCTGCCCACAGACTCAGGTGGGTGCGGTTGCCATGACTGCTGCTGCTGACGCTGATGGGTCTCGTGCTGCTATTTTGGGGAAGCCAGAAATAATCATGTGCTAACAAACAGGCAGATCGACCCGAACCATCATCATTAGGAGGGTGCATTTGCTGAGTGGGCGTGCACAGTGGTGAGAGTCACTGTGAGTGGAGCTCACAGCTGGGGCAGACATCCCGAGCGGCAGGGAGTTGAACGTGACCCTCAAGATGCACACTGTAGCTCAGGCTGGTTAAAGTACATTAACCACCAATACCTATTTGCTGAATACCAACTGTGTGCCCAGAAGTGTGCTGGGTAAGGTGTGTGATCCCAGACACTTCTCATGCCACTTCCACGATGAAGTCACTTTCTATATACTGACTAATCCTGGTCTTGCTCCTTTACCCACTGCTAACCACTTGAAAATAGAGTTTGCGTATCTCTTTTCCAGATGGTGGCATCTTCACACGCAAGACCCTACTTCCCAAGTGGCCATTCTTTCTCACATATCAGCCTAGACAACTTACTTACCTCCTACGGAGTAATCATATCTGTGACATAATTTTATCAAACAACAACAATCCACCAGAAAGGAGGAAAGCGTACACATCTGCCTGCCAGCAAGTCACTATTCATAAACAACTTATGGCAGACAAGTTTGAAAAAAAGAAAGATGCTACAGACAGACCTCAGGCTTCTGACAGGTAGCAATTTTTATCAAAATGACTTAAAAAAAAACCCCACAAAAGTTTAAATCCAACTTGCCAACTAGGAAAAAAGATTATTCATTTACTCATTCAGTGGATATTTATTGAACAAATATGATGTGGCAGATAGACCATAGAGAATAAGATAGAAAGTGCCTCACCCCACAGAGTGCATGTTCCAGTGACTGCATTTGGGGTTTCATTTTTGTTTTTGTTTTGAGACCAGGTCTCACTCTGTTGCCCAGGCTGGAGTACAGTGGCATGATCACGGCTCACTGCAGCCTCAACCTCCTGAGCTCAAGTGATCCTTTCACCTCAGCCTCCTGAGTAGCTGGGACTACAGGCATGTGCCACCACACTCGGCTAATTTTTGGTTTTTTTGTAGAAACGGGGTTACACTATGTTGCCGAGGCCAGTCTCGAACTCCTGGGCTCAAATGATCTGCCCACCTCGGCCCCCTAAAGTGCTGGGATTACAGGTGTGAGCCACTGTGCCTGCCCTGCACTCGTTTTTAAACAAATTATCACAAACACTATTTTTTTCAACTTTCTAATCAAATGAAACTTTTCTTTACATTAAAATGTAAATAAATAGAGATGGAGTCTTGCTATGTTGCCCAGGCCAGTCTCAAACTCCTGGCCTCAAGTGATCGCCCCTGCCTTGGCCTCCCAAGGTGTTAGGATTACAGGCATGAGCCACTGCACCAGGCCCTCAAATGAAACTTTTTAAAATAAAAACACTGTTGGGGCATTATGGGAACTAACAAGAGTCTCTATAAACATTAAATGATTTGCACTTGAAAAGCACTTAGGGGCCAGACGCGGTGGCTCACACCTGTAATCCCAGCACTTTGGGAGGCCAAGGCGGGTGCATCACTTGAGGTCAGGAGTTCGAGACCAGCCTGGCCAACATGGTGAAACCCCATCTCTATTAAAAATACAAAAAATTAGCCAGGTGTGGTGGCATGTGCCTGTAATCCCAGTTACTTGGGAGGCTGAGGCAGGAGAATTGCTTGAACCCTGGAGGCGGAGGTTGCAGTGAGCCGAGATGGCACCACTGAACTCCAGCCTGGGCAAGAGAGTGAGACTCCATCACAAAAAAAAAAAAAAAAAAGAAAGAAAAGCACTTAGGACAAAGATTATGCTTGATAAATATTGGCTATTATTATTATCATTATTATTAATCAAGAAATTTTATATAAGCGGACAAATATTTTGTATTTGTAATTGTATTCTTTTTCACTTTGAAAGGTCTTCCTACCTACCAGGTAGAATTGACAATTTCTTGTTTGCATGCACTCTGTATCCTATACATACATACATATTCTATACATATTCTAGCATCTAGAAGCAGCCAGTAGGGGACAGCTTCATCATTGAAAGCAGGGTAACACAAGGGTTTCCAGCAGCACCAACAGCAAGGCCAGCCCAGGGAAAGTCCCTCCCAGAGCTTCTCTGCTGCATCTAGGTGGTCAAGCCTCACAAAAATACCTCAGTGCCATTCAGACCCTGACCTTCCTGCTGCCAAGTTTGCCCAGCCAAAACCCTCCTGAGATCAAAGGGTCTGCAGAAAAGAGGTGCGGGCTGGGGAAATCCCTGCTCCCTTAGTATGCAAAACACAACAAGAAATAAGTGAGAAGACAAACTTTCTCTTATATGAAAATGCGACAGTGAGTGGTGTGAAACCACTGTATCAGAAGATCACTCAGGATGCCAAGGAGAACTCCTTAGCCTTTAGGATTTTGTCCTTTTCCTGGGTTTTGGTCTTACAGTTTGCTCCCTTAATAACAGAAAGATACGTGTACTTCTGGGCTGCCCATTCATCTGCTGGGTAATAAGTAGGCCGGGGTGGTTCAGTTTCATGAGGTTTAATGCATCCTGCTGCAGAAGGGAAATGCCACACCGAGTCCAGCTTATCCACCCAGAACTCCTTTCAGTTCCCTGGGTTCCACCAAGAATCAGAAATCTGGAGCACGAGATGAAATATTGTTCCGTTTTCTGCTTGGCAGCCTCTAATGGAAATGCTTGCCACTGGCTGCTGTCAGAAAAGTTAAGGTATGTCGGTTACATAGGAAATTCTGCAGAAAAAAATGCTTTGAGATTTCCCAGAATAATGCTTTGAGAACATGTCGGTCACATTCCTGTTACCCTTGGGTTTCAGTGGTGAATTAGTTTGCTTGGGCTGCCACACAAAACACCATAGACTGTGAGGCTTAGATAACAGAAATGTAATTTCTCACAGTTCTGGAGACTGGAATTCCAAGATCAAGGTGCCAGCACAGTTGGTTTCTTGTGAGGCCTCTCTCCTTGGTTTGTAATGGCCATCTTCTTCCTGTGTCCCATGGCCTTCCGTCCATGCATCTGTGTCCTAATTCCTCTCCTTATAAGGACACCAGTCATACTCGATTACTCACTACCCCATATCACCTCGTTTTCATTTAATTATCTCCTTAAAGTCCCTGTCTTCAAATACAGTCACATTCTGAGGTCCCAGGACTCAGGACTTCCACATATAAATGGTGGGGTGGGAGGAACACTGCAGCCCAACCCAGATGGGTAGTTGTGGGATTTTTTTTTTTTTTTTGTCTTTCCAGGGGAGAAGATGACTCTGAGCATCTCTGTCTTACTGTCTTTGACTGTGTTCCTTCTGGTCATCGTGGAGCTGATCCCCTCCACGTCCAGTGCTGTGCCCTTGATTGGAAAATACATGCTCTTCACCATGGTGTTCGTCATTGCCTCCATCATCATCACTGTCATCGTCATCAACACACACCACCGCTCACCCAGCACCCATGTCATGCCCAACTGGGTGCGGAAGGTGAGTGGGAAGGCCCCTGTAGACTCCATACGGGGGCACATCTACAGGCCTCCCCTTCCAGGAACCAATGAGTTTCTAGCTAATACTTGGGGCTATTTAGGAACTGAGTTTTTTTGGGGGCTTCAGAGAATTTTTGGAAGGAACTTTCTTTGGCCTCTTTTTAGGAATAAATAACTCCTGTAGCCTTCCCAGAGAGAAAAGAAAAACAGAATTAACAAAGCTCATTCCAAATTCAAGTTTAAAGAATCTCTTTGATTAGAGAAGATGAACAAACGGCTGCTTTTTATTGAAATGCCGTGAAATTTTCGCGATTTCTTTTGTATGTCTTCCAATTTGTGAACAGACTGGATTATTTTTTGCTGGTGAAATCATCTGTTGGGAATAGAATGAATAGAATGAGGGCTAGAGATGGGAGGGTTCCTGATGAGAGAGGGTCAAAAAGTGAGTTTTAGTGAAGGATTTGGTCTCAAATATTTACGTTACTGAATTTAAAAATTTAACATTTCAAATATGTCTTTCTTTGACAAAACTTTACAGAGACACTGAAGTCCAGGATCTTTTGTGCAGAATGTAAAATATTTGTCAGGAATTGA